>NC_137485.1:6210000-6643750 GCF_918807975.1 Aplidium turbinatum | reverse complement strand
GACACTACCAAGACAGGCATGGGTGCGCCTCAATCGTCTCCGTGCGGGCGTCGGGCTTTTCCGCTCAACCATGCACCAATGGGAAATGGCCTCTTCCTCCTCCTGTGAAAGTGGTGCCGAAGAACAGACCGCAGACTACATCATTGATTGATTGAATCTTTATCCTCGGACTGGGAAAGCTTCTTGCAGAACTTAATCCTGGCATTTTCGCATACCTGTAGACTAAAGGCTTTAAATCACTGACGCAGGCCCGGTCACCGAGATTCAATCAATCAATCATTTTATTTTTCGTCATTAACGCGTCCGGGACGAAAAAGATACTAACTACAAAAATCGATGAGTGAAGTTTCCGATTGTTGAAGTCTTGTTGTCAGGAAATTATTCCATCTATATACCGCTAAATGGAGAGCAGTTCTTAACGTGCGTTGCTCAAGGGCATGCCCTGAGAGTTGAACCAGTGCCGCTTGATCTTGAAGCTTCTTTGTTCCAGAAGTGACGCGCTAACCAATTGAACTATCGAGGCGGACATCATCAATGACTGTAACATCTTCAAGCCACCTAACGGAATGGAAGGTCTGTTTGTCATGAATGATAAAACCAAAAACTGGCTGCTCTCTAATATAGCCTTCCAGTGTAGTCCGGGAACATCGTGAATCTGGGGCGGTAAAAGGATAGACATCGGGTCCCAGAGGCTCACACGACGACAATTGGGCAAGGACATTTTAAAGTCCAAAAGGGCAGGCCTGAGTGACGAGCACTTTGAAATGCTCGTATTTCTCAAAGGAAATAAACATATAAGCCACTGAGTATTTTTTTAACCACTTACGCTCGGCAAACGTTTATAGCCGCGCGCGCACGTTTTGCTTGCTCCACCCGGCAAGCGTCTATGAACGCAAATTTTTGTTGCTTAACTTTGGAACAACGTTTATGGTCGTATACAACTTGTATCGCTTCGGTGAATTCCCTAAAGCTTCTGTTATCTATCAGAAATAGTTTGGCTTCAATAAATCATCGTTATGGTTTTGCTTCGTAAGGAAAAAGCTGGTCTGTTCACAAGCAGGTTTGAGAAATTCAGTTCAAACTGGCTATTCAATGAGTCTTTTCACGTTGATTCAAGGCCTGGACACCTTGAATTCATGTAAAAACTGCTGATAACTCCACACCGAATGAATTGCCGAAGCTGAATAGGTTTCATATGAGTTCACTTGCCTTGAAGGAGTTTCAAAACCAGGCAAACCCTTGTTTCGTCACAAGGGTTTTTAAACAAGTCACATTTATTGAAGGCCTGACTACGTTGAATCTATGTAAAAAAAGCTGATTTACAACTTGAAGAAGAAGATATGCCATTTGGAGAAGTTTAAAATGAGTTAACAAGCCCATATTACAGCCAAAACGCCGGAAAAAAATTTTGCAAAAAATTTTAGGTCCCCACATCTACATTTTGATTTCTCTCTTAAAAATTCTCCCAAAACAACAAAGCGTTTCTTGAAGCTCGGCAGTTCCCACAACCGCCCCAATAGCTCAGTCGGTTAGCGCGTGACTTCGAGGGCAAAAAAGCTTAAAGATCAAGGTGCGCTGGTTCGACTCTCGGGGTGTGCGCTTGAGCAACGATGCAACATTCTAAGGACTGCTCTCCATTCAGCGGAACTTAATTGGTGGAATCATGGTGGAATAATTCCCTGGCAACAACGCTTCAACAATCGGAAACTTCACGGTCCATCTCGGTAACCGGCCCTGCGTCAAGAGCCTATACAAGTATGCGAAACTGCTAGGAATAACCTATCAAGGTTTTGTCAGTCCGAGGATAATCTTCAAGCAAAAAAAAATGCATTACAGTTTTCTTATTACGCAAAGCAAGCACAACACTGGAAAAATATGGAAAACCATAAATGACATCATCAAGTACAAACATAAGCACACAGCTCACATACCAGAAGAAATAATTAGCACTGACAATGAAAAAATATCTGAGTCTGACCCTGCACAAATAAGTAACTGTAATGATTATTTCACAGAAATTGGTCCTTCCATGTCATCTAAAACCCCTCTACCGTCTCCTGGCTCATTATTGAAATTGCAAAGTGTCCCATTCTCCTTTTTCCTAAAACCTGTCAATTAAGAAGAAGTATTAAAACATCTTAATAATCTTTCTGTCTCTAAAAGTACAGGACATGATGGAATACCTATAAGATTTGTCAAACTATCCTCACCAATAATCGCCCCTTTCCTCACCAACTTATTCAATGAGTGTATCGATAAAGGTGTAGCCTATATCCTGATGTACTAAAGGTCGCTCAAGTTACCCCAATCTTCAAAAGTGGCTCCAGGAAAAATTGTTCCAACTATAGGCCCATATCACTATTGTCCCCCTTCACCAAAATATTCGAAAAATGCCTGTATGAACAAATGTACAATTATCTAACAAAAAAAGACCTGATCACACCACATCAGTATGGATTTAGACCACAATATTCCACTTCGTTAGCTGTGTCAAACGTTTGTGATAACATCTTAACTAACCTAGATAATAAAGATACAACTTGCTCTGTATTTCTTGATTTAGCTAAAGCCTTCGACACAGTTGATCACACTATTCTCATACAGAAACTGCAAACATATGGTTTTCGGGGCCTTCCATTACAATTGTTCAAAATCTATATCAGCAGTGTTATACGCGCCATTGAAATAATTTGACGGCGTCAGCGTCAGCGCGAATCGCCTAAAAACTTTACGGCGTAAAAGAGTGCGTAAGCTCTTAAAGAAATTGACGGCGTCAGCGCTAATTTCTAGCGCTATTTTTTGCCAGCGTCTCATAAAAACGGAAATATTTCAACCAAGTTCAGGCTAACAATAGCTATAAATAAAGAGCAGGTATTATGTTTTGAGACTGTATTGTAATTAGCTGCTCAGCCTATTAGTTATTTCCTTGCAGAAAAACAAGCATTTCAAAACGTTTTTCTGACAATCTGCTGCGTTTGGGACACAAATACAGGGTCGTTGGAACGATTTTTGACTGGATGGGCAGAAGTATGAAAAAAGGGCACTTTTGTTGCTGAAAGGCCAATTTTTTTGTAAGTTTTAAGATAAGATATAGCGATAATGCTCATCTATCAGCTCATTATCGAGTAATGATACAAGTGTCCGCTATACAAAGAACAATGGCACGGAAGGGCATCATGCTATTTTATAATGATGTAGGTAATATAACTTACTGTGATGGAGAATTTTGTGTCGTGAATATTATTTTGAGGCAAAAATAGAACATTATAATTAGGCGAAAAGCGAATAGCATAAATTGTTATATTGCAAAGTGTGCAGTAGCTTACATGACCTTAAAAGGGCACCATTGCCCCCTCTTCCCTCCCCATCCACAGAAATTTTAGACATTCGCTCCCCCTGCTCCCCCCGCTTCCGGCGCCCCTGCGCATATTGTCCTTTCAAAGTGAAAACATGCGTTCCACAGCAGCGCTGGTTGGTATTGGTGTGTTGTATTTCAAAAACAAGTTGAAAACGTTTAGTCGGAAAGGTTATCACTGTTCCAAGCGTACTGTGATAGTTTAGCATGTATAAATCTTTTAGCGAGGTCCACTGCACCAACATCGCTCTTTTCAGGGGCATAGAGCTCTTGAAATAAAGTATATTCAACGTCCGCGATGTCATTCATGGATTTTTCGCTTTCTGTCTCTGATCCCTCGTTCTCAATACATGGGTGATCACCATTTGGCGAACTTCTTCCGCATGTATTCCAGGGAGCCATTCCAACCAACGCAAAAGCCGGTAATTCGGATGAGTCGCGCTGGCCAGAATACATTGTGAAACTCTTATTGTGAAACGAGATTTTTCCATGAAAACAAAAACTGACGCTTAGCGCTTGACGCTTAAAATCGGCAAAATAGTTGACGGCGCTATCACTTCCGTCAACTGAAAAATAAATTGACGGCGCTAGCCTCAGCGTCAACAAAAAGTTGACGCCATCAAATGACGCCGTCAAATTGACGGCGTCAACGTACAACACTGTATATCAGCAATCGTCTACAGCACACGGTCGTCAATGGAATCTCTTCAAACTCAAGACAGGTTACCTGCGGTGTACCCCAAGGATCAACATTGGGACCCCTTCTTTTCTTACTGTTTATAAATGACTTACCAAATTCAACAAACATGAATGTTAATTATTTGCTGACGACACCAATCTTACGATGAGCGACAAATGTGAAATAAATTTGCAGAACAATGTGAATGCCGAAATGCAAAAAGTTTACAACTGGTTGAAGCTTAATAGATTATCATTAAATTTCTCAAAAACTGAATACATGCTAATAACAAATAAAAAACACATAAAAATTTTAACATTAGCATTGGTAACACAAGCATTCAACAAATAGATCAAATAAAATACATTGGCGTTTACATAGATAACAAATTAACATGGAAATATCACATAGATAAAATTTGCGGAAAAGTAGCAAAAGGTTCATGGGCGTTGCTTAAACTCAGAAATTATGTCAACACAGACACTTTAAAAGATGTGTATCACGCTTTGATTTACTGTCATTTGTAATATTGTATTTCAAGCTGGGGAAAGGCCTGTGACAGTGCACTGGATCCATTAATAAAATTACAAAAAAGGTTATAAGAATAATTACGAAACAAAATTACTATGCTCACACTAATTTTTTATTTTTCAAAATGAACATCTTGAAACTAAAAGACATACATAACATTGAAATAAAAAAACATATGTACAAAGTTCATATGAATGAGTATCCGTCTACGTATTGTGATTTATTTACAAATGCTTCATCTATTCATCAGCATGACACAAGATATCAAACAAGCAACAATTATTTCATAAACAGATCAAACACAGAATTTGGCAAGAAGTCCATGCAGGTATTGGGACCAAGGCTCTGGTCAGAGGTTCCAAGTAGGCTAAAAAACTTATCATTTCATTGTTTCAAAAAAGAGATCAAAACGTTAATTTTACAAAGCTACAGTGCATCGTAAGTGATATGTTATGGAAACCAACTTGTCAGTTGCTTCGGAAACTTTATTATTCTCTGCTTGCTTCATGGAATTTTGTGTTTTGGCCTACGTTATTATCAATATGTTTTTTTTTGTGCGTATGCTGTTGTTGAAGCGCGGGAACGTTTCAATTATTATTTTTCTCTTGTAAGCTTATTTTAAATGGCAAAATCGTAATTTCCGTAGGGTGGCAATTGACTAGTAGACCGTATGGTCGTCTCGTTGTCTCCCTGTCGGTATGGGAACTTGTGTAACTTTTGTACTGTGTATATTGCATATTTCAAACATGTACCTATGTTCCTGTTACTGACAAATAAAACATTGATTGATTCATTGATTGAGGATAAAGATTCAAAACCAACTAACCAATAAAAGCACTAAATGACAACTTGCTTAGGCTATACATCTTGTGCCACTGCCGCGACACTTCATAAATTGAATTAAAATAACATCAAACAAAAGTCTGAGTTGTTGCAAAACATAGTATTTAAATTAAAAAAAAAGATGATTTGGTTTTGAACTTTTGATCAGAATGGTTCACTTTTGAACTGTGGTTAGCGTTATCATATTTTTCCGATAAAATTAAACATGATTTTGTTTTATGGTTGACTTGACCAGACAGCTACGAGGTATTTCTGGAAATCACTCAACCATATCATTGCTAATAACATATGGTAACAGCTCACAGCTGTAACCTGCTAGTAACTAGGGTTTGACAGTTAAAGAAAGTTTATAATTTTGAGATTTGTGCTTCCTAGTTGCTGCTAATGCTTATCGTAATATAACCTTTTAGTTTGTTTGACGCGCAAAAAGTGCCGATCATGGACATTGTACTTAGCTTTGCTTTTGGTGAGGTCAGATCGTGGAAACAATTTATTGTTTTTTTGCATCAACCCAAAAGTGCTTCCGTTCTTGCCTATTCTCGAATAGTATATGGTAAGCTGATTAATCACTTTTAAAAGATGTTGTAAAGTGATTTGTCAATTAACTTTTTCTTGGTATGTTTGGTATCCTAATCCTACTAATCTGTCTTTTCTGAGATATATATGCAGTTTAGATTGAGTAAAAATGATGAAGTTAACTTTGTTTTTATAGCTTTGCTATAAAAAAACAACTTAAAAATCTGTAGAGTTCATGTACTAATTTGCGACCATTGACATAACTGCATCCACTTCAAAAGTTTGCAAATATTTTGCGATTGAAAACAATTCAACAGTTTATCAATAATATTATTACAACTTGTGTAAGTTTTATGTTTTTACGCCAATTACGTGATGTGTTTTTTAGTTTTAAAATTTTTTGTTTTTTTATGAAAAAAAACTTTCAAGCGGCATAAAAATGTAATATGTCTATGATATGTACGGTACTTGTATCAGGGCCTGTGAATTGTTGCTGTCATCGCATTATTTAGGTATTGCGTGATTTTGTACGAATTGTTTTATTAAGCGGCTTGTGCGAAACTATTCTGCAAGAATGACAGTGGTGTTTTACGCAGTTTGATATCAAAACAGTAATCACACAATGCGCTATTTCAATATTAATGCACACAACAATAACACCAAATTATTATACGCGTAAGAGTATAAAAATGTCTTTCTATTAAGTTATAAACAGTAGTACCTTTTGAGATTTTAAAGAATAGGAAAATGATTTTCTTGCTATTTACAAAAAGTAAATGTATTTTATACCATACGATAATAAAATAATCATACTAATAACTTGCAGGTATTCTCATGATTGTTGACATCCCTCAAGAAAGAGGAATGACAAGAGCGGACACAAAATATGGCGATGATTCAAACAAACTTTGTCAATTTCCTTTATTTTCTATGTTAAAACCACTTCCTTCTGATTACATGTCGTTATTATATACTATTCTTGTCGCTAGTAAGCAAACTTGGGTTAGTTATCATTTTGATGATATCCACAAATGTTGGTAGCTTTTATTAGACAATGTTTTGCAGGACTGATTGAAAAAAATAGTTTTGTGCTATATATATATATACTACAGTAGAATTCGCCTATAGTGACTTTGGCTATGGTGACACTTCGCCTATAGTGACACCTGTTGCAAAGTTTCGTTTGCATACGTAACAGTTGTTGAGTAGTTGAGTAGGTTGAGTAAGTTGAGTAGAATTCGGCTATAGTGACACTTCGGTTATGGTGACAATTTTTCCGCGGTCCCTTCAGGTGTCACTATAGGTGAATTCTAATGTAATATAATTTTATTATTTATAGTATTAAATCATAAAATTTATTTCATTATAGATGAGAGAAATGCCTATCAAGGATTATTTGGTGCAAACGTATTTCTTATTCAATGAATATTGTGTGAAGACAACAGATTGCGGTTTTCTTTAATCTAACAACATGACTATATATAATTAATAATGTCATAAATATTTCATAGATTGGCATACAAATCAGTAGCATATGGTGACCATTATTTGGGTGTTCACTTTTTTTAGAAAGTTTCAAACACATACTTGATTTGCACCATGACTCTTTATATCATATCACATCAGTTTGTTTTGATATGATCTGAACTGCAAACCAAGTGAGGGTTAAAAACCTTCTGAAAGAAGTAAACACTTGAAAAAATGGTCACCGTACGCCACAGATATAGATATTTACAGCTTATATTTTAGTTATATATATACTATTTTGATAGGCACCATTGGAATTATATTGGGTTGCTTCTACCGCTTGAGTTGCATATGCTTTACCTCTATCTATTGGTATATATTTCTACTGGACAAGTCTACGTGGAACAATCATTCATATCTTTATGGCTTATTATCTCTTTTATTTCTGTTTACTGATGCTCATCGTTATATGTAAGTTTGAAAGCAACCTTCAGTGATTTACTTCAGTTGGGTAATGTCTAAGGAATGATGACCATTTTCTAACGTTACAGTTTACAATGATGGTTAGGCAGGTTAGTTGTGTTTCAATATTTTTTCATTGTATTTCTGACTCTGTGTAATTTCTTCAAGGTCTGTGGATGGGCTCTTTCGAAGCAAAATACGCAACAGCCATGTTCCACATTGGCATTACACCTTGTTACGATTTCAGGTAAATCTCATCAAAGAATGTCATGTAAATACTACAGTTGTGGAAGACTTTGTGTGGTTGCCCAAACAGCAAAGTCTGTCATTTTTACATTGATTCAACATCTGCAAGTTGCAGACTGCAACAACATAAAATTGATGGATTTTGCTGTTTAGGTAAAGTGTCCTGACTTTGTGAGATACATGAATCTAGAAATGTGTCGATGGAAATTGTTTATCATTAAAATACTCAATTTATTTCTCAGGTATTTCTCGTTTATTTTTATGCTGGACTAAAGAAAACTGAGATGGATTGGTTAATGGGTTATTCAATGCATAAGTTGACAAGGCATTGGGTGTTTGATCCCATTAGGTGAGCATTTAAAACCTTTTTAATATTATTGTGATTTGATCGGTAGTCATTGTCAACTGCTATGGAAAGGTTTGGGCAAGTGGTATACAAGTAGCCTACTGCATTACATTTGCTGCTAAGCTTTGTTGATCTTTTCTGCTTTTAATAAAACATTATATTTTATGTATAAAAAAGTCTTGAAATGTTGCTAAATTACGTTGCGTAGCCTATAAATAATTTGAACATCACAAATGCAATTGAAAAAATTGCTTTGTCAATGTGTGTTGTTTCGGTATGGTTTATTGCTAGTGATTAATTTCTACATTAATAACTTTTAGAGCACTATAAAAACTGGTATGTCCGTAGTTTTGCTGGTATGCATGCGTGGTATCTAATGAATGAACCTGATGTATAATGGGTAGCCTACAGCTGGTTTTTTTATACATGCAAAACATTTTTCAATAATAAGATTTTAATATCTCTTAGGTTTCCATTACACACCCACTGATTCTGACCCACATTCAGTATGGTATAGCTGAAATTTAACCGTATCTATGACCGTCGTTGGTCTAGACATGTAGCATACACTGCTTAACTTTTTAACTGCTTGTTTAGTGGAATTCATATTTGTTTATGAAATTAAACGCCATTAATAATTAAATACACTACAAAATCTTTGCGTTTCCAGATTATTTTTAAGTGAATCGATGATGGACTTGGTAGTTGTTCACTATGGTGGCTTCCTTCTTGACATCTCGGCTGGATTTCTTTTGTTTTTTGATAAAACTAGATATATTGGATTTACGATGTGTGGGATGTTCCACATCATGAATTCTCAATTGTTTAACATAGGTTGGAACAAATTCAATTTATTTTATGCTTAAGCTTTTCATTCAGATATGTTAGCATATATATAAATAGTGAAATCTCTTTGGCTAAAAAAGTTGCAGTACCAGTATATATATATATATATGTATTATGTATATATGTACCAGTATATATAAAATCAAATATAGTTATTACTATCTGAAGCCTTACAAATTGTTTCACCTAACACGGATCATCAGAAGGTCTTATTCAAATAGAAGCTTTTTTGCTTAGCATTGAGCACTTTTTTGTAGTATTGATAGTTTTCATTGTTTTACCAACTGGTATATATAATTATATATGTATATAGAATGCTGCTGCTCGGCTAATTACTTTAACACGTAAACGTGAGCATATCACTCTTATACTAAAATCCCTGCATTGGCTTCCAGTATTGTATCGTATTCGCTTCAAAATATGTCTATTAATTTATAAAGTTTTCCATGGTTTTGCTCCGAACTATCTGGACACTTTGCTTGTTCATTATAAACCTGCCAGAACTTTGTGTTCTCAACATCAATTGCTCTTGTGCAACCCTTCATGTAAGACACAATATGGAAATCGTACTTTCCCAGTTGTTGCTGCCAGTTGCTGGAACTGTTTGCCTATTTGTGTGATTGTGTGAAAGAAGCTGAAAATTTAAATGAATTCAAAGCTCGCTTGAAAACGTTCTATTTCAATGAACATTATGACTGAATGTACCGTATTAATTATCACCATTGTCATGTACAGCGCCCAGGAGCATAGTTTGACTGTGGATGTGGCGCTATATAAATATTGTTATTATTATTATTATTATTTTTTTTTCCAGTATATATAAAAGTTGTGTTTTTTCCAGCTCACTATCTAGTAGAAAGAGTATTACATTTGTTTACAATTTTATAAATACTTGTTGAAATTTTTCTCGATATTTAGCGTTGAATTTTCATTATTTAAATACTTAGATTGGTAGAGCTATATTATTTTATAACTACTTATGTAGTTATCAAATTAGTAAAAACTATTATTTCAGGCATGTTTCCATATATGATGATTGCGACGATGTTTGTGTTCTGTGCTCATGATTCATTTCAACGCTTCATAGAAAAGATCTGTTCTTGTATGCGATCTAATGGTAAAGCTCCGACACAGCAAAACACTTCTTGCATATATAAAAATGGCAAAGGGCCCATTAAGATAAGGTAGGCTATCGTATCTACTGTAGAAAACTCAATCTGCAATTTGTATAACTGTGAAGTAATATTTTTTGGAAAGCTAGTGTATGAATTATATCTACTATATAACGATATATTATTATATATATATAAAAGTGTATGTTTGTGCTGTGTTAAGCATTCATGCTCTAAAATGTAGTTTTTTTTAAATAATAAGTTTATGCTTGACGTTTTAGATTTTAAGTTAGTCGTAATTTAAGAGTTTTCAAATCCTCGATCACAAACGTATTCCAATTCCTCCTTTTTACACCTTTTTCACATTTACCTTTAAAAATGTTTTGATTTGTTTGAACATACTGATAGTTGTGTTTCCAATTTTAGTTGGAAACAAACATTTGCAGCCGTGTTTACTGTTGCTTACATCATGGAGCAACTATTTCTTCCCTACTCTCATTTTATTACAAAGGTAAGTTTCTAGATAGCTTTGTTGGCTTGTCTTCGACTAAATCCGTCTGTTCTCTAAGAACTTCCAACAGCAAGCCGTTGTTGCCCAACAACTTGGTTCAGGGCTGTGTCGACAACTTCAAACTGGCAAGCAACACTACTGACTTAAATAATATATTCAATTCACAGCAGTAGCGGATTCAGAACGTAATTTATGGGTGGGTCTAGGAAATATCTTGGTTGGCCTTCACCAATAATGCCACGGCGGGCCAGCATGCAAAAACTTAGTGTTACCGAATATCTCTTACAAATGCTGTGAAATAGTGATGCCACAGACAATTCAGTGCCACTTGGTTGTTCTAGTGTTAAACATTAATATGTTATTTTTTTCATGAATCTGATTTTGGGTGGGCCCACTGTCAATCTGGGTGGGCCTGTCTGTACCAATCAGACCCACCCGGTAGATCCGCCCCTGATTCACAGTTAGCTACCAAGCAGTCAACATTTTGCGTAATACTGTATTTGAATTCCTAAGTAGTTCTACTAAGTAGTCCTGCCAAGCCGGTAATGCTAAGTTGGCACCTGACTGCATCTAGACAGCAATAGATACGTGTTTCAGTCAAGAGGCTGTTTCATTGGTACCTCTTCACTAATTCTGCAAAGTTCTAATATTTAAAGGTCTTCACTGCCAATATGGCTACTCTGTTGTTGCTCTCCGTGCATTACTGAGCATCAGTTTCTGCGTTAAGTTGCGTAACAAAGCTTATTGTTGTTTGTTTGTGATGCGGTGCAGGGGTACAATGGCTGGACGGAAGGGCCGTATGGTTACAGCTGGGACATGATGGTCCATTCATTCAGCAACCAACATACCAGAATCACCTACCGAGATAAGCACGGAGAGCAAGGTTATTTGAAACCAGGGGTAAATGTTTTTAATGAAACATTGCACAATGTTTAGATGCCGTAAACACGATGTAAAATTATATTCTTTTTGCTGTCACTTGACGGTAATTGAAAAAAAAATGTTCGAAAAAAAGTGACGTGTCAAAACTTTTAAACTATGGTAGCTCGTCATTCGATGAGCTGGTAGTGTAAACAATGGTGCAAACAATATTCGATGAGCTGGTAGTGTAAACAATGGTGCAAACAATCCGTCTAATCCAGTGCTTATAAGCAAGGTGCGGTGTATTTTGTACACCTCCAGGGCGTGGCTACCTGTGAAACTTTATAATTTTTATTTTGGTTGCCATATTTTACTGAACAATGCCCCCGAATATAGTCTTCGTACATCAGGGGTGCCCAAATTTATTTAAGTCGCCTTTTGCGAGTCTTGACATCCTTATCAAATTTTCAATCACTTTTTCCCTTGACATTCGGCCTCAGCTTTAAGAATGTGTAGTATATTCTAGAGCTCAGACGGGGGTCGCAGATAGAAGTTCACGTTTTTTGGGTGCAGACAGTTAGTTCCCTGCCCAATAGGTGCGCACTGTCATGTAGGTGCTATTGTGTAAATTACACTCATGATTATTTATCAGAAATGCTTGATTATGCAACAATTCTTCCCGCTCTCCCCTTAATCTTATACATTATGACTTGCCAGCTATAATCAGCAAATGGGCGTTTTATTTTTAATTTGTTTTCGATTCGAAATGCATCTCAAATGCCCCCTTGAGAATATCGTGCGTGCGCCACTATCTAGACTTTACTGGGAATAGCACCTAAATGACCGGGCGCAGCACCTAAATATCCTGACGCCACAGTGTGCGCACCCACAGTATTTGGCAGGCGCCTAACTATCTGCACCTAAAAGACGTGCTCCGAAAAGTAATGTTCTTTCTGGCCGTACTTTGGGCACTGCTAGTCTATATCATCGTCATCCATTCGAGCGTACCCGGACACCATTAACGTTGTTTTTCAAAACATTTATGTCCCTCATAAACTTTGACAGTTCATGTCTCTGCACTCCCGTGTCCTGATCTTATTGATAGCGAAAGTTTTCACTTGCCGACCCCTTGTTCTAGTGCCTTTAAATTTTCTGAATAAATCTGACCCGATAGTAACAATTTTGGATTTGAAATCATACTGTATCATACCATGTATGCAATGCGAAATTGTTAAACATTCAATAGCACTGAAAATGAAGACAGTTTAGTTATCAAAACGTTTGTTAATCATGAGTTTACTATCTATATTTAAGGCTCTCTATTTTTTGGGAAATTGATTTTGAGTAAACCCAAAATGTTGTACGGCTGCAAAATGCTCTTACCAATCTTATGCATCAAGTAACTTCAGTTGATGAAATCTTTCAGGCTTTTCTTCGCTCAAGCAAGTCACGTTGGTCCTCCCATCCTGACATGACAATCCAGTACGCTCGTTGTCTCAAGGAAAGATTGATCAGTTTCAACATCGAAGAACCGTCGGTTTATTTTGACGTGTGGAAGTCAATGAATGGAAGGTTTCAACAAAGGTGGTTGAGTTTAGTTGTTTGTTTAAACTAAGGTACTTAGATTAGTCCCACAATTCCAAACACACCGAAGAAAAGTATAAGTAAATCTCAAAGAAAATTTTGAGGTATGCAGTAAGCCTTGTAACTAGTTAATAAATCTTAAAAGAAACACACGAACCACGGTACAAACAATACTTTTTTGTTAAAGCGTTTGGGCCTTATGCCAACCCAGGGAGTCGCTTTGTGTCTGAACTTGGTGTATGAGAGACAAGCATCTCTGATGCTATGTTATTGTTCGCGGTCTATCACAGGACTAGGAATATACCAACTTCCATTGGTTGAACGTAAGTCCCACAGCTGTGCAACATACCCAGCAAAATTGGTCTTTTTTATATTCCTTTATCATCAACCAATGTCGATGTTAGAATGGCAGTTTTTGCTTGCCGAAAACAACTTAGACAAAGTAGAGGATGTTTCTACAGACGTTGAATCAATATAAAAATGATTGATTTGCTTTCTGGGTATCAAATCGTGAATAAGTTGAAAATTTTCTAAATTAAAACTCAATTGTCTACCATGCTAAGTCCTTATCTTTGTCGACATGTTTCAGGGCTGTCAACCCCACGGTGGACCTGGCCAGTTACGATTGGTCACCTTTTCAACCCGCTGAGTTTGTCCTTCCAGTACTATCAGAGTTGTCTGGTTGGCGCGATAAGTTGCTCTCAATGAGGGAGGAGATCAAGAATCAGTCCTTGAGCGTCGTATTTGTCGCTGATTTTCCAGGTAACTAAACCTCTGAGACAATTTGAAAAGTGCTTTATTTGTTACAGTTTGAAGTTATATAAAACACGAACTATCTATTACTTGTAATGTTGTTCCAACATTCTACCTAGTAGCTACACGTCCGTCTTCCATTGCTTGAAAGTACCATAGCATGATATTTTATTTTGAAAGTCAATATTTGGTATCTCAAACCAACCTTGTTTGGTGTCAGCACATTCTTCGTTTTTATTCCATTTTAATCGTGAATTTCGCATGCGAACCTTCAGTACAGCCATTGCGATTGAATATTTTCTTGGTGGTTTTAATTTTGTGGGAAAAACTTTATTGAAGAAAGGCTTTGTTAGTTGCAAGCTTAATGCAGCGTTGTGAAAGTGTTCATGTTTTGTTTCTTATAGGTATGACACTTGAAAACTTCGTGCAAGAAGATTTCACTAACACGACAATTGAGGTACTTGAAGGTAGGATATCTGTGGCAGTGTCTAAAACCAACACATCACTCGCACCCGGTCAGACCATACAGGTAAGCAACCGCCTGCTTTTGTCCTTGACTGTAGACATCACTCTCAAGAACTTCCCATGTGCTTTTTTTAACCGTGTCATCATTACATGAATGTTTTGGGTTTGTAGTACTATGTCATTTGTTGGTTTGTTTGTATTGTAAACGGTTGTAGTCGCTTGTACTAGAAGGCCTATGGAAAAATTCGCTTATTGCGTTTGCCAGTCATGTATTGAAGTATTAAGAGCTTAGACTATCGCATAATACGGCTGAGAAGCTTCGAAAATTAACGGTGCTATTGTCACAGCGCAATGTGTTCTGCTTTCTTTTGGCGGGACGGCGGCCATTCGCTTTTAGCCCTTATTCGGGTTTGAACTTTCATTGGCACGAATCGGAATTCATATCACACGAACAGGCTGTGTCAATATAGCACTGGCAAGAGCAACAAACCGGTCCAATACGCCCACAGATCATATTTCAAAAAATCTCTGCTGTCGTCGCTTGACTTGATACACCAGTCACAGGGTGGCACCGCTGCTCATTTCAAACCGCACCATTTCAGGTCCCGAGTGGCGAGTTCCACTATGTGACCACCACATCCACGAAACCTTCCTGCTATTTCTACAAGTACCACAACGGAACCGAACAGGATCTAGCGGAGCGAGTGGAAAACTATAGGAAAAAAAACGAAGCTGCTTCTGGCAAGTCGTCTCGTAATTTTTGTATTTTTGTTAAGTTACTTTCATTTTTAATTGCATTGCTTATATCAGTGGTTCCCAACCTTTTTGACCTTGCGGCACCCTATCAAAAAGACAAATAGTTCGCGGCACCCTTGCAAAACTGGATCAATCTCATGAGGTTTCTGTATTTCAAATAACTGTATGAAATAACACAGAATGAGTTGTACAGTATAGTGCGCGTAAATAAATGCATTTATTCAAAAGTCAGTGTGAAATTTGGGCTTTTTTATGAAATTTGGGCTAATAAGTCCCTTAATATCTGGGGGTACATTTGATAAAGCCACTCGCATTTCTTCTTCGACTATGCGCAGTCGTTCTCGATTTTTAGTTTTTATGTTCGTTAATACGGAAAATCCACTCTCACATAGGTATGACGCAGAAAACTGCAGCAAAAGCACAACAGCTTTCTTTCCAACGGAAGGATATTAATTTTGATTTTTTTATCCAGAACTCGTCAAATTTGTATCCAATGTTATAATGGTTCGCAAGAAATCGTGCAATTTTATAATCGTGCTGGTTCACACAATTCGATAATCCATCACTGCAATGTGACTTTGTGCGCCGTGGAACGCGAAATATAATTATGAAACCCGGCAATAATGATGCGCTTGGTTGGTTGGTTTTGAATCTTTATCCTCGGACTGACAAAGCCTTGATTGGTTATTCCTGGTATTTTTACATACTTGTAGAGGCTCTTGACAAATGGCCGGTTACCGAGATTGTCAGAGTGAAGTTTTCGGATTGTTGAAGTGTGGTTGCAGGGAATTATTCCATCCATTAGGTGCCGCTGAATGGAAAGCAGTCCTGAAATGCGTTGCTCAAGCGCACACCCCGATAATCGAATCAGCGCAGCGTGATCTTGAGCCGGGCGCGTATCCACTGAGCTATCGGGGCGGACGTTTTTATGGAAAAAAAACAACAACGAGTCAAAATCTTTTTCACGCTGTTTTTCCTGGGTGAGAAAACAAAGGCTCACCGCGGATTAGAGTTAAAATAAATAAATAAATTCCGCACTTAACGGGTTAAAGAAATATTGGGCCACAGTATTGCAATATCTCAACATCTCGCGGCACCCTTGAGCATTGCGATTGGCACCCCAGGGTGCCGCGACACCTCGGTTGGGAAGCACTGGCTTATATACTCAAATAGACAGGTAGCTTTGAAAATGAACTTGTAATTGATTCTTTAATGCCTAAAAGCACTACGCATTTGCTTCAATATCGAGCAAGTATTTTGAAAATATTTAGACTTTGAAAATCTCAGACCTAGTTGGCTTGTACATGATTGGCAATTTTTGAAACTCTGTGTCTTATTCAACAGGTTCTTCGATTTTGGTGGACACTGATGAAGATCCATTGTAAGTCGGTTGTAACTGTTGGCGTCAGATTCATCTCATTATTCATTGCGGTCATGTAAACCAACGTTGATTCAACCAGACTGCAAATCGGTTGTTTTTACCTTGATTCAACGTCTGCAGAAGTTGGATCAAAATTTGCTGTCTGAGCATAAGCTTAACTATGACGATGAACAGCTGTTCTCAAGCATAAGTACAAAAAGGCTTGAGAACAGCTGTTCATCGTCTGTACAAAAAGAAACTAAAATTGAACGCTTGATCTTCTACCTACAGCGTTGCCCTTTCCGTCAAAATTGCTGACAATCGGATTTCGTCAGTATCTTGGAATCTTCTTTCTTAATGGCATTGTTAGATAATTTTAACTTTTTAAGTCGAGAATTAACTTTTTAACTATTTAAGTCGAGAATTTTAAGATAAATGTTTTAACTGTTTCGTATAATTAAGAGTTTTGGTTCGTCTGAAAAACGGAGTCAGTCTTGCAAAGAATTCTAATCGTGTACAGTTGGCTCGTCTTAAGCCTCGTGAAAAACGGGCTAATGTGACAAATGAGCAAATGTAGAAAAAGAAAAAATTATATAAACTCAACAACATAGACCAAGACGAAGCAAAATGATTGAGGGATAAGTAGAAGTTAAACAGGATCATGCTGTTTCGACACTTTTGCCATCACATCAATAGCTACTACTTTCAGCGCCAAATTACTTGGTTTATTCACTGTACTTCCTTTCAGGGTGGTGCAAATGTACGAGAAGCAGGAATTGTGGAAACGGAGCCAGGAAAGTCGGACCTTATTTGACAATGCTTCGTTTTTCGTAATCAAAAAGTTTCACATTTTCCGACGAAGGTTTGTCCATTTTATGGAGTCCTCCTTTTGCATGAAACCAATGTGCAGGAAATGGCCATATTTACAGCGTCTTTCGCCATAATTGTTGCCAGACAAAGAATTCTGTCCTAATTTGAGAAAATTTTTAATGTGTTGGACAAAGATTTGTAATTTGGAAAATTTGTAAGTCCTGGGCTAAGAGCAAACCTAACCTGAGAACTTTTTGAAAATTTAAAAACTTCTATAAATTTAGGACATGATTTTTTTATCTGGCAACACTGTTTCGAATCAAAACTTTTGATCGCACATTATGGCGAAACCCCCGTTCATAAAACCTCTTCCTAAAGTTGATGGTAGGTGGTGCAAACCCAGGTCAGTGTAACCACATCCAGTGCTGCCATATTGCATATCTCGTTTAGTACCATATTATGACGGAACGTTTTTTCCGTGCCACATTTATTTGCCGATGAGTGCCAAACCCTTTGTGCATGGTGGAATGAAGTGGCCAACTCTTGTTCGTTCTTTGATTGAGCTTGACTTTAGTTGGTCATCAATTGCGTGGCCGAGTGGTGAGAACGTCTGCACGACGTTCGAAAGGACGTGGATTCGACACCGCTCCAGAGCACGCGGCTGTGTCTCGGCAAAGACACTTAATGAAAAGCCAAAATAAAGGGAGCAGCTGACTCGAAGACTAACCCGTCACTCCGCTGCCTGCTGTTTATATTACATCTGTGGTCGCAATGTATTGTATGTTGCCGCAATGGGCGCAAAATAGAACATGATTATGATTCTTGTGAGGCTGGTCGTACACTTATGTTTAAGTTAATTTTACGAGTTGAAACGCTTTTGCAACGCAATTATTTTGCAATCCAACTATTGTCAAACCACTGTTTCAAAAGCCATACAAAGTAATTGTGTTTCCATGTTAAGTTTTGGTGAAAACTTACAGCAGTGTTTCCAATGTAAAATTTGACAAACAAGTAGCAAAACAATTTTTCGTTCTCTCTCAGTCTAGAGACAGTTTGTTAGCATCATAACAGATGGAATATCTGAAAGAGTTTAAAGTTGTAATTTTGTGGATTGCAACTTAATAACAACTTGACTTAAAATACATATCAGGTTAAAGTACTATTGTTATTTGCCTTTATGCAAGTATATCTGCTGTACATCAGTTATATCAGTACATTTGTTGCTGTATCGTAACTTGTTTGTTTTTCTGTTAACATTTTCCGACATTGCTCACTTTGTATTAAAGATTCAAAATTTGTCTTGAAAACTTGCTTATATTTGTTATTGCTGTTGTAGTTTCCTGTTGTCTTGCTACGCGATACGTAATATCGCCTTCGGAAGACCTAAAGAAGAACAACTGGAAGCTGAAAGAAAGCACATGGACAATTGGCTGGGGACAGAGTAAGTATTGTTACTGCAGAAGTACTATGTCGTTGCAATGGTCCAAGATTTAGCACATTCAGCTTATCAATTTCTAGCTGTATGTGCAATTTTGATCGTATTGAAGTAGGTTGTGTTAGGTCTTCATTGAGAGCCATTCATTGAAGCCCGCTACAAGTGTGCAAACTTGCCAAGGTTAAGTTCTTAAGGAAATAATTATTTTTTGTGATTTACATTCCACGGCTTGTCAATGATTTAGAATAAGTGTTGTAGTTTTTTTGTACATTGTATAGCGCATTGTTCTTCTAGACCTGAAAAAATAATATTTTATAAACCACAAATTAATTCTTCAGACAGGAGGAACTGCAGAGCAATGACCATCATTCTAAAACAGAATTGTGATGCTGCCTATCTCGCACACATTCAACTCGTCGTCATCTGGTTGGTTCCTTCCTCTCATCGAAAGCTGGGGGCAATGAAGCGCCAAGTTTCTTTGCATAGAATTATTGCTGATCATGTCGCCAAAATGTTTCGGTTTTTTCGTTTTAAATGTTTGTAGAATTACCACGTTTCTGTGCTTTATAAATAATAACATTTCGTTCGTGAGTTTTTCCTTTCATGAAATTTTAAGCACGTATTCTTCCATAAGTCCACATTACCTATGTAACAAGCATACACATTTTAACGGCATGCCAAATTGACTAAAAAATTTTTGTCAATGTAACGTTACGCAATGTAGAACAACTTTGGAATAAGTGATTTGCGTTGATCCAAAATTCCCAAGGTCTTGTTTTCATTTTGTCCAGCTTGACATGGACACAGAGTTGCCATAACTTTTAATGTAAAATTTTACACTGAACTCTGTGTTTTACTTTGTATGAAGTTTGTAGTGTTACACTTCGCCATCCTAACTGATACATGGCTTTTGTATTTGCTTGAAGTTGATTATTTCCCTGCAGTATGGGTCAGTTTACTCTTACGGATGTTTAAAGATACATCCTTTGCGTTAAATGTATTTCTCATCAATTATCATTACATTCCTGCCGTCTTGTCTTATATTATCTCATAAATAAAGTGCAATCATGAACTTACGAATTTCTAATTGTGCCAATGAGCGATTACCAGCAGTAAAGGGACGGTGCGCATTGGATAGTGTCTGTGGCGAGCGTCCCAGACTGCAAAAGCTGTCCTTTTTGCATTCACCCAACTTAGGGATGGTAGAAGTAGGGGATTGCTCACTCAAAAAGAAGGTGGACAACTGGAGGGTCATAGTGTTATGACAAAATTTAGTGCAACTAAAGCTTGAGGTCTACCGCCATATGTCGCATACCCAGGTGCAGCGTGTTTGACCTGTCTACGAGTGTACAAAGTGTGTATTGCCAAAATAAACGATTAAACGTATGAAAATATGTGATATCATGCTTATGTAATGCTATAGTAGTTATAATAATGCAGCAATAGATTTCACGCTACAATAGTAACAGTAGTTAACCTCACACTGCTGTAGCAAGGTTCTGTCGATGTTCTAGCATCCTAAACATCGCGCAAAATATAGCATTTCATTTGTTAAAAATGAATTTGCGTAACAGCAAACAAAACTTTTTGCAGTTCTGCCAATTTTTAAATTTTGCAGTGACCCTCCAGCTGTCCATATCGCAAAAAAAATCAATAAGCGAGTCGTCCCGTTATTCCACTGTCCCTAACCCAACTATATCAGTGGGAACGCAAGCTACAACTGAGCTGCTGGAAGAAGATTTCTCACATTTTGGCAATCCAATTACAATAGTATCAGACAACGCCACAAGTTTTAAATCTGAGGAGTTCCAGCAGTGGTGCAAAGAAAGGGGTATAGAGCACTTCACAGGGGCAACTTATCACCCAGCAACGAACGGGGCTGCAGAACGGCTTGTCCAGTCGTTCAAGCAAGCACTGAAGAAGTCGAGCTAGCCACCCAAGCATGCACTTCTAGAGTTTTTAATGCTATAGGCCTACTAAAGAACACCGCTATCAAATGGCTTATCACCAGGTGAACTGCTATCGGGTTCACGTCATGCTACCGTCATCACCCCATTTTGCACAAAGAAAGCAAGGAAATGCGGAAGCACTTCAGAGCGTGGAAAGACCTAAGTTCGAAGTGGAAACTCCCTGTTATACGCTGTATTGCAGACCCCGACGGACACGAGACCCTAAGTGGGTCCCAGCTGTGGTAACGAAAGTGTTCGGTAGCCGCAGTGTAAACGTGCGGGTATTACCCCACGGTCCGATGTGGAAAAGGCACATCGAACAGCTACAACAGCGTTTCGACCATCCAGTAGATGAAGCAGATGTGGAAACATCCAATCCTGTCCAACAACCACCAAGAAAGTCTTCAAGAAGACGTAAGCCAAAAAGAATGTTTGAATGTTAACTCTTTCACAGGTTTTCAGAGTAGAAGGGAGGTGTTGTGTATAGCTACGGGTCATTGCTTTTAGATTCGATATATGGTCTGCGGAAAGTTGCATGAAAGCTGTATTTAATGAGGCGTAAACTCTCGTGCTAAGACGTTGCTGTATCTTTATGCAGTGATAGATATAGTTCGTGAGGTAGGCCTACATTGCGTTGTTATTGTGTTGTCTAACTTATAAACGTTTCGTTCAATATACTAAAAACCTATATCTCACCGAAGTAACTCCTGACTTAATAACGAGGCATAAGTAAGAATACAACAACAGGCCAATACAAAAATCATAAAAAAAAAAACGCATGAGAATGAAACGGCAAAGCAGAGGAGAGGTAAAATCAAACAAACAACACAAGTCAATAACGCAAAATTACCATTACGTGAAGACATTTAGCAGATAGGAGGCGCATGTGGCAAGCAACTGCCTATTGAAGGGAGAATTTCAAGATTTTATGAGTAAAGCCTCGTGGATTGTAATATCAAATTCGGTGAAGCATTTGCGTAGGCTACACTTCTAAAATAATTCCAGGAATGATTTGTTGTTTGAACAAGTTTGGCAATCGAGTATAAGATCTTTAATGACACTTTTTCTGTTGAGAGCAGTTAAATCCAAATGCTCTCTCAGTCTTGTGGCCAATTGTCGAATTGTGTTTATTTGACCGAATAAGATTATGCCCAGTTGGAAGATTTGTCCAGCTTGGACAAAAGTATTGTTGCTGACAAAACAGTTCGAACTAGTTTAAATTTCCACGTCACTTCCGTCGAAAATTCCAGCTTTGTGAGGCAACAATGCAGTTTTCCATTCCACAGTTAATTCCACGGTGCTAAATACAGCGTGGTATCAGCAGGTGAGCGACGCACAGCTGAGATAGCTCTTTGGACGATGTGCAAACTGGGAAACACCTAACTACTGCATAGAATTAACATTCTCTGTTTTCGGTTGTATCATTCAGTAGCCTATTGACTATTGTATATACCGGTAATTACTTCTGTCTGGCTGTCTTGGACTTTTTTGGCGGTGACTCATAGCGGTCATGTTGTCATAGCTGTCATAGGTGACTCATTTTTTTTTTTTTTTTTTTTGTTTTATTATCTTTATCCTGCATTGCGGGAAAGCGGACTTGAGCGCTATGCATCGGTGTACGCCTTCCGACGTACACCTGACCCACGCTGCAGCCGACTGCAATGTCTGTTTCCGGTTGTCTACTCTACTTATGACTTAAATTTGGTACTACCCATTACTCGAAATCGATCACTGGGTAGAGGCAATTATCGTAAAGTTTCTTGCCCAGAGAAACAACAGCAAGTGCAAGCGGCTGGAGTCGAACATGCAGGCTCTCGACTGCGAATCCAACGCGCTAACCACTCGGTTGTTGTATCTATAAGCAGTGGCGGCTCGTCATAAGGGACAGCGGGATTGCCGCCCCCCCCCAACATTTTGTGCATATGTGAATTATAATACAACAATGAAAACTATTAATACTACAAAAAGTGCTCAATGCCAAGCAAAAAGGCAAAGCAGAGTGAATTAAATCCAATATAGTTATTACTATCTGAAGCCTTTACAAATTGTTTCACCTAACGGATCATCAGAAGGTCTGAAAAAAAAAACATGCAAATAGTAAAGAATCTATAATTCTGAAAAGATATTAAATATTACAACTGTAATCTAATCTGCTAAAAAAAATCTCTAAACCTGTACTTCCTGAGAAGATATTAAATATTACAACTGTAATTTAATCTGCAAAAAAAACCTCTATACCTGAATTCCTGAAAACATATTAATTATTATAACCGTAATCCAATATGCAGAAAAAAAACCTCAGAGTTACTAAGGGCTACCTTCATAATCAATTTGTCCCAATGGAAACCAAGCAACATGATGGCAACATTTATGACATCACAAAGAAGCAAAATGCGTTTGTGATGATCAGCGCAACCTGTAGTAACCTGAACAAAATGAATAAAAATTGTTTTTAAACCTGTAAAAATTAAATGAGATTTATAACCTGTAAAAATCAAATGAAATTTAATTTTTTCAAAATTATAACCTGTGAAAATCCCAAGGAATTGTGATGATGTAACCTGTAGTAACTCGAACAAATGAAATAAAATCTGTTTATAAACCTGTAAAAATTAAATGAGATTTATAGCCTGTAAAAATCAAATGAAATTTTTTTAAAAAAACCTGTGAAAATCAAAAGCACCGAACTATCTAAGGCAGTTTGGGACCTTAAAGACAAGGGTGTTGATCCTAAAATAACTTGGTCTATCCACAGCTGTGCTCGGCCTTATAGTGGAGGTGGTCGTAACAATTGTGGCCTATGTTTGGCTGAAAAGCTGGCCATTCTGAAAGCTGATAGCGGCCACCTTTTGAACAAGCGTTCGGAACTGATCGGCAAATGTCGTCATAGAAACAAGTTTAAACTCAAGTACTTCAAAATAAAATGAATTCCTTTTGATTTTCACAGGTTTTTTTAAAAAAATTTCATTTGATTTTTACAGGCTATAAATCTCATTTAATTTTTACAGGTTTATAAACAGATTTTATTTCATTTGTTCGGGTCACTACAGGTTACATCATCACAATTCCTTGGGATTTTCACAGGTTATAATTTTGAAAAAATTAAATTTTATTTGATTTTTACAGGTTATAAATCTCATTTAATTTTTACAGGTTTAAAAACAATTTTTATTCATTTTGTTCAGGTTACTACAGGTTGCGCTGATCATCACAAACGCATTTTGCTTCTTTGTGATGTCATAGATGTTGCCATCATGTTGCTTGGTTTCCATTGGGACAAATTGATTGAAACTTTGTCGTAACGGATGAAGGTAGTCTTTAGTAATTCTGAGGGTTTTTTTTTCTGCAGATTGGATTACGGTTATAATAATTAATATGTTTTCAGGAATTCAGGTATAGAGGTTTTTTTTGCAGATTAAATTACAGTTGTAATATTTAATATCTTCTCAGGAAGTACAGGTTTAGAGATTTTTTTTTGGCAGATTAAATTACAGTTGTAATATTTAATATCTTTTCAGAATTATAGATTCTTTACTATTTGCATGTTTTTTCAGACCTTCTGATGATCCGTTAGGTGAAACAATTTGTAAAGGCTTCAGATAGTAATAACTATATTTGATTGAATTATAATACATATAGATAGTTTTGCCATGTTTTTTTAAATTTATTTCGTTTGAAGAAATAAAAAATTCTTAATATTAATTTTTTTTGTAATAAAACAATCAATTGGCAACCCTGGGTCTGCAAATTGAGCAGGTCCTGTGTTGCTTGTTCTTTCTTTTATGAAGTAGGTTTTTCAGAAAAAAGTTTTCTAGCATCACTGAACAAGCGCTGTGGGGACCAGTGCTTCCACTTTAAAGGATTTTATCCCGAAATCGGGATTTTTCAACGCTTCGAAGGATAAAAAAAGGAAATGAAGATAGGAAGGATTTTTTAAGAATTTTTAACAATTTTACAAGGAAATTTTATCTTAAAAAGGGAATTGTTGTTTTTAGCAACTTTAAAGAACATTTTATTATTATTCTTTTTCAAAAGTTCTAAAAACGACTGAAATAACGATGATCAGCTGGTTTCCGTCGTCACTCGCCATGCGGAACCCCTCTCACTCTCTTTCCCATTCTCGCCTTTCCGTTGCTTGATTTCTATTCTCGCCATTTTTGGGAATTGGATGTGAGTGCAGTGAGTGAGTTAGTTCTCAATTCTTTTAGTTAAAACTAGGTAATCCGTTGATTTACAGTTGAACTTGAGTAGCAATGACAAAGTTCTCTGAGCTTCGACGTACCGTTAGGTATGATAAGCTTAGGCTAGTGGTAGATCCTTCCGGTTAAGAAAAGTTTGTCATAGCCTATGCTAACCTATTATGGTGTCATAATAATAGAGCTAGCTAGGCTATGTATGTGTATACAACATAGTATATACAGTCACACTGAGTCAGTATCATGAATAGACCTAGTATCCTGAAGTGTTTCATCAGTCTCAAATGATTGTGAAGAAGCTACAGACAAGGAGAAGAAAGAGATAGCCTGGCCTATAGTGTTAAGTTAGCGCATCAAGGAAAACTGAACTAAACACAAAAATAAATTTGTTAATGGATAGATAATTCGTTACTGGACATTTACCACCTGTACATTTTCGGTGTATAGGGATAGGTTAGGAGTCCGGGTAAGAAAGATAATTGGTAAATGATGTCCAGGTCTCCAGCTGGTAAAGGTCCCAGAACCGACTAACCGACAAGCAGTTTTTTGGCTGGACAGTGAACAAAGGAAGTAAACCATGTTATTGTAAAATATGTGCTGCTTTTGTGCAGCCTACTGTTCTAATAAAACAGCGTTACTTCGACATACCGGTGCTACCAGGGTCTCTGAGAGAAATTTTCACTAGGGGTACGAAGAGTCATTCCGGGCCCCCCTCTCGCTCCGGGCCACCTTTGTCTTAGGCAAAACGCGTGATGTTTGCTTAGGCGTATTACACACCATACAACATTTTACTGCAGAATTGGACACCTGTGCGCAATAATAGTATCAGGCTGCAATAAAACTATTATTTTGTGTTATGTATATCATGTGATCTGTCCCTCGCCAATTTGTGTATCCTGCATTGAATTTGTGTGTTGAGAGGTGTCGCTTGTACATCTTCAATGTACATTTTTTTACATAGAATTTATATTAGATAATTTTACATATAATTTTACATGGAATACATAGAATTCGTTTTTTTTATTTCTTCTTGATGTAGCTTATAATTATTTCTGAAGAGGACACTATGTGGTGTCGAAAACGTTGGATTTAGTAGTTTTTTCATGTTTTTTTTGTGTGTTTAATGTTAAATCCGTTAACGTTACTGAGTGTTATATGTATCTGGTACAAGCCAAGCTCTCTACCAAGGCTCAAACATAGGGTCTGCTACTATATTCGGTGAGTCCGATTCGGTGAGTTCCTATTCGGTGAGAGCCTTTTTCGGAGAGTTCCCTATTCGGTGATTTTTTGAATTTTTTTTTAAAAATTATCGGGTACCGTAGCCTAATTATCATTGCCGCTTTTACATCGTTTTAACGCCGCTAAACGTTGAAATAAGACCTAACCCTATCCCCTAACTCTGACCCTAACGCCTAACCCTAAAACGGCAATGATAATTAGGCTACTGTACCCAATAATTTTCAAAGAAATTTCAAAAAATTACCAATTAGGGAACTCTCCGAAAAAGGCTCTCACCGAATAGGGAATTCACCAAATCGGACTCACCGAAACGGGCCATTCCGAAAACATAACGTCTTGTTAAAACATAATCAAGTTAATCATCTGACCAATCTTAACCTTTCTTCATTAACTTTTACATTCACCACATGCCCAGCACTAGCAGAGGTGAACGAGAGATGCTCCGAAAGTATTCTCCGGCTCTTGCTCTAACTCCGAAATTCATTTTGAAGTGAAATAAGCGTTAAACTACCTTTGTCAAATAGTTTTTTAAAAACAAACAAAAAAAACACCCGGGCTTTTTCTCAAACCTGCTTTTGCTACACTATGCCTCTCTCCCCCGGACAGGAGAATAACTAATTTTTATGATTTAATTTAGGGGGCTTTTAACAAAACATTCTTGCACGTAAAGAATTAAATTACCACTTTGGGCCCCTAATTTGCTCGCAAAGCACTCGATTACCTTTCTGGGCCCTTTTGATAGATTACGGGCCCCCCAGGACTAAAAAATAACAACTTTTATGCTTGAAATCAGTCGTTTAAGATGGTTTTAACCAAACATTTTACGCGAAAACTATAAAACCACAATTCCGGGCCCCCCAACAAACACAGATCTGGGCCCTCAAGGGTATGCCGTACCCCCCTCTCATTGGCCTTGGGTGCTACTAAAAAAAAAATTGAGATTAAAATAGCTTTAACTGAGATGATAATAACTTTAAAATTGTATTAATTAGCACCTTTTTTAACTTAAATAACGTCAAAAATAACCTCGCCTATGAAGGAAATTTTGAAGGATTTCCGACTGAGAAAAAAGAGATTTTTCAGGACAAAAAAGAAAACTGAAGAGGATTTATCAATTCTCAGAAGTGGAAGCACTGGTGGGGACTGCAAATGGAACAGACCCTGGTCAGGGATTCCAACGTTGGTTCTCGTAAGGTTAAGCGTGTGGAAGCTATTGGTGATTGAGTAAAGGGATCGTAGGTTACTTTACTTGATCTGTGTTTTGAGAAGTCATTGAGACAGACTGGTTTTGATGTGAAGTAAAGCCAATTAGCCTACTGTAATTATTTTTAATCATTTCAGACCAGTAGAAGCATGAGATGTATTGTTCACGCTTGTCTTGAAAAGAATTGTTAGGCTGTGATATTTTCAAGTAAGACTTACCAATAGCCATGATTCAGATATTAACTGTAGGCTACCCATTTTAAGGCATCTCATGTAGAGCTAAAAGGGTTATATAAGCCTAGTATAGCCTAGTAAAAGGACACCATTGAAAAAGTTTTGTGTCCGGCATGATGTAGATGTTAACTGTAGCCATTTTAAGGCATTCTATATAGAGCTAAAAGGGTTATAAGTTATAGTACAGTATATAGCCTAGTAAAAGGACCCAACTAAAAAACTTTCTGTGTCCGGTACAGGTTTATAATTATTTATATTAGGTTACTGGTTGATGCAGCCCCCCCCCCCACATGTTTTAAAATCACGAGCTGCCACTGTCTACAAATTATAATTAGAAACTGAAAATCAACCGTTGAAAACCACAAAATGGGCTACCAACCAGAGAATGCCTAGAATAGGCCTACTGTGGCCGGATGTCAATGACTTCACAATTTCGGATTGGTTGTTGTCACTTCAATGAACTGAAGTTACTCACAGATTGTTCAGCACCGGGGAAAGTTATAATCTAAAATTGTAGCTTAGTGCACAACAAAGACATTGTTAGTCGTGGTGTAAAATTTTGTAATTTTCGGGTTCGTGCTTTAAACTACTTGCTAGATGTTTTCTAAGATTATCTGCGTACACTAAAAAAAGTAGTAACGCAGGCAGACAGATTAATTATTTGGAAGTGTGAGAACACTCTGTCAGTGACATATTTTTAATTGCTGTAGAAAAAGTAGCATGAAAGGTTGTATTAAGGCTGGAACATTATTTTGGATAGGGCACCACCACTGAATGGGCAATGCAAATGTAGCCTTTTAAGAGTTATATTGGACTTCCCGTGACAGCACCGAGTATCAAATACGGGCCGGTTGAGTGAGGCACCATTTCACCAACCGCTAAGCCACTCAATGCTCAGTGCGAATGTAGCCTTTTAAGAGTTATGTTAGACTTCATGTGACAGCACCGAATATTGAACACAGGCCGGTCGAGTGAGTCAAGACTACACTAACCGCTAAGCCAGTCTATGCGCAATGCGAAACTATAGCCTTTTAAGAGTTATGTTAGACTTCCCGTGACAGTTGAGTCAGGCACCCCTCCACTAACCGCTACGCCACCCAATGAACAATGCGCAGGCCTCGAAATTCGTTTTGTTGACGGCGGACAAACGTGTCCTGTCTGAGCAGCTATCTCGGCGGACAAATTAAGTCTCACGGCGGACACACCAGTTTTAACGTCGATCGTCATGCTTAATCACTTTATCTTGATAATTCTTCGCCATTTGAGAACTACACAGTAGCCTAGATACGGTTTAGAAAGATTTTTAAAATTTCAGCGAAGTCATTCTGAAAGGCTTTCATCAACCAATGACGTGCGCTTGAAGAGTCAAAGCGCCCTGTAGCTGCTAATACGCGGCATGACTGATTAGCTTCCACCGAACGAGGTCGTGTGGCTTCTTGCGTCACAATGCTCTGGGCACGAGTCGGAAAACTTCTACACTAGTGCTACTATTTTCTGCTGTGTAAAGTTTCACTAGGTTTTTTTCTTTAGGTTTATTTTTACGTGTCATGTGAGCGAAAGTGAATTTTCCCAGAGCCTTTTCTTTGTTACTATAGGCCTAATACCAAAACGTAACAAATTTTGCTGCATCTTGCTGTAACAGTCTACTCCTATAATCTAATTTTGTAACCAACCTTGTCTTATCGATATTACTCGGAGATCAAAGCCAAACATTGTGACGTAAGACTTCAACAAAGTTGCGCGTGATTAGTGTAGAAGTACATACTCTCATCGATTCTTAGCGAGGAATTCACCTTTTTTACGCTGATTCAATATCATCAATTGTTGAAGCAACGTAAAAATCGAAAGCTTTCCTGCTTGAATGGAAGCTAAGGGATACAGTATTCACATTTTCTAGATGCGCGGAAATTACAGTATATTCTCGCAACTATTGTTCGTGCTACGTAATGACGATTTGTATCGCTAGTTCCTGTGTTATTTCTCGGCGGACATTTATGACCGATCTAGATCAGTGGTTCCCAACCTGGGGTTCGCGGACCCCTTGGGGGTCCGTGAGAAAGCATTTGGGGGTCCGTGATTACCTTGAGGAATTTTGAAAAAAACGAAAAGCGATCTTTTTACTTTCATTTCTCTCATTAAATTTGCTTACGTTGAAAAAGTTTCGGCATGGCACTTTGGGTCATCTTGATATTCAAATACTGCTGACATTTCTTGAATAATTCATTCATTTTCTTATTTGAACAACTGTTTAACGTGATATTTTCCGCAGGAGTCATAGCGGCAATGCAATATGACACAGCAGTGGCGTAGCAACGCAATATACCGCCCTTGGATTTTTGCACGAAATGCCGTCTCCCCCTTTTAACAACGCCGTAAAAGCTGATTAAAATTCCACACAACAGAAGTAAAGCAGTGTTTGTTTAGTTTTATTGAAAGATCCAAATTCAATACGTCTAGCTTTCATTGAAGCAAATTTAGAAATCATATCGTTATTATTATCATTCATTGGCTGACTTTTTCCAAGGATCACTTCGTTGTTGTTTTGCTTAAGAGTTATGTTAGACTTCCGTGACAGCACCGAGTATCGAACACGAGTCGGTTGAGTGAAGCACCACTTCACTAACCGCTAAGCCAATCCATGCGCAATGCAAATGTAGTTTTTTAAGAGTTATGTTAGACTTCCGTGACAGCACCGAGTATCGAACACGGGTCGGTTGAGTGAAGCACCACTTCACTAACCGCTAAGCCAATCTATGCGCAATGCGAATGTAGCCTTTTAAGAGTTATGTTAGACTTCCGTGACAGCACCGAGTATCGAACACGGGTCGGTTGAGTGAGGCACCACTTCACTAACCGCTAAGCCAATCTATGCGCAATGCGAATGTAGCCTTTTAAGAGTTATGTTACACTTCCGTGACAGCACCGAGTATCGAACACGGGTCGGTTGAGTGAGGCACCACTTCACTAACCGCTAAGCCAGTCTATGCGCAATGCGAATGTAGCATTTTAAGAGTTATGTTACACTTCCGTGACAGCACCGAGTATCGAACACGGGTCGGTTGAGTGAGGCACCACTTCACTAACCGCTAAGCCAGTCTATGCGCAATGCGAATGTAGCATTTTAAGAGTTATGTTAGACTTCCGTGACAGCACCGAGTATCGAACACGGGTCGGTTGAGTGAGGCACCACTTCACTAACCGCTAAGCCAATCTATGCGCAATGCGAATGTAGCCTTTTAAGAGTTATGTTAGACTTCCGTGACAGCACCGAGTATCGAACACGGGTCGGTTGAGTGAAGCACCACTTCACTAACCGCTAAGCCAATCTATGCGCAATGCAAATGTAGCATTTTAAGAGTTATGTTAGACTTCCGTGACAGCACCGAGTATCGAACACGGGTCGGTTGAGTGAGGCACCACTTCACTAACCGCTAAGCCAATCTATGCGCAATGCGAATGTAGCCTTTTAAGAGTTATGTTAGACTTCCGTGACAGCACCGAGTATCGAACACGGGTCGGTTGAGTGAAGCACCACTTCACTAACCGCTAAGCCAATCTATGCGCAATGCGAATGTAGCCTTTTAAGAGTTATGTTAGACTTCCGTGACAGCACCGAGTATCGGGTCGGTTGGTTGAGGCAACGGGTCGGTTGAGTGAGGCACCACTTCACTAACCGCTAACCCAATCTATGCGCAATGCGAAAGAAGCCTTTTAAGAGTTATGTTGAGGCAATGTGTCGGTTGAGTGAGGCACCACTTCACTAACCGCTAACCCAATCTATGCGCAATGCGAAAGAAGCCTTTTAAGTGGTATGTTACACTTCCGTGACAGCACCGAGTATCGAACACGGGTCGGTTGAGTGAGGCACCACTTCACTAACCGCTAAGCCAGTCCATGCGCAATGCGAATGTAGCCTTTTAAGAGTTATGTTAGACTTCCGTGACAGCACCGAGTATCGAACACGGTCGGTTGAGTGAGGCACTACTTTACTTACCGCTAAGCCAATCTATGCGCTGTGCGAATGTAGCCTTTTAAGAGTTATGTTAGACTTCCGTGACAGCACCGAGTATCGAACACGGGTCGGTTGAGTGAAGCACCACTTCACTAACCGCTAAGCCAATCTATGCGCTATGCGAATGTAGCCTTTTAAGAGTTATGTTAGGCTTCCGTGACAGCACTGAGTATCGAACACGGGTCGGTTGAGTGAGGCACCACTTCACTAACCGCTAAGCCAATCTATGCGCAATGCAAATGTAGCCTTTTAAGAGTTATGTTAGGCTTCCGTGACAGCACCGAGTATCGAACACGGGTCGGTAGAGTGAGGCACCACTTCACTAACCGCTAAGCCAATCTATGCGCAATGCGAATGTAGCCTTTTAAGGTACACTTCTTCTTCCGTCTCAACTTGAGGTAGCGATTTACTATTGCTGCTAACTTCTTCTGTTTCTTTGGCAGAGGCAATTTTTACGAACTTCAAAATGGCTCCTTCATTCTTTTTTAGTTCCCATTCTTTAGCTTTCTTTTTCTTTCTGCTAAAGCTCCACTTGTTTTTACTCTCTCATAGACAAAAATTAACTTTAAAAATTTGCAACTTAAATCGTTCTGGAATCTGCAGCACAATAGTTAAAAAACAATAACCATAATTGCAAATTTACTGAGTTAAGTTAAGTGATCTATTTCAGACCTGAAACTTCAAACCTTTCACAAATCTAACCCATCTTCACTCATGAAGATGGAAGAATCCCGTCTATCTACCACTGACAGATGGTAAAGGTGGCAGTTGACTCGACCTCAAGGTCCTTTCCTGTCTCCTCACAAATAAACTGAAAACAAATCTAAACTTAACTAATAAAGCTAAATTGACTGAACAATGAACTAAGAACTAAAATAACTTACAAGTTACAACCGATATTCTATTATGACTTCACAACATGAGTAGGCCTATCATTATACCATCAAAAATACTACATCGTGAGTCACAGTCTAAAAAAGTTGCAAATTAGTTTAGAGGCAAAACTTGTGTAATTTTTTGGCTTCACTTGGATTAGTGTTAACTTAAGTCGTTTAAGTGTGAGTCTCTCTGAAAATAAATTAATGATATGGTCTTTATTCGTTTGAAACGTTATCACATCTTGCCGCCCTCCGGCAACGTGCCGCCCCTGGATTTATCCACAAGATCCAATGGGTAGTTACGCCACTGTGACACAGTACAGCAGTGGTTCCCAACTCGTTTTTAAGGCAACCTATTTTGAAAAAAAATTCAGTTCGGTAAAATCTTGCAACCCAAGCAAATTGTCGTAATATTTTAAAAGCCATACAAGATTGTGTTGCAAACAAACAGCACTACAAAATCAGTAACTTTTTCCGAAAATAATATGTTTATCAAATCACTAATGAGATAGGTGTGCTGGCTTGCTGTCAGTGAGTTTTTGAAATCGAGGCGTTATTTTGCTTAGGCATAGCCGCATGTCGGCTTTAACTTCCAGCCGGTTTCGCTGTTCAGTTTTCAATACACACATGGCGCTAAATCCAATCTTATAAAGCTTGTTGCAAATGGAATCTGTTTTTAAATCCCTAATTGTGAAACTGTGGGATACACTTTGTACATGGAAGCCCAAAAGTGGATGTTTGCAGAATTTTTGGGGTATTTGTCTTTAAAGGACGCAAAAGAAATACGGTTTGCTACTTCTGTTGTTATGTCCATAGACTGCAATGTGGATGGAAAGTTGAGGCAGATCTTTTCCAACAAATGGATCAATTATCCAATCATGTTGGTTATTAAGTGTTAGAGATTCTTCATAGTAGTGCACAAACTTTTTGGCAAACTGTTTCTAGGTGTCTAATTATCGTTTGCTTAATATCAACTTCATTGCCACAGATATATTGCGTTAGCTGAGGAAATATATCGTAGCCTACTCATCTCTGGTGACATAACTTTTCCAGAATATGAGTTTTTTGTGGTAAGCAGAAACTTTTGCGGCGCGATCAATCACCGTAAAACCGTTGCCTTGCATAGATAAATTTAGAGAATTCAGAGAGTCAAATATATCTGCAAGGTAAGCAGCTTTTGCGTTAAAATCTTCTTGCAAAAAATTCTCGGCTAATCTCACACAGTTCTGTTGCCTCAGGAAGATAGCAATCTCCTCTCGCAAATTACAAACTCGCTTCAGGACACGACCTCGTGACAACAATGATGTCAAAAAAGCGGAAGTTTGTCCTTGATGGACTCTTCAAAGCTGAATTAAATGAGCTACTGTGGCGAGAATTGGCGGAAGATGGTTATAGTGGAGTTGAAGTCAGAGTTACTCCTTCAAGAACAGAAATCATCATTCTTGCAACTAGAACACAAAATGTTCTTGGTGAAAAGGGTCGTCGTATTCGGGAATTAACTGCTATGGTTCAGAAGCGTTTTAAGTTCAAAGCTGATGCTGTCGAGCTATATGCTGAAAAAGTTGCGAATCGAGGTCTTTGTGCCACAGCTCAGTGTGAGTCATTACGTTACAAACTGTTAGGAGGTCTTGCAGTAAGAAGAGCTTGTTATGGTGTACTACGATTTATCATGGAATCTGGTGCAAAAGGTTGTGAAGTCGTTGTGTCTGGCAAACTTCGAGGTCAGCGTGCAAAGTCCATGAAGTTTGTGGATGGCTTGATGATTCATTCTGGTAATCCTGTAAGGGACTATGTTGATACAGCTGTTCGGCATGTTCTACTTCGACAAGGTGTTTTGGGAATTAAAGTAAAGATCATGCTTCCCTGGGACCCAACTGGAAAGATTGGACCCAAGAAGCCTTTACCTGACAACGTCAGCATTGTTGAGCCAAAGGAAGAGGAGCCCATTACTGGACCAAAAAGCGAACGTAAAGGAGCTAAAGTTCTTCCTGATGCAATGCCAGTTCCCCAGCAAGCTCCCATGCCATCAATGCCTCAGGGTGTTCCTCCTGGTCAGCCTTTGTCATAATAACCCGGAGTGGAATAAATAAATATATTAAATGTAAAAAAAAAGTCCATACAGCACTTGGGGCTTTGTCTTTGATGCGTTTTACCACCAGACTATGCGTGGTCCAACGTGTGAAAAACTTTGTCATAGTTTGTCCGACATAGCGTTCGTGACATATAGTGCACGTTACAATATACATCCCGTAACTTTGTCAAGTTAATTTATGTTTGAGATTAAAATTTTTGTTGGGTTTACATTTAATAATAATAACAACAATAATAAAAGCGAAAATTGTTAAAACTTCTTGCACTACGATCATGCTACAAAGCTTTCCGATGTCTCGACATGAAACGGTTCATGACTTGTGTTTATATTTTCCAGTTTTGTGATCGATCTCTTCACGTTTTAAATTTTTTTTATTGTTATTTTTTTCGCCCAAGATACAATATGCCTGAAAAACAAGCGACCCAAAAAAATTATCAGGCCACCCAACTTTGGGTCGCGACCCATGAGTTGGGAACCACTGCAGTACAGTAGTTGAGTAGCATAATTATTACAATAGTATGTTGAGTTTCAGGCAAAATTGAGCTAGGGGTTCGCAGAATTAATAATTTGTCTAAAGGGGTCCGTGACAACAAAAAGGTTTTGAACCACTGATCTAGATCAGTGGTTCCCAACTCATTTTTAAGGCGACCCATTTTTAAAAAAAATTCAGTGTGGTAAAATCTTGCGACCCAAGCAAATTGTCGTAATATTTTAAAAGCCATACAAGATTGCGTTGCAAACAAACAGCACTACAAAGCAGTAACTTTTTCCAAAATTAATATGTTTATCAAATCACTAATGAGATAGCTGTGCTGGCTTGCTGTCAGTGAGTTTTTGAAATCGAGGTGTTATTTTGCTAAGGCGTAGCTGCATATCAGTTTTAAGTTCCACCCGGTTTCGCTCTTTAGTTTTCAATAGACACTTGGCGCTAAATCCAGTCTCACAAAGCCAAGTTGTTATAGCTGTGCTGGCTTGCTGTCAGTGAGTTTTTGAAATCGAGGTGTTATTTTGCTAAGGCGTAGCTGCATATCAGTTTTAAGTTCCACCCGGTTTCGCTCTTTAGTTTTCAATAGACACTTGGCGCTTAATCCAGTCTCACAAAGCCAAGTTGTTGCAAATGGAATCTGTTTTTGAATCACTAAATTTGAAACTGTGGGATACACTTTGTACATGGAAGCCCAAACGTGGATGTTTGCAAAATCTTTGGGGTATTTGTCTTTGAAGGACGCAAAAGAAATACGATTTGCTGCTTCTGTCGTTATGTCCGTAAACTGTTCTGCAACATAGGCCTAGATGGGAAGTTGAGGCAGATCTTTTCCAACAAATGGATCAATTATCCAATTATTTTGGCTATAAAAGTGTTAGAGATTCTCCATAGTAGTGCACAAACTTTTTGGCAAACTGTTCCAGGTGTCCAATTATGGTTTGCTTAATATTAACTTCATTGCCACAAATAGGCCTATATTGCGTTAGCTGAGGAAATATGTCGTACTCATCTCTGGTGACATAACTTTTCCAGAATAGGCTATGAGTTTTTTGTAGTAAGCAGAAACTTTTGCGGCGCGATCAATCACCGTAAAACCGTTGCCTTGCATAGATAAATTTAGAGAATTCAGAGAGTCAAATATATCTGCAAGGTAAGCAACTTTTGCGTTGAAATCTTCTTGCAAAAAATTCTCGGCTAATCTCACAAGTTCTGTTGCCTCAGGAAGATGGCAATCTCCTCCCGCAAATTACAAACTCGCTTCAGGACACGACCTCGTGACAACCATCGCACTTCTGTGTGTAGCAGCAATGCTTGATAATAATCAGAATCCATGTCAGTGCACAAAGACGAAAACAAACGTCGATTTAGTGGACTTGTTTTGATGAAGTTTACACGCTTCACATCATTCAACACTTCGTGCCGCTCTTGAGACAGCTTTTTTGCAGCAAAGGCCTCTCTGTGGAGAAAGCAATGAGTTCATACATCACTTGGGGCTTTGCCTTTGATGCGTTTTACCACATCAGACTATGTGTGGCCCAACGTGCGGAAAAATTTGTCATGGTTTGTCCTACATGGTGTTCGTGACATATAGTGCACGTTACAATGTATATCCCGTAATTTTGGCAAGTTAATTTATGTTTGAGACTGAAATAGTTTTGGGTTTCGCCCTGTTGGGTTTACATTTAATAATAATATTAACGATAATAAAAACGAAAACTGTTAAAACTTCTTAAACTACGATCATGCTACAAAGCCAGCAAAGCTTTCCGATGTCTCGACATAAAACGCTTCATGACTTGTGTTTATATTTTCCAGTTTTGTGATCGATCTCTTCACGTTTTAAAATTTTTTTATTGTTATTTTTTCGCCCAAGATATGCTTGAAAAACAAACGACCCAAAAAAATAATCAGGCGACCCAACTTTGGGTCGCGACCCATGTGTTGGGAACCACTGATCTAGATGGTACTTCCCGCGGACATCACATGCTGTGACGGCGGCCTGAATGCGAATGTAGCCTTTTAAGAGTGATGTTAAACTGACGTGACAGCACCGAGTATCGAACACGGCCGGTAACCGCTAAGCCACTTATTGCTCAATGCGAATGTAGCCTTTTAAGTGTTATGTTAGACTTCCTGTGGCAGCACTGAGTATCGAACACGGGTCGGTTGAGTGAAGCACCACTTCACTAACCGCTAAGCCACTCAATGCTCAATGCGAATGTAGCCATTTAAGAGTTATGTTAGACTTCATGTGACAGCACCGAACACGGCCGGTTGAGTGAGTCACCACTCCACTAACCACTAAGCCAATCTATGCGCAATGCGAATGTAGCCTTTTAAGAGTTATGTTACACTTCCTGTGACAGCACTGAGTATCGAACACGGGCCGGTTTAGTGAGGCACCATTTTACTAACCGCTAAGCCAATCTATGCTCAATGCGAAACTAGCCTTTTATGAGTTATGTTAGACTTCCGTGACAGTTGAGTTAGGCACCCCCTCCACTCACCGCTACGCCACCCAATGAACAATGCAAATGTAGCTTTTTAAGAGATTTGTTAAACTTCTCGTGACAGCACTGAGTATCGAACACCGGCCGGTTGAGTGAGGCACCACTTCACTAACCGCTAAGCCACTCAATGCTCCATGCGAATGTAGCCTTTTAAGAGTTATGTTAAACCAGGGGTTCTTAAACTTTTTTACCGCGGACCCCTTAAAATAAATTTTGGTTTGCGTGGACCCCCTTTGTGGCCTAGTCCGAGAAACTTTTTTGATCAGCATGAATTGGACATAACGCAATAAAATTCAAATGAATTGTTAACAAAATTTATGTTTTATTAAATTCAAGAAATAACGAATGCAGATTATTTTTCAATATTTTCGACTAAATTTCATTAATGTGAAGGATGCTGCTGTTTGTCTTCAACATGAACAATAGAATTGTTTCACCTTTGATAGGGCAACACGCATGTCATTCTTTGTATCCAACCGGTTTCGACTCTTTGTTTTGATATTTACCAAGGATGAAAATCCTCACTCACATACATAATGTAGTCGCAAAAGGGATTATAGCAGCCATGGCTCTCTTTACCAAAAGAGGATATGCTTGGGTCAACGAACTCCAAAAATCGCCTATCCTTTTCGAATTGAAGGACATTCTTAATGATTCCATTGCCCTTAGTTCAATGAACTCATCTTTTGCAAGGTCCTCATCACTGATTGATTCCAGTTCAATGAGGAAAAGGTAACGTATCCATGCTGTATTTTTAATATCCTCTGAGGCTAAGCAGTAACCTCTGAAAGAGTTTTGCAATGCTTCCAAATGTCTGCACATGTCTGTGTGCAGAGAAGATGGTAGAGCATTACAAACTGCAGTTGCATTTTGAAGCATTAATTCTTCCAACGTTGAGAAATTAGAATAGTTCTTAGTCTCCAATCTCCTTTTCCACAGAGATAACCTGTCCTGAAAAGCTTTAAGTTTTTCAGAAGCGTCCATAGCTGTAACGGCAGGGCCTTGAATAAAACGATTTACCTCATTCATATGAGTAAAAACATCCGCCAGGCGCCAAGTAAGCTAACCCTTGAATAAACTCTTCACTGTCAAACTGCTTTGAAAGTTCAATGTTTTTGTCTCTTGGAAAAAAAAACTTCTATTCGAAGCTCAACTAAGCGCTTCAAAACTTGTCGCCTTGACAGCCAGCGAACTTCTATATGATAGAGGAGAACTTCATCTTCTGCTCCCATTTCTTGACATTAGGCTACCTCTTGAATATTCGGTGGTTCAAAGCACGAGCTCTGATAAATTAACGATTTTCACACTACCAGACAAAATTTATTTCAAATTTGTTGGGAGAGTTTTCGATGCTAATGCATGGCGATGTAAAAAGCAATGAGTAACGATGGCCTGAGGAGCTTCTTTTTTTAGCATTGCAGGTGCTCCATCTGTGCACAAACTACCATTATTGAAGTAATTCTTTCTTTTACGCCACAAACTAGTTCGACCATTTCTAAATCACATGGTTTTATCAAGGTTTCTCCAATTTAATCTCTTTTCTTTTGAAAAATTTATTCCATTTTCGAAATTATACACTAACATTTTCATTGTGCCTTCATGAACCCCCAAAACTGATCCGCGTACCCCTTGGGGGTCCACGGACCCCAGTTTAAGAAAACCTATGTTAGACTTTCTGTGACAGTACCGAGTATCGAACACGGTGAGGCACCACTTCACTAACCGCTAAGCCACCCATTCCTTAATGCTAATGTAGTCTTTTAAGAGTTATCAGTTTAGTTTCGTTGTTTTTATTTCTGACCATCACATCAAAACAATACATGTCAACATAGCAAAGGTCGAGAAAAGGGTAGAAGCGACAAAACGCGAACGTTAAAACGTGCTTGAGACCGAAGTAAGTTATTGAGTTGAAAAAAAAATTGACTCGGTCGCAACACCTTTAGAAAAATTTAAGATATAAAGTGAATATAAAAAAAAGAAAATGTTACAAAACAAAACAAATAAACAACATATATTTAGGCTATAGCTTTATTAGCCCACATAGCTTTAGCTGATATATTTAAGATTTGTATGGACAGTTGCTATGAAGATCGGCCATGGTGCGTTATAAAGAGTGCTGATGGTCGTAAGGGGAACACGTCTTGATGCGTTTAGCTCATAGCAAAGAAGAGCAAGGCAGGCAAAGAAAACCCCACAAAGAAATCCTACCACGGGCAAAGCCATTTCAAGCGCAACGCACTATAGGCCTTGCACGACTCACAAAATAGATAGGCTATAACTTGACGACATGAAAACAATGACAAAAACAAATAAAACAAACTAGCAAAAACAACATCATCATCTTGCGGAAATTCAATTATACCCAGGGAAGTTATGTCTTGAAGATATCAAGCGTGCTTTGATAACAGTTGCGTTGATAAAGCGATAATTTTAGACCCCAGTCAGCTAAACTCGTCACCTCTACACTGATCCAACGTTAGCAAACGTTGAATTAATGCAAAAACGACAAGCATCGCCAGCTGGGATGTAGTAGTGGCATGTCACAGTAATATGATAAATTTAGGTTAGCGTATGTTTTACACGTTAAACCATAACAAAAGTGAAAAAAAAATCCAATTCGGCATGATAGAAAAATAGATAAACAATAAGACAATAATATGACGATCCAGTCCAAGATATTGATATAAAACAACTGGTTGGAGCACATGGCCACCGCTTCACCGAAAGATGGCGATTGGTCGAAGAGGATGGAAAAACTTCTGCAGACTCTGTAGAACTTCTGTGGACAAAAAACACAAGAACCAGAAGGCCAGTAGGAGTACTTACCGTACTACTTACTACAGAGTTATGTTAAACTTCCCGTGACAGCACCAATTCACTAACTACTAAGCCACTCAATGCTCAATGCGAATGTAGCCTTTTACGTTTAAGTAAGTTTGTTTAAACTCAAAAACTGAAGTGGCATAGGTAAGAAGATTGCTAGCCCTATTTCTAGACTAAAAATTAGACCAAAACCGCTTTTCAGATTGCAGCAATCATCAAATGTTTGACCTAGGCCCAAAAACCTTTCCCAAATCAAATTGAAAAGTTTCTGACCGTCTACGCTAACTTTGCTGTAAATTCTCTTCTGGTGAGCCTAGAATGACCAGTGAAACATCAATGGAATCGGGAAGTAATACTCTAGTCTAGCGCCATGTCACAAATAAAAGTTCAAAAAAGCAACCGCTAAATTGAGATAGTAAGTTTCGTGGTTCAGGAAACTTTAAGATTGTGCAAGATATGTTAAACAACAATGCTTTTGGCATATCTGTTTTGATCTATTCATCTTAATTTTCTACTTTGAACGGCATGTGTCATCCTCATTTTCACAGCAAGCTTTATATTCATAACATTGTCGATGAAAGGGGCCCGAAAGTAAATTGGTACCGGGCCCGAGAAATCCTGTTAACGGCCCTGGGTATTATCAGACTCTTATTGAGTACATCAGGTAAGATTTCTTGCAAAACACATTTATTCAGTACAGGGATATCTAAAGAAGGGGATACGAAGGCTTTTATTACGTCTGACAATAGAAGGGCTTTTGTTTATCGTAAATAATCTGTGTTTATCGTAAAATGACAATTGGCACCGATAGTAGTTCAATAAATCTTGTTATGATAACTTGCATTGCGCTATTAGCATCAGGCCTAGATATTCACAACATGCTCATGGTTGCTTGTTAATTCAACTACCCATATACTTGCTTTACATCTAGCCTACTGCAAACGCTTTGTTAAAAAAAAACAGCTTACTGGTAATTTTTTAACTGTCTTTGCAAACAAATATTCTTTAAATATGCTCTACGTAACGTTTGCTAACTGATTACTGTAGCTCATTGTACCAGCTGCACTACAAAACTGTCTACGATCTTAAAAAGAACCACATGTTTAAAGCACTACAAACTACCGCCCTGGTAGTGTCACGAGAATAAGGCAACCGCTGCGAGCCTTCATATCCCCTTCTCTAGATATCCCTGATTCAGTAGCCTACTTTTGTAAAAAAAGGGCATATAATTACCTTAGCCATTTTGATAAATTTAGAAGGTATAATATTTCAAGTTGAATGTTGAGGCGAGGATTGCAAGATTTTATGAGCAAAACCTCATGGATTTTTGGTATCAAATTCGATAAAGCGTTTACGTACTATTCTAAAATATTCCAGGGATGGTCTATTGTTTGAACAAGTTTGGCAATCGAGTAGTATATGATCTTTAATGACACTTTTTCTGTTGAGAGCAGTTAAATCCCAGTGCTCTCTCACTCTTGTGGCCAATTGTTGAATTGTGTTTGTTTGACCGAATAAGATTACGTCCAGTTGGAAGATTTGTCCAGCTTGGACAAAAGTATTGTTGCTGACAAAACTGTTCGAACTTGTTTAAATTTTCACTTCACTTCCGTCAAAAATTCCAGCTTTGTGAGGCAACAATGCAGTTTTCCATTCAACAGTTAATCCCACGGTGCTAAATGTAGCGTGGTATCAGCAGGCGAGCGACGCACAGCTGAGATAGCTCTTTGGGCGATGTGCCAAACACCTAAATACTGTATAGGATTAACATTCTTTGTTTTCGTTTGTATCATTTAGTAGCCTATTGTAAGCTATAGTTGCGTTGTTGTTAAAATAATCTCACAGAAAGGTTCCAAAAAAAACCTTTTCGAAAAGAACCTTTCTGCGGGGTTCTTTTCGAAACAAGTTCCGAAAAAGAACCCTAGGATTAGGGTTCTTTTGACAAGCAAAGGGTTCTTTTTGCAATAAAGAATCTTTTTTGTTAAAAGAACCCTAAGCCTAGGGTTTTTCTCGAAAAAAGAACCCTAAACGAACATTTTTCATTTACAGTGTACTTACCTGCTTTGTCTGGCTGTTTAACTGTTTTAGACATTTTTGGCGGTGACTCATGGCTGTCATTGTTTTATCAATAGAATTAGAAACTGAAAATTAATCGTTGGAAACTACAATATGGGCTACCAACCAGAGAATGCCTATCAAAGAGAAAGAATAGGCTTACTGTGGCCGGCGGTCAATGACTTCACAATTGCGGATTGGTTGTTGTCAATTCAATGAACTGAAGTTACTCACAGATTGTTCAGCACCGGGGGAAAGTTACAATTTAAAATTGTAGCTTATTATGTGCACAACAAAGACATGTTAGTCGCTGTGCAAAATTTTGTAATTTTCGGGTTCGTGCTCAATATAAACTACTTGCTAGCCATTTTAAAAGATTATTTGCTTAGCCTACACTGAAAAGAGTAGTAACCATGCTTTTTCCTGAAGGGGCGGTAAAATCTGAATCCGCCCTTGGCGGCACATTCCCTAGCTACGCCACTGGTAGTAACGCAGGTAGACAGATTATTTGGAAGGGTGAGAACACTCTGTCACTGACATTTTTAATTGCTGGAGAAAAAGTAGCAAGAAATGCTGTAGGCTAGAACACTACTTTAAATAGGGCAAAGTAATTTATTAGTGGCAGTTGCCTCTCAAGCCTTTTGTGTCCGACGTTCGTCAGAATTTTGTTGTTTAAGTCAGGGGTCCGCAAATACTTTTTGGTGCGACCCAAAAAGCAATCGTTCGAAGTCTTCGCGACCCAAACGTTTCGGAAGCATATAATTTTGCGCAAAACACTTTGCAAATTAATATTAATTCCAATACGGTCGTCCCCACTTATTAAGGCCACATCGGGACCGGACGATTTTGGCTGCGGGAGACAATTTTCTACCACTCCTATACCTTCAGTAATTTCGGAATGGACCAAATTGGGCTTAATAAGCGGGTGGACCTATTAACTGTGCGCTTCGTCGTCGTGCAAGCCTCTGGGGCCGAGGGTCTACTCTATCCTTTTACCAGCCCAGACTCAAGATGTTCCCGGACTACACTGGAAGGCTATTAGAGAGCAGCCAGTATTTAGTTTCATCACCCATGACACGCAGACCTTCCACTCCGTTAGGTGGCTTGAAGATGGTACAGTTATTGATGATGTGGTCTGCAGTCTGTTCCTCGGCACCACATTCACAGGAGGAGGAAGAGGCTAATTCCCCAATGGGGCATGGTTGACCGGAAAAGCCCGACGCACGTACGAAGACGGTTGAGGCGCACCCATGCTTGTCTTTGTAGTGTCAGGCGGATGGGGCATGTGTCGGCGTTGGGGATGAACGAATGAAGTCCGGTGGTACTTGACTTCTTTTCAGAATTCCATTTATAGTCCGCCCAAGTAGCCGCAGAGATGAAGTTCATCTGCTGCGTTGATCAGAAGTTGAGCGGCTGGCACGAATGGTTGTCTTGACTTCAGTCGACTGGGGTGCTGGTTTGGGGAAGCAGAGATCTTGTGGTGGAGAAGATGGTTAGGCTTTAGTGCCCGTCGGCTAAGAAACAGAGTGGCTTCTTCGTGAAGAAGCTCAGAAAGTTGGATGCCAGCGAGAATGGCAAAATTATCCAATGATGTGGGACGCATGCATCCGGTAACTGTGCGCAGGGTGCTGTTTATGGCAGTGCCGATGTTATGGCAGTGTGCACTGCAGCACCAAACAGGTGCACAGTACTCTGCTGAAGAGTAGACAAGGGCTAAGGCTGCTATACGCAAAGTGTCAGCCCTCGCCCCCCAGCTGTGGCCTGCCAGGCGCTTGAGTAGTGCAGCGTGGGATGTCATTTTCTTGCGCAGTGACACCAAATGGTGGCGGTATGTGTACGATCTGTCTAGTGTCACCCCAAGATATTCTGGTTCGGGGCAGAAGGTCAGAGGTTTTCCATTGTTCTGAACATGTAGCTCACGATCAACTTCCCGACTGTAGGCTATAGGTGGAAAGCTGCCGCCAAAGTTTTGTTTTCGCTAAGTTTTAGTCGCCAGTTCTGGAGATAGCCTAAGTTGAGAAAGTTTTCATGCCCTGGCTCAAGCTGTCTTCCAGGCTATATATATAACCGTGGGCTTAACTACTGTACTACAATCGAAAGTATAAATTTTCTTGTAGCTTACCAAATTGTACGAAACTCAGCACATCAAAGACTATATGATTGTATTTATTTTTGCCATACAAGTTATATTTATGGTAATTTTAAACCGTTTTGCGACCCACTGTGAATGGTCTCGCGACCCAAATTTGGGTCGCGACCCAGTATTTGCGGACCCCTGGTTTAAGTAACCTAACATCCAGTGCTTTCAGCAATTGCATAAACACCCACGAACCAACTCAATGGCCGAGTGGTTTTGGCTCTGGTACTGGTAGTTTGTGGTAGATCTGAGATTGATTTCAGGTCGAGTCAAATCGAAGACTTCAAAAACGGTACTGATCATGTTCTTTCTTGTGTGACGCAGTGAGGATAAGTCGGGTAATAGTGTGATGAATGATGACATTGTAAACCTAAAATAAAATAAAAATTAACCTATCGTTAAAAGACCTTAGCTGTTGTAGAGCGACAATAAATAAAACCACAACATTATTAATATTAAACATTCACAATCTGACGTAAGAAAGGAAACTATACGTGATAAGGTGATGACTCAAGAATTGTAGATTCAACGATGCAACAACAAAGCTTACTGTGTATCTAAAACTGATGAATGGCTGAATTTGTTTTGGTTGCCACTACACAGTGCTATTTCCTACTGACTGTTTTAATAGGTTTTAGTTTTAGTCACAAACGAAAATAAAATAAGAGATATACCGACGACATGTTTTTGCTATGACTATTAGTCAGCTTCTTCACTTATCTAGCATTTCAGCTTTCAGGTCATGAGAATAAATCGTGGTCAGACCTAAGCGAACACTTTGGAAATAGTCGGCTACCACTTGGTATTTTCTTGCGCAAACCGGTGAGAACACCCTTGGTAATAAATGTATTATTATCGAAACGATAATTATGAAAACGTTCCGATAACTCAGTTGGTTAAGCGCGTGATTTCGTGGACGAAGAAACTTCAATATCAAGCGGCGCTGGTTCGACGCTTGGGGTGTGCGCTTGAGCAACTCATTCTAAGGACTACTTTCCTTTCGGCGTCTCCTGATGGATGGAATAATTCCCCTGCAACAACATTTCATCATTCGGAAAGTTCACTCTGTCAATCTCGGCAACCCACCCTGCGTCAAAAGCCTCTACAGTCTACAAGTATGCGAAACTACCAGGAATAACCTATCAAGGCTTTGTCAGTCCGGGGATAAAGATTCAAAAACCAAACCAACCAAACTAAAACCAAATCAAATAGTCGGCTACCACTTGTTTTTTTCTTGCGCAAACCGATGAAAACACGTTTGGTGATGATCAAAAATTCTGGATGTGCCAACAGCAATAAATGGTGAGCTGGTAAATTAAAACCACAATACTCTTAACCAACAGTCGCTAGATCAGTGGTTCTCAATCTTTTAATCTTTAATGGCTTGTGGCCCCCTACCATAGACTCTCAATATTTGTGGCCCCCGCTTATCAATAGAAATTACCTAGTTTTGTTTTCAACGAGTTTCTAATGTATGTGTGATTTAATTCGCCACGTTTATAGTTGTCACAGCGGCTGAAAAGATCAAAAACGATCTAGGCTACACCTACACCTAAATTGATGTATAAAGGTTCCTTTTATTAATCTTTAGATTTGAAATTTCATGGATTTAAAACTTAATTAGAGCAACCCAGAAACGAGTTTTGTTTAAATGAGGGTTTTAGATCAACGCATTAGCACAGTTGGAAATTTCAGGCTTACTTTGCTTGATGTCATTGCTTGACGCTTCAAATAAGATTATCTTTGCAGAAATAATTAACAGTTACTGGCTGCATAGTTGACAGCTAGTTCGGTGATTGCAACGTCTGCTGTTGATGCCGTGAACGGTTAGGTTCAAATGCTGGCGACTTTGTGCCAAGTAGCCTAAGTAAGAATATCATGCAAGTAAGACTTTTGGTAGTGGGTATTGCCCTGACAGCAACAGCCGTCATTGATTCAACATCTGCTGTAAAAACGATGGACTTTGTTGTTTGGTGGAAGGCGGGCAGCCTGGCAGGACCTTTTCAAGTTACATTAGAAACCACAGGTAGATGCTGCATCATTATTGCGTCATAGAGGCAAAGTACAGAAATCTTTACCGTTGAGGGAACTTCAATGGAATTTTTTTTTATCTCGAGTTTATTTAGTGTGCTTTGCTATTGCTTAATTCTTTTGTATTGATACGTTTCATTCTTTTGTCCTTTTCATTCAGCCAAGTTTAAAATGATGAAAGTGGGTGAAAGCGTTTCTAAGAAGTTTTAAATTAAAATTATCTTTGAATGTATTTTTAGTTGAACAAAAGCGTACCCGCTTTTAAAAAAAAGGTTGTATAAGTGTCAGTAAAGTCAGTGCTGCCACAATTTGGAAAGAATTTACCGCATGAGATTAATACATCAAAATATATGCACACAACTTGAGAAGATAATAATCAACTGTCGCATGCAGATACGTAGCAATGAACAAGTGAGCAAAGTGATCAAACCGTTACCGTATCTGTTATTCATCCCAGCCAAAGATGAGATCTTTTTTTACATTAATTGAAGATCTGCAGAAGTAAAACAACCAGGCCTAATTGCTAGATGCACAACAGTTGCAGTACATACAATTTGCTAACAATAGTAGCCTACGTTTATATTAATTTTACAGCTTTATTGTGGCCATGTTCGGATTGTTCCGTCACTACTGCGACTAATCTTGAGTGGTCTACTCAAGAACGGGTGCTAGACATAGCGTTATCAAAGTTGCTAGAAGGACTTTGCTGGTGATCTAATCAAGCATGGTCTGCTAGCAACAGCGAAACGACCTTTTAATTAAGGACAATTTGTAGCAGTCCGTCTGTTTAATTTCAAAGTTGCAATAATACGATCAGCTAACTGTTAAAATGCGTTTCTTTAATTTTCGTGTATGGAATGGTTTTATACTTAAAGATTCCCCTTGGAATTTCCCGCAGACCGAGTACAATTAAAAAGTTCGTTCTAAAACGCGCATTGACAGATTGTCGAGACTCATTCTTTTTGCATGCTCCATGGGCTGCACAGCTTTTTTCATATTTCGCGATGCTGTACAGATTTGTGGTGTCATTAGGGCATGCATTGATTTGTTTTAGTCATAGCTTCAGAATTTTCTTTTTGTGTTTTAGTTTTAACGTTTGTTCATGCAGTGTTTAATGCAATAACGATTATGTGGAAGGGACAGACAAGTTTTGAAAGAGCCAGAGGAAATGGTGCTAAAAATAGTTTGTGAAAAAATTTGATCAATTGATCAAGTGCTTTAATGGAAAAAGTAGCCTACCAATAGGTCTACCAAGCTATACTAAACCATCAAAAAACTCGTTTCTTATCAATTTAAAATGATAAAATAATTCAAAATTTACCGATTATGTACATAAACCTGTTGTTTTGAACTAGCATTAGATTATTACATCTGATAACTTGTGACTTAATGTCTACATTTTCTATTTGAGCATTTTATTGCATTTCAAAAAGTGCCATCATATAGCAGTTGCTTCTGCTATTATAATAATTGAATCTCAATTACACCGTTTACGTTGTAGACCTAATAACAGCACTTTAATACGGTTTTGTGCAATATAAGCTGCTACAAACATACTGCTACGAATATACTACAAGTGCTGGACAGTGTGATTGAGTAGTTTGTAAAGAGAATGGGAATAGAAGACGCTTGTAGCAGATTGAACAAAGAAGACAGTGTGGACTCCGTGCCGTTTCAAACAGGTAAGCATTAATGGATTGTTAGGCGTACTGGCAGGGCCGGATTTAGACCATGAGAGGCCCTAGGCTATTCCATTTTTGAGGCCCTCCCTATTTTTGAGCTCAGAATTTCTCTCTAAACAACATCACATGTCATTGCTTAATATTAAAAATATGAGTGCATTAAATTCTTCGTTCTTTTCATTTTCCACATTCATGGGTGCAAATTTTTAATTGAAAGAATAAAAATTTAGTTAAGGCAGTTTTGCTTTTAATTTTAATTTCTTTGATTAAACAACTGTCACAATACAAATTGCAAAGTTTATTTAGGCTACGAGGACATAAGAAATAGTTATAGCCAGGGGCTCTATCCACTTTTAGAATTCGGGGGGGGGGGGGGGTGATTTTTGGACAGTGGGCTAAAATCGTCATAGTCATTTCAACTTCTGGGGGGCGCAGCCCCCTAGACCCCCCATCGCAGCATCAGCTTCACTCTGATGGAAGCACAGGGGTTCCAAGTCGTTTCACAAAGTATGTTTCGGAAAGGGCATTTTTGGGTAAGCAAACTGGTAGTCACTTAACAAGAAATAATTCTGCCACTGCAAATGAAAAGTCGAACCAATCATAAACTACGTTTTCCATGATGTGAAAAAGGGCGAAAAGAAGATGATACAAAGCAAATCAAGTGCTGGATTTTCTGTAAGCTGGTTGGCATAAGGGTTAGGGTTAGAAAGTAGTCATTTCATTGACGTGGGTTCCATTCTCACAACTGCTATTGCTCTTTTTTCTTCTGTGATTACCAAATAAAGTTCAAAACAAGGATTAACTCTCTGGCTGAGTGCAATGCGAGAAAGGTCACAATTGGACGGTAGCCTCTTATAACATGTTCTGACTGGTTGGCGGTGTCATTCTAGTCATTTGCAGTGGCAGAATTTTTTCTTGTTAAAGTGGCTACCAAGCAGACTAAGTTAAAACCAGAGATGTAGGGAAGTGTGGGACCTATGGAACGCCGGGACCTATGGAACACCAGATTTGCTCCCAAACCAAAAGTGGATTTTAAAAAATATTTATATTTGGAAACACCGTTTTGACACGTAAGCAGAAATCAACTTCGAAAATTCTGGAAAAGGCTGTTTTGAAAGACGCAAACGCTTTTTTATGTTTTTGAGCTTGAAAATGTACCTTTGAGGTCTAACTTTGTAAGAATTCTTCAGGAGTTTAGGGCAAGCAGGACTCTTAGCGCAGAATCTCCGATGAAACCATTTATTTAAACAGTATATAGACAAGAATGCAGCACAGTGAAGTGCATCATCTCAAACTTACAACCAGTTATCTAAACATCATGGCTATGTGGGACCTATGGAACACTGTTTCACATAGGTGTTCCATAGGTCTAACTAACAACTTTACCACGTGACTTTATTTTGTGGGTTTCATTTTTTGTTATTTTTCTGTGTATTCGTTTTTTTCGATTGGTGTTGAATGTTTTCCATGGTGCTTTGTTAAAAATCTAGATTTTGCTTGACAATGAGCAGTGCTTTTAGCTCTAATGCAATAGCGTTCCATTGGTCCCATAGGGGTGGGGCCAATGGAACATTTCGCAAAATTTTTGTTTTTTCTCGTAACAAGCTAACCAATCAACATATTTTTATTTCGCTTTATCATAAGTTAAAACCACCCACCAGCATAATATAATCCAAAATTTAGGTTGTTTGAAGTTAAAATACAAAAGTTATGACCATTTCAAAAAAAGTGTTCCATAGGTCCCATACTTCCCCCTACGTATACGCCGCAAATTCTACGCCACATGCTTGCGGCGTAGACTTTTTGTTTACGCTAATGCTTGCGGCCACATTTTTTTGGATAGTAGTCGCTTGAGGCTACGCCGTAAAGTTTTCGCGTTTTTTTAGCGCATAGCGTCAACGCATACTTTTTAATGTCTTTTTTTCGCTACAACACGCCAATAGCCTACCTTCCAGCGGTGCAGTTGAAAGAATGTTTTCAATGGGCAAAGACATATTGGAACCAAAACACAGCAAAATTTCAGATGAACACTTTCAGATGCTTGTGTTTCTTCGTGGAAATTCAAAATAAAACTTGTTTGTTTCGAGTGGTTTATACCGTGTGAATGTTTGGCACCTAGCAAACAAAATTAGTTTACGCTAGTGTATGCGCTGACGCCACCAACTTTTTTTACAAGTTACGTTGACGCGTAAGGCGTATGGTTTTTCGAACGTTTGCGTTTACGCTGACGGTGTCAATATTTTTCGTATGCGCGTACATCACTGGTTAAAACACAGTGTAAACGCCTGGTTCGTAGTTCAGGGTTGCCAAACCAAAAAATCTTATTAAAATGAAATATATATTCATACTGAAAATTCATATTGAAAAAAATTTAAAATGTGCTAATAGCGAAAATATTTTTTTCAAAATTTGATCAATAAAATATCACAAAACCTTTTCAAAGCCAAATGAGTGGGGGAGTGATTTTGCATTGATCACCCCCTACTCCAATTAGTGGGGGGTGATCACCCCCCTCACCCCCCCTTGGATAGAGCCCATGGTTATAGCCATCAAATAGAGTAAGACTATAGGCTACCAAATTTTTTTTTCTGGCTTTCATCAAAGCAAAATCATGCAAAACTTCATCAAAATTGATCTGTTTAAGTTTGCCACTCTCACTGGACAGAATGTTTTGTTTTGTTTGTTTGTCATATCTTTACCCTGCATTGCGGGAAAGCGGACTTGAGCGCTATGCATCGGTGTACGCCTTCCGACGTACACCTGATCCACGCTGCAGCCGACTGCAATGTTTGTTTCCGGTTGTCTACTTTATTTATGACTTAAATTTAGTACTACTCATTACTCGAAATCGATCACTGGGTAGAGGCAATTATCGTAAAGTTTCTTGCCCAGAGAAACAACAGCAAGTGCGGGTGGCTGGAGTCGAACATACAGGCTCTCGACTGCGAGCCCAACGCGCTAACTACTCAGCCACTACTGCCGACGAGAATGCTTAGTGCGGACAACCTTTCTTGAGACATTGTCGATGTCAGTTTATTTTTGATAGGCTACTATTGAGCCTTGAGAAAGATCTCTCTCCTGAACAGTTAGTGACCATTAAGCTTAGAAACAGTCTTAATATTGCTTCCACATTAGGAAAAGCAGTGTTAATTTTTTCCTTGCACATAATTTCATAAAGGTCTCCATGAGACAAGGAAATAGATTGCTCTTCTGTACTGGTAAGCCCTTGGTTTGGTGTTTGTCTCACGTAAAAATGAAAATGTAGAAGTTCATCAGTAAGTTTCGGGTCAACATCTTCCGGATACGCTTCCTTTAAAAGTTCTACGCCTCGTACAATTTCTACCTTAGTTGCTTTCAGATTTGCAAGAAAGAAGAACATTTCTGCAATGTCACTGCACACATTAGCTCTTCTTCTTAAATTGGCTTCAAGTGCGTCGAGCATAGGGATAAAGGAATTTATTTTAAACCTTTCCTTTGAAGAGAGTTCACTTAAAGCGGCAAGTGCAATTTTTTGTCTCCTAGTGACAGCTCTGTAGTTAATATTCGGCAAGGTTGCTTTTGCTTGCTGATCAAACTCATCTCTAATTTCGCTTAGAAAGTCTACAAGTAAACTGTAGCCTACAATTCGGCACAAGTACTTAATAACAATTCCGGTTTCTGAAGGGTTTTGCTAACCCTGTGAAAACGACCTAGCACTCTGGACCAAAAATGCAACATAAACACAAAGTCCAATTTTTCCATTTTTTGCAAATGACAGTTTGCAGATGCAAACGACGTAATAATGACTGTTTATAACGTGGTTGAAGCCAGTTGTGTAGACCTATAGAATTTTATACTCTGAAAAGCTTGATATATATATACTTTAGGTAGGGTTTAAACTTGCCAAGCTTTTAACAGAATTACAAACTTCGAAACCGAGTTTCGAGGCCCCTGGACGTTGAGTCCCTAGGCTTCAGCCTGCCTAGCCTATTGGTAAATCCGGCCCTGCGTACTGGATATAACAAGGGTAGTCAAATATTATCCCCAGTAACTTAAACAAAATGAGCAGTTTATTTGGGCAAACATACTGTAACTTAGTAGGCTTATAGCAGGAGATTTTTGAATAGCAGTTGACTGGACAGCCAAACGGTCTTCCGTTGCTTCTGTCTAATCAAATTGAATTGTTCAACACTAATAAGCGAACTTGAAGCGTATCTCTATGTTTGTGAATTGTATGTTATTGTGACGTAACTTATTATGTACCAGAAGTATCACGACAATTCAAAGCAGGCAATTGAAAGCCGATGATTCAAAGACGAAGGGTTAAGGTTAGGGTTAGTGTCTTTATCGTAAATGAATTATCGGCTTTGAATTTTTAATTGACGCATAACCGTACCACAGTAAACTAGCCGTAAGATCGCCTACCTGATTGGCAAATTAAGTTATTTCTCTTTTCCTTTCTGATTTATGGGCCGAAACACCCTTCACTGAAACAAATTCCTGACAATGCTACTTAATTGTGAAGTTTTTTAACCATTGACACTGCAGTAGCATGCTAGTTAGCCTGCTAAGTTTACCAACTTAAACTTTCCGTTTGTGATTTTCTATTATCGCTGTGCTGGCCGTGCACGATCCAAATCTATTTAGTCTTGTTAAAGAAAATTGAGCTGGAAACGTTTTGTTCCAGTGCATACAGATTTAGAGCTTGTTAATTTAGGCTGGTGGGTATCAAACTAATAAAAACAAAATATGTTAAGTTTTAGCACGTAAGGCTAATTGCACAAAATTAAACTCGTCTATGATTTTTTTAGATTTGTCTTCCCAATGTGATAACGACAATGGGCAGGGAATAACTTATAAACGGACAAAGCAGAACAATACCTCCGGTAGATCTGCTGGACTCGCTCTGATGTACTTCTCTCCAAATTCACCTGATAGCAACAAAACAAAATCAATCGAAAGAACACCAGGCTCAACGAATGGAATTAGCCAAGTTGAAGAATTACATTCTCAAGAGTCATTCCGTTGTTTAAATCCGATTAATGGTGAAATGCGAGATCATTGTCGACGCAGGGAGACCTTTTTCAAAAGCTCTGCCGTTTGGCCAAACAGTCTGGCTCAAGTCACACCAACATCACTTTCTAAGGCTGGGTTTTACTATCTGGGTAAGAAACGTGTTATTTTCGTTGGCCTTGATATATGTTCGTTACTTAAAGTGCTTCATAGTCTAATGAACGTAGTTCAAGCGTTGTGTTCAGGTAGCCTACAATTTTCGGTGTTTGTGTTAAACTGTGTTCTTATGAGCAGTATGTCTAGGAAGGTAGTGGCGGATCTAGGGAGGAGATCGCTTCTTTTAGAACACATAAAAGTATCTTTATTCATGGTGTGTTTTCAAGGTCGGATAAATGTAGACCTACACACCATTGTGTTTTGTTAAAATTTCCTCCTAAGGCTACTTGCAAAAAGTAAAAAAGCAAAAACGAAACCAAGCGAAACATTTAGCAGCAAAACAAAACAAAAAGCTGTGGCGTTTCCCAAAACTAGGCTTGGAAAAAATTGAACTACAGTGGTTCCTATAGCCGTAAGAGATGGGCTGATGGTCGTTCCCAGCTGCAAAGAAATATCGCAAGTTTGGAGAAAATGTCCAGCTCGGCTATTTAGGCAAATTGTAAATTGCTGCGTTTTAAAAAAACATATTTGCAAAGACAAAATTTTGCACTCCCAAATTGTTTTATTCTCATGCGTTCATAATAGTATTTCTTTGCGCCAGAGAAACATAGACCTTACAATTAATTAACAAAAATATCCTGGTATTAATGTCTGGATGGGTTTTTTGTTGAGCAGGCAAACGGGACGAGGTGAAGTGTTGGTATTGCAACGGAAAGTTGAGAAATTTCGACATTGGCGACATTCCATGGCAAGAACATGCAAAGTGGTTCCCAATGTAAGTGGAAAGTTACTGAAAAGTTAAGAATTGTCGATGCAAAGAGTAGGGTACGGGCCAGTCAGCAATGCGCTGTAGGCTAATGCGCAGGTTACTCATAGAGAACAGAAACACATTTATTGCAAACGATAGATCATGTTGTCACGTGTGGTCGTTTTGGGTTAAGCACGTAAACCTACACAAATATATGTTGTGCATCGGAAAATCATTTGTACATCTGCTTAGGCACTGTACTGTGTATCTGTAAGAAACTACATCTGCAGCTTTCGGGGTTTTTATTAAATACCTAAGAGTTAAGAGTAGGCCTACAAACTAAACAAACGTTTGGTATACAAAAGTTCGTTTCCCATTTGTTTACCGAGCACCGACGATAACTTCAGTTTCCCATTGTATGTTTGATGTCACTATTGAAAGATTGCTGGTGCTTTTCTCTTGGACTCCTATAATTCAGAAATTACCACCACTTTTATTTTACCTTGACGAAAGGCCGAAAAACGTGGGCTAACTTTTTATATTGAGTCAAATATACATATTTGCTCATAATTAGGGTTCATGTGTTACTTTTAGTTATGATTACCTCTCTCACATCTCTCTCTCTCAAATCACTTGTTATGTTGTTATGAAAGAGCTTATAAATATTATTTCAAAGTTTGGTTTGTACGTCCAACACGCTGTAACCCGATATTTTTTTGAAGGTGTGAATTCTTGTTACAACAAAGAGGCATTGATTTCGTCAGGGACGTTGCTTCTACCTTTCCCACACTTCGAAGACCAACTCTCCATAATCCTGCTTCCTCCATATCTCCCAAAGATGTACTATGTCCACTTCCTTGTCATGGCAGGTTAGGAATTAAGGCCGTGCAACAAAAATATTGTTTTTTTACGTTGCTATGATATCACAATCAATGTTTTATCAAATTTGACACTAAAATTTACAAGTTCCTGCTCAGAGAATCGTGCAATCTTCGGCTCAATTGTCTGTAGGAGATGCTCGTATCTACTCAACGTCGTTTATTAAATTGTCATGTGATATGTTTTTCTAACGTAATCAAATCGTCATGTGATGTGTGTCAGCCTATCTTTTTTGCCATGCTAAGTTCTTTCTTTTGTAGTTTTTATTTCATTTCATGTTTGTGTAAACCAGTTTTTTAAATACTTGAAATGGCTATCATGCTGCATAACCGAAAATGTTTGCAATTTCGTGTTTATTTCATTACGTTATGTTATGTGTCGTTGCTTGTTTTTTTCTGCTTATGGTTTAACAAAGTTAACTCTTTTACCGAAATTGAAATAAATCAGGTAGACCCAATACTACGTATACTGTAATATACTTATAAGATAAATGGTTACCGCAAATGAGTGCTCAGTGCAAAGTTAATTAAGTGCTTCATGATTTAATTGTTTGCAAAACTCATTTTATCTTTGTGTGGCTTTCAGAGATGTACCACCACCGAGGCGCCATGCTCAGTCTAGTGCAGATTCAAGTAACCATGTTCACGTATGAATGCAAGGATCAAAGATGGAATACAAGCAATCACATACACCAACAAGAACTCCCACTGTACAAGCGCTATTATCTTTCATTTTTTAAGCAATGATCAGGCCCATGAGAAGTTCTGAAGATTTAAGATGTAAAAGGAGGTGAAAGAAGCCAATTTTCTTGTCCATATTTAAACAGTGCAGGTTTTAGAAGGTTGAAGGGAAGATGCAGCAGCTTATCATATTTGCTTTGCTGCAGATTAATAGAGGCTCTTAATTACCGCAAAACTGATGTTATAAAATCTCATATTTCTGGAAATAAATGATGTTTAGAGATTCATAAGTAATTCCCCACTAAAATAGAATGATACTGCAGCTTCCCAAACAATCCACCAGGGCCGTTTTTCCACTCAGCATTTTATTGATTAAATTTTTCACCAAGAAGCGGCTATATGTCTTCGGTGGTCAGAGTCATAACGTTTTGATTGTCAGAGAACGCTCCTGTCACACACAGCTACAAAAAACGTAATTTTTGTTTTGTTTACTACTAGTTTGTCTACTACATGATAGTGGCATAATTTGTTTTATTTAATATGGCTTTGTACCGCTGGAAGTGTTTTATTACTACTGTACTGTGATTTTTAATGTTTTGTTAATTTAAGGGTATCATTTCTGAGGAAGCAAAATTCATAACGATACAAGAGTCACCTGTCACGACACTGTGAATGTTTCTACTGTAAAAAATGATTGGTATTAATTTAGTATTCACGGAACCCTAAGAAACAGATTTCGGTAACTAGTGAAAAAATTACAGTTACAGAAAATGTATTTCCAAAGTGCTGCTATATAACACGTACGGAAAAGCAAAGAAATGTTTGATTTCATGAGTTGATTTTTCGAGGCTTAAGACAACGTAAACGCAAAAGCTACGTGTCAGGAATGGCAGCAAAGTAACTACAAGGCTTTTAGGAGATAAGCAAAACGATTAGAGGATTACACTATAAGTTAGTTTGAAATTTCAGGACATAACTTACCATCAGCTGGCCGCTGGTGAAATTGCACAGTAAAAAATATCCGTTACAACTAAATTCCGGACATGCCAATTTTTTTTTGGCTATGTCCTGAACATGACACTACTGTTTATAACTTCTGATTATAAATCACATACAGCCTGCATTGCTTGGTCATAATAATAACAATACATCACCACTGTTTTACATGTCATTGACTTTTGGCATGACCGGACCAAGAAGCGAGCCAAAACCTGTCGGAAGCAGAGACGAAAACGCTCAGACATTAGTCACCCGAGTTGGGTGATATCAATTATCTTTACATGGACCTACTGTTACATCAGACGTCGAATCTCTCAATCATCTGCAAACGTTTAATCCATACAATGATTGTCTAATTTCCTGTTTGGGAAGTTGGCATTTCCGCCAATCATACCAGTCACATTCAGCAGACCACTGCGTTTTACTACATGTTATTGATGACGTGATTTTGTTGCGACCACATAGTGTTTGTTTTACACATAGTGTTATGTCACGTCGCCAAATTAGGAATGTATTTTGAGACTTCTTTTTACTGCATGGTCCAATCATGAACGTTTTAAAATGTGTTTGCTATTTTTATTCATTGCAGCCTATCACTTGTACTTGAACACAATTTCTTTCATTTTAATCGCTAAAACTGTTTATGTAAAACGCATTTTACTGGAGTCGTTGTGAATTAAACTATTTACAGTGAAGTGATTGTTTGTTGCATCGTATGTAAGGAACAACTTGTTGTAAGTAAAAGTCTCATTGGCCAAGCTGTTGATGTCCGGATTTGAAAATTGTTGGTTTGACTCAGTTTGCAACCCTAACTTTTCTCTTTGGCCTACTGCTAGCAACAGATTGAGGTGGTCCAACCCTAGTCGACAAATATGTTGTGGAAATACCAGCCCAAGGTAGGCTACGACGCTTGAAAGGGGGTCAGTTCGATTAAGAATGTAGGTAGGTGAGTTTAGCTCAAGATATCGACCCAGTTCAAAAGTTCAGTTATTTTTATTTCTGACCATCATAGCATAAACAGTACACGTCAACATAGCAAAGGTCGAGAAAAAGGTAGAAACGACAAGCGCAAACGTTAAAACGTGCTTGTGACCGAAGTAAGTTATTGAGTTGAAAGAAATATGACACGGTCGCAACGCCTTCTGTATCCATGGAGGCATTATCCCAATTTATAAACAGATTTTCTTTAAGTTTTTTTATTTGAAATTTTCTAAACTTAATTCCTTGAATGTAGTCGAATTGGCGCACCACACACACACCAATAGAAAGCTACACTCTCCAAGAATCGATCTTCGGTTACTCAAACTTATTACCTACCTGTTTGTTTGCAATGTGTTCAACGATTTATTTTTAAAAAAGTATTGCGTTTTTTATGGTTAACCTTTCAAAACAGATTTCTTACTTGAGGACTTTGCATACGTCTTCAATGCATTGGAAACTGTTTTATTTTTGAACAGTCTATTGGCTACTTGTCAAAAAATATTCTTCTTTTTCATTTGCTTGCAAAAAAGTACTGTAATACTCTGCCTCACAAAGTCATAGCGCCAACTGCTCTGCTACGCTATCTCGCGTTATATTAATAAACATATAAAATTGAGTGACATCAACGTTTGGGTTTTCATTATTTTTGTTCATGCAAAAAATATATAATACAACATGAATAAAATAAACTTTCATACGTTTTAAAGACAACAATTCACATGACATCAACGTCTGCATTTCTAATTGTTTTTTTCCTTGTAGCTCATGCTTTACTTTTATCCTTATCGATTCTATAGTCGGGTTTTAGTGTTTACCATACTGAACATTGGCCTTTCATTACGATTTAGTTTTTCATCTTTTATCGATTTGCAATTTATTCTGGCTTACCAGTGTTCAATGCTAAGCACAAAACACGTTTTTATTTCAATTTTAAACTTTTTATTTTGACACAAATTTGTTGTCTTGACTATTTTATTTTGTTTCAACAAAAACAATTCAGTCCAAACAGCTTTGTAATGAATACGTGAACGTTGTCGAAATGTTGACATGTGTTACTTTCACGACGATCAGGGGTGGATCAAGTAGCCTTAGAGGAGCAATTTTAACAAAACAGAATGATGTGTAGGTCTACATTAATCTGAGTTTACAAATAAACCATGAATAAAGTAATTTTTCTGTGCTTTACAAAGACGATTCCTTTGATGGTTCTGCTCTTTCCCCCCAGTCAGCCCCTCCCTGCATTCGCCCTAGACGACGATTATAACTGAAATCTTGACAAAGAGTTAGTTTCCAAGAGTGTCACTAGTCAATAAAAATACATATTTTCCAATATATTGCACGATAGTTTGTTTGCTAGAAAAGTCAAAAGGTAATAGTTGCATTTTAAGCGTGAAATGCAGTCCGTAACAACGTGGAAAGATGCAAACAAATCCGTTGTTGCACATTTTCTAAACTTGTTGCAAATTGCCCGAAAGATACACTCAAAGAAGTAAACAGATTCCTTTTTGGTGTTGCTATGTTTCAGTTGTCAAGAAAAACAAAGCTATAAGCAAACAGATGAAGTGTGTAGTGTAACTCATAACCTAGCTAGAAAAAATTAACACTGTTTGCATTGATGCTACGTTTGCAAATAAAAAAAAATCTACCTTGATAGTTGGAAAAAAGCTTGATTTACATTTGAAAGGTTTAAACAGGGGATTTCCCTGCTTGCTAAGCCATAACTCGAACCCAGACAACAAATCAATCGTTTTTAACATGGATTCAACGTTCGCAGAGGCTGAATCAAAAAACGGTTGTGTTGCTGTATGGGAAGTAACATCACACCATGTGCACGAACGGTGTGCAAAATAATTGTGACGTACACCGGCACTGAGAGAAAGCTGAAATGTAGCAGAAACAACGCGGAGTTTGTGCATCCAGTGGTTATTCTCAGGACTTCTGTTATTTGGCTGCTTTGCATAATTAAATACAGCACTGCATTCATGTGTTTCGTCTTAATTGCTTAGCAATGCGACAAACAACAGAAATAATATATTTCAAAGATAAAAGCAACAACAGTCGCTTCTTACTCATGAAAACTATCAAGATGACTTGGAACTAGCAATTTTGAATTTCGATTGCTAATTGGTATAAGTTTAAGAGAAAAATCATTTTGCAACACCACAAACAGATAAGACAAAAATTAACGGGATTGAATTAAAACCTAACACACATATTAAATTCAAACAGTTTTCGGCAAAACTGCGATTAGAACAAATGATTTTGTCGAAAACCTTCGAACTCACTGTGTTTGTTAGTTTATTGTATTGTTTGAATAACGTAATTCAATCCCAATAATCTGTTATCTATTTTTTTTTTTTTAATTGCAGGATACAATTTGCATAGCTGCTTGGCATTTTGATGCAATACGCTTTGCGTCAAGACTTTGTCGTTTTTTTCTTTTTTCTGTTTTATTAAAATCGATTGGTTTTATCCAAAAACAGCATTCCTACTTAATTGCTTTAATTTGAAACAAAATATTTCAAATTTTGAAAGTTAAGCTTTAATAAAATCTATGTAACAGCTGTGGTGTAGGCTGTTTTGGTTATAAATCAACCTTTTTTCAAGTTCATTGCTGGGCAGTGGTGAGTGCGATGTGAGATTAGACTTTGATTTTCACAAGGAAAAACTGTAAATCTCGATAAAGCGAAAGGTCGCGATTACAGTTTGGTATGTTGTATGAAGAGATTAAACTACAGTATCTCAAAAAAAAGTTACTTGAGTTTGTTTCTGACCATCACAGCAAAGAAGCAACACATGCCAAACATAGTAGAGGTACATAAAAATGCAGAATTGTATTACAAGCAGCTTAAAACTTAAAACCAAAGTTTTAAATTTTTTGCTTCACTTTAACTTATATTACTGTATATTCATCATCGATACTTTGAAAAGATATGAATCACAAAAAATGCAATTTTTCGGTGTCAGAATGACATATTCAAGAGCATTATTTATTATTTTATTATTATTATTTATTTGCAATCAGACTCAAAGTCCATAGAATTCAAATTTTTAACAGTCATCACACAAAATATCAGACTAACACAACATCAAGCAGGCTACATCAAACAACGTACAAAATACTGTTTTAGTGAATGTAAAATGTAGAATTAAAGTAGTCATCAGAAGACATAACATTGCGCAACAGTGGAGCCACAACCTTTCCATAATCACGAGTCAAAAACTAAATTCTTCAAAGTCTCACAAGATCACATCTCTCTATTCTGTGACATACTTTTTTTTATTTTATTTTTACTATGCAGCTATTGCAACATTCATTTCAACTTGGTTAAACAAACAATGTTATAAAAGATTAGATTTTTGTGCAAAAGGTCAGCATACCCAAAGCGATGATTGCAAATGAGCAGCTATTTACTATCTACTGAATGAGATACAAAACTATTCCACACAAAGACCGTTCAAACTTAAACCATTGCTTTGGAGTTAATGCTATCCCAAGTCTCTGTCCCAAGTTCTTCCAAATGCCTTCAACAAGATCCTACCTTTCAGAGAAGGGAGTGGTGTTTCTTGAAGGTTATTGAAACTTGGTTATTGAGACTCATCCAGCAATTGATGATGCGGTAACTCCACTGTTGTATACAATAAGCTTACATCACAATAACATACAATTTACCAACATAGATTTACTCTTTAAATACGCTTAGTGTTGAACAATTCAATCTGATTAGCTAGTAGCAGCGAAAGAACGTTTGTTCATCCAGAGTGACAATAAGTTTTTGATCTTTTTAGGCCTATATTGTATTAACAATGTGACCACTTTGAGCTATCCTCACTACTTTACAAAAGAAATAAAAACGATCAAGTGTCAAAATTGTTCTGAAACTTTGAAGTTATGTCAATTACAGAATAGCATTATTGACTTGAAAAGTGCAAATCTATTTGATAAAATTTTGCAAAAACACCTTGAGATCTGAGTTGGCGGTTAATTTATGCTCAGGATGTTATGCATTTAAGAAATTAAGGAATGTACCTCAGTGGGAGTGCAGTAGAAATTCATTCACTGAATAATTTTGTGATTGAATATTATACGCAGGTTAGACGTGGACTATCATGTGGTTGTACAGTATTGCCAAAAATTTTTTTCGTCGAAATTGAACAATGAAGAGCCCGTTTAAGTCACGTACACATGTGATACTTTGAGCCACGAAAATCTCCCAACTTTAAAATAGCGGATAGAAATCAGAAAATCTTCTTTTCTCCAGTTCCGAGCAATGCTCTAATCACTTTAGTTCTGAAAATAAATTTAAAATAGTGACCGCGTGTCCAAACGCACAGTTTGACAATTACAAAGCATTCCTCTTTTTCGAATGCGTCTGAATGAGCACCATTTGCATATAAGTCATAGAAACACTCCGTTCTTTTTGCACATAGCCTACAATCAAGCCCGTTGAGAGGATATTTTGGGGCCAGTACCAATGAGACTCTTAGGCCCCAGATCAAGATACTTTTAAGAAAAAATAAGATAAAAAAACACAAAAAATATAACATAATTAAAATAAACTCAAACGTTTTCGACACGTACGTGTATCTTCATCAGGAATTGCATATCTGCAACATACATCAAATGAAAAATCGTAAGATAAATTTGACTTTGCACTATCACTGTAACGGCACTCTGGACTGAAAAGCACAAACTGAATAAATGATACGAGAATGATTACGAGTAAATTATGCGGTGGGAAACAGATCACATGAGGTGTAAACTACAGGCATTGGACAAACAATTAGAACACACACAAAAGGAACGATGAGACACAGGCGAATAACTTCCGGTTGAGAGATAGATTGTTACGTTTGATTCTTAAGGCTTCCATGATACAGTTGTAGTACAAAGTCAAATTTATCTTACGATTTTTCATCTTGTGTATATTGCAGATTTAATTCCTGATGAGGACACACGTACGTGTCGAAAACGTTTGAATTTATTTTAATTATGTTATATTTTTTGTGTGTAAAAAAGTATCTTAAACCCGCTAAGGTTATTCTGTTTTATTTTTCTATGGTTTAACAAAGCAAACTCTCTATCAAAGCTTTATCAAAAGCTTATTTAATGCAAAATTTACCCAAATTTGATTCACGACGACATTCAGTTATGTTTTGTTGTTCTATTGAAAACTTCTGAAACCAAAAACGTCTTTTCACAATGTTATTACAGCTTTTATTACATTTCCTCTAATTACTATTTTCATTTTCTATCAAGTTTGGCTAGATATCATAGGAGAAAAAATAATTAGAATAAGCTACATTTTTGCATTTTCACCGATTGCATTTATTGTAATCTTTTATAGCTTTAGTGAAACCGGTTTCAGTGACGTGGTTGATGCTGCATCTTTTTGACAAGCTTTTTAATGCGTGAAACTGTTGTTGAAAGAACTTTGACTATTGTTGAAAGAAAGAACAAAGTAACCTACACACTGAACTTCCTTCAATGCCATTGGAAACGATACTGGTAAATCCATGTTTGACATAAGATTGCAAATAACTTTGCTTTTTTGTCATAGCGTAGTTACTGATTAACTTTAGTTCGCACAAAGCAACTTACAAGAACTAGGTGAAATATATTTAATGCTTTTCTATTGTTAAAGCTTCTGCAACGTCTGAAAGCTTGAACAACAGAATGAACTCGGGTCGAGGAATGGTCGATTGCAAAAAAACAGTTTTTAAACTTTTCTGGCAAAAAAGAATTTAAACCGATACACTGAGTGGATTCTCAGGCGTCTCGTGACCCCCTGAAAAACGACTTGCCACTCCCAGGTTGAAAACCCCTAAACCAGATCAAATAACAATATCCAATAAAACCCACTAAACCTTCCCACTATTATTTACTTCTAATAAACATTACATCATGATTACATCATCGCGAAATCTACAAGAGATAACACAGTGATGTAAACTTTAAGAGCAAAATAGCAAAATCCCATAAATGTCAATTGATGTTTTATAGCAGCGCTGCAAGCTGCAAAACTTGAAAGTCTGTGAGCCTGAAACTTGAATTAAAATCAATTTCGTTCGCCTTTTTGGCTCTAATTTCAAATGCTTTCAATTACTTTTGCCTTTATTTTTGCTAATTAACCTTTTTGCAGCACTTGTTTTAGATTATAATCGTTTGTGCACTTTACATTTTGAAGCATCACTGGAAAATTACACGAGTTTTCCACTGCTACTGCTTCCAAACATCGCTTAGGGAAATTTTAAACTATTTTTATTTGTTTGGTGAGCCGTAAGACTTGAATAGTTAATAGTTAATGACGTTAGTGATGCAGAAGATACATTGACTCGCCTGTGAATTGTTTGTTTTTTTTTCCAAAACCAAGGACACACTAAGTTTGACTTTCCACTGGAACTAGAGTTTGTTTTGTTTTTTGTAACTATAGCAACCGTTTGTTATGTTCTGAAGAATTGCTTATAGATAGGCCTATAATAGTAACGCTCGGTGGCAATTTGTTCAGTTGGTGTTTTAGGAAATGCCGACAGGACAGAATTTTGAAGACCGTTCTGAAAGCAGAAGATAATCGGATAAACGTTTTCAGTTTATGTCGTTCGTTGTTTCACGAACAATATGATTTTTTTTAAATTAAAATTTTTACAATCTTAAAAAATCTCTATCTCCCTTTCGAAATGCTAACTTTTGTGATGATTAATATTTTCAAGTGTTTTAACCGAAATCTCGCTTTCGTATTTTAAGTTGTCTGCGTAATTGATATGGGGTGGTTTTCCTGTAGACCAGAACATAAAATTAATCTAAGAAAAATCTTTCTATCTGCCAAAGTGATTTCTTGTTCACAACAGGTAAGATGGTTAATTGAAAGAACCTGCATTGCCTTCAGTTAGCATCTTTAATTTCATCTGGTTTGTATATCGAGGATTTAATATTTTTGCGATATTTCAAAGAGTGGGTGTACTCTTTGGTAGCTTTGCTGAATATTGTCACAACAAACAGAAAGCACGTTATTGCCAAAACTTGCTTCGACACAAAATTAATTAACTTGCAAATTGCAGTTTGACGAATATTTACAAGACATTTGTACTTTTCAAGCAACACTTGGTCTCCGTTGATTCAATCGACAAAATATTTTACTTTGAATAACTTTCGGTTGCAGTTGAGCTTGCGTCAAGAGAACTTAGAAGCATATGCGTGCAAGCCACAGATTGGATAAAGGGCAAGACAAAATCTTCTGGGCATTCGAGCTGAAAATGTTGTACAAACTTTAAACATATTAAAAAATAAATTGTAGATATATTCACATGCAAACCCAAGAATAAACATAAAATCGATTAATCAGCGATGCTCAGCAGCTTAGGTTAAATTTCACAACGTTTTCAGTATTTCTTTAATCGTTCGATTGCATATCAATAACTGGATCATTAAATCAAACATAGTTATTACTATCTGAAGCCTTTACAAATTGTTTCACCTAACGGATCATCAGAAGGTCTGTAAAAACATGCAAAAAAAGTAATGAATCGATAATTCCTGAAAAGATATTAAATATTACAACTGTAATTTAATCTGCAAAAAAATCTTTAAACCTGTACTTCCTGTTTTATTATTGTAATATTTAATATCTTTTCAGGAATTATCGATTCATTACTGTTTTTGCATGTTTTTCAGACCTTCTGATGATCCGTTAGGTGAAACAATTTGTAAAGGCTGCAGATAGTAATAACTATATTTGATTTAATTCGCTCTGCTTTGCCTTTTTGCTTAGCATTGAGCACTTTTTGTAGTATTAATATAGTTTTCATTGTTTTTAACTGGATCTTTATATATTTTATCATTCTCTTCAACACCGGGAAGCCAGAACAGAGGTTTAAAATCGTAAATTTGAATATTGCTACTCATAAGTTTAAATGTTGTGATAGGATAAATCTGAATTAAAGTTTTCCTATTTCGATTCCAAACGCCAGTTACAAATGAGCAAGTTTACATTAATGCGATCAAGGACTGAAATACGACGAACTTTAACATAGCAAGTTTTTGCAAGCAATTAACGGTACTCGACAAGTAAAAAGCGAAAGAGATGAGCGAAATTTGGGGAGGACAAATTTCAAGTGCAAAAGTTTGTATCAATGCTGAAAAAAATCATCAAATTGTTTTACTACATCATCGGCAAAGATGAATATCTTGCAACAACCGCATAACGTCTTTTTATCGTAAAAGTCTGCGGTAAAATGATTATGAAAATATTTATCGTTGGAATAAGAAAGCTTAATTCTGGTTGGTTCACATCATTTTAAACGGTTTGAACAACTACCGTAAACCCGGTTACCGACATGCTGATAGAGCTGCTGATAGAGCGAAAGTTATGCCGGTTGTTTTGACTGTTGCTGCACGCGAATAATTTCATCCACTAGGTGCCGCTGAGTGGTAAGCTGGTCAATGATCAACATTGGTCACATCCAGGCTTACCTCAGGTGGTCGAAGATTTAGATTAAGTGGACGAGAAGGCGAGGAAACCAATTTTCGTGTCCACCTTTAAGCATCCTTTAAGAGTCGTGCCAAAGACAAGCTTCATGCTTTTGAGCGGTGTCGAACCGGTGCTCTACCACTCCGTTATGTGTGCTCAACAAACGTATTGGTCGTAAGTCGAACCTTTCTCGTCTGATGACATGTTATAGTTTTGCAGATTAAAATGCTTGCTGGGTTGCAAAAGTAATTACTACCTATGGCACAATGAGAGAAATTTTCAGATTCCAGAACTTAGATGCCAGATGGCCACACTTTGTGGTAACATGTCAAATAAGAAAATAATGAATTAAACTAATAATAATCCGCTGAACTTCCTTATAAACTCAAAAAGAACGCGCACGATCATAAAATAGACAAGCAACTTATAATCTAACCTTATACTGTATCGTTTTTTTTTTTTTAATAATTTGGCTAGAAGTAAAACATCTTTTAGCCTCAGTAATTAGAAAGTTAATTGACAGTGTGCAATAATATGAGATTGATTCGATGTCATATAATTCTGCTTTGATGTAGGAAATATATATAAAAAAATATTGTATTATTGTAAACACATTGACAGACTTACAAGAAAGGCGTTAATCCAAAAATAAAGCGATGTTGGCCAGTTGAGTTAATTAACGAACGCATTCCGCAACTTATCTTTTGACTGACAAATCAAAAGGAGTAATCCTGTTCCGTCTTAACATTGGTTTTACAAGATTACAACCATGTTGCTTTTGTGAATGACATTCAGAGTGCACTTGTTATGAATAAAACATAATTCTCGCGAAAGCTTTCTTTAGTTTTGATTTTTGCCCTTTTTGCTTTGTCAGTGAACAGAAATTTAATGTTGGCATCGACACTTTGCAGGAATGGCAGGCGTTGTTGAATCGTTTGAGAGGAAAGAGTAAGGTAGACCCGGTCGAGCTGGGGATCCAGGAACCACTCAGTTACCTGCCTCCCCTAAAACAAAGAAAACAAAATGAACCAAGCAAAGTAAACAAATCAACTTTTTTTCAAATTGGCAAAATCGTATTTTTTACTTTTTGATAGCGTAGTGACCAAATGCACTCTTTAGATCTGCTATTGGAAATAGACCGTTACATTTTCTTCAGAAACGCAGTGGTTAAACAAAAGATCTGGGCTTAGCCCAGGGGTCACCAAACTTTTTTCTGTGAGGGCCGGATCGCTGCGAGATTAACAGCTGCGGGCCGGATGCAAATTGCGAAAAGATATACAACTAATTAGAATCTCCATTGACTTGAATTGAGCACAATAAATAACAAAGTCAGCGGTGGAATAGCAAAGTTGTGATGAAAATCGAAAGATTGCTTGAAAAGTTATCCCCTGCTGTGATACACTGATTGGCATTGTAGGCCTACTCTTGAAAAAACATTACATCTTTCCAAATTTGGCATAGGCTGTCTCTATTTGTGGTGGCCTAATGATAAAAGAAACCAAAGAAGAAGCAATATGGAAAAATCATTAGCAGGTTGTGTGTACTTGTTGCATAGTGCAGCTGTTACTTCCGCAGCACGTGGCGGGCCGGTTGAAATCAGTTCGCGGGCCGTAGTTTGGTGACCCCTGGGTTAGCCTAAGCCACAGACGTTTCTTAATTGTTCCTTTTAATTATGCCTTTTCTCTTGTACAATGCAATAAAGTTAACGCATACAAAATACTTTTTTTTTTAAAGGTTTGAAATAGTTTACATCGTTAGCAAAACAATAAGATTTTAACACAACATTGACAACTTCTAACTTGAAATATAATTTCTATTTTAAATCAAACAATTTCTGTGGTAAACAGACGATTCCTTTGGGTAAGATGGCAACGAGTGAATGAAAACGTAGGCCCACAGTAAATTCATATTGACGGCTGCCAACAATTTTAAGTGTCTAAGATTGTATCTGGTATAAGATAATGCGTAGTATTGTTGCATGCAGATCAGTGCTGTAACATGTTGAAACATACCAGAAAATACCTTAAAGCTTGTTTGCTGCAAAATAAGTAGGTTATGTCTATTTTTGATATTCACTGAACGTAGCTTGCGCCATAAACCATCAGTTCAACAAAATCGACAAAGAGAGCGCATGTCGTTCAACTCAGTCAGACTTTTTAAAAGAAATGCAAAAATTAATGTTTCTCGAATAAAGCGCACTGTCGTACTGTATATCAAGAAAAACTTTGCAAATCGGCAAAACATGTAAATTCTATCAAAAAGATCGGCAGCTACCAACTGACTTCAACCTAAACTCGACAATTGAAAACAAGATTTCTTTTGTCTAAAAGCTGTGTTGTCGGGTTCCAACATCACCATAGCTTACAAATCATCGATTGAATAACACGCTTTGTAGCTTCTTTGAGCCAATGACACTCTTTTCGTGTTTATGTCTTTTTGTACAAGTCATAGGCCGTCTGTAGCAATGCACAAAACATCCGCAGGTCTTGCCCAAGAGTGATTTTCAAAAATCGGCTTATATCAAAATACCATATCAAAATCTTTACTTAATTGCTTGCGAAAATCGTGTAAATGGAAGCGAAATAGGCTCCGTATATTATAAGAGTCTTAGTTAGTTTAGTAAAAACACGTAAAGATTGCAGTCGGCTATCTCTAACCAGACAATTTATTACCCCTGCGGGGAAAATGCTAAATTCCTCTTCGGTTGACCAGATTAGCAGATATACTTGGAACAGTTACAAACGCTTTGTCCAACTTAATTTCTCATTCATTGATCATGGAACGTTTTGCGGTTTACGTCACGGCTCTACGTCATAGAGCTTACGCAGAGTACGCGACGTGTGTCTCGCTTTTCAGACCGATTGCGTCATCATTGAAAAATGCCGGAACCGTATTTTTGTTTCTTCTTTTCATAATATTCAATCAATCGTCGAAATAAAATATGGATCTTATCCGATTCTGACTTTCCCAGCCTTATTAACTGTTGAGAAAGTTGTTTATGGTTTAATGCCGGTTTAACATAGAAGAAACAAGTAGGCTAATCTTTTTTTGATCCGAACAATTTTCCAGTCGTTTTTTTTTTTCTTGTAAAATATGTTCTTTATTCTTTTATCTTTCGTTTTTTTTTTTGGTAATTTTGCGCAATTGAAACACTTTCTAAAGAAACAAGTAGCCTACAGTCCTGCAGTTATCCATCTACTTCTTATGCACCTAAGTCCTAAGTGAAAGAATTTTCACAGTGAAACAATTTTCGTATCACATTTTAATTATTTGTAATTTTTAAAACTTGGTTTTTATACTCTGGTAGCACTGAGTGGCGACAATCAAACTGAGGTTAAGACATCCGCATTCGACCTTACAAACAGCGACGCTTAGAAAATATATTGGAATTCGATGTGATTATCAAATAAGCAAATTTTCTTATACATTGCGATAAATGCAAAGTAGCCTTCTGCAGGCTGCTTTGCATTGTGTAATTTATAAGAAAATTCAAAAAGTTCCAACTTGTTTTTGTAAGTTATAAGGGAAAAAATCCAAGAAATGTGCAATTTGCTTAGGAAAGTTAATTTTCTCAATCAAAAAAATTGTTTGTAAAAGTTAACTACATTTTTGTTGGGACTTAAATCGTATCACTTACTGTTCCCAGTTATTCTTGAATGATGAACAACCTAAATGCGCAAACAAACACATATCCAGAGGTTTGTCAGTCCCCCTATGTTTAAGACGTGTGTGACGTCATTGGAGTCCCCAATCTCTTTTTTACCCCGTCTAAGCAACCTGTAACAACCAAACCCAGTATCAGTGACGTAGCTATAAAGAAAATTTTAGGGGAAAAAATCAACCGTTGGAGGGCAAACGTCATTTATTGTAATAGTGTTAAAACATATTTTGGGAGGGCAAAATAAAACTTTGGAGGGGCGCGATTACCTTCCCAAGCCCCCTTGGCTACATCTCTATTGTCGTACTTCGTTTTACAACATTTGATAGGCTGCATCCCAAACCACAAATTTTGTTTCCCAACATCGGTGTAAAGACACTTTGAATGTCCATAAGAAGTTGTCTTGGAAGTATTTATGTTTTTTTCTCAATCATTATTTGGGTTTAAAGGAAATATTTGATTTTGATGCAAAATTCCATGTTTTAATTTTATTTCGAAGGCAAAGCGATTTTGTTTCGAATTGATATCGTTCACAACAATTTTGATACAATTCAGGCCTGTGTGTGTTAAGCGCAAACATATTTCAAGGTATTTTGTTTGGCTTTGGCATAAAACGCTTTGTCTTCACTTTGTTTCAAATTAAAATATTTGTGAGTAGTTTGTTGCGACCAAAACAATGGAGCTGCTTTAACGTTTGTAAGCCTGCAAGAAGCTAAAAGGCACCAGGACAGTTTATCGCCAGTACAGCAACCTTGCTTAGCACTACGTCAACCACCCAGCCAGCAAATTAGACTTTTCTTACATCGATTCAACGTCTACAAACAACCATTAACCAATTTTTGAATTTGCTACAAACCCGATTAATTGAATAGATACTGAAAAATAGTTTACCTTACCTCAAGGTTGATGAAAAAATATGTTTTTTATGAGTAAGATCCGTTCAAAACCACATTTAAACCACATTCTTTTAGAGTCGTGCGGGTAATCTTGCTAGCTCAGATGCTCAATGTTGACGGACACACTTTTGAGGGAAAGTATCATTCTTTGCGTTTGACACGATAGCATAAACAACAATAGAACATTCATCTACAAAGTTTTCATAGCCACCTGCTACTGATTACGCCGTTAGCATAACAACTAAACAAGAAGTTTAGAAAGAGCATGCCTGTGCTTGGAAAACTTTTTAAACATGAATTTAAAGAAAGACAAAGCAAGGTTTGAGGTGCCTGATCAATTTTCATAAAATAAACTCTACTTTTTCATAGCAGTAAGCAGAGCTACATATTAAACTGACGTGAGCAAGTTTTGTCTTTACACTTTGCTAGCTTGTTGGCCAGCACATTTTGTTGTTTACACACATGGTAAGGTGATTGATTAAATCGAATAACTTTTTGTTTCTTAATTTTTGCATTTTTTGCATAAAATTTACCGATTTTAGTCATTTAATCACTGGTATTTGAAAAATAAAAAGCTCTTGCATGTATAGGTACAAAGCACTGTAGTGTGAATACATTAGGTTACATTGTTAAAACGTTTAGTTTAACCTGACCTGGAATCAAATCTACTGTCACCAGAAGCAAAGCACAAATTAGTTATCTGGTTGGCAAAGCAATAAAGAAAACGCAAAGCAGAAAGATGAAAAAGTTTATCAAACTATATCATTTGCCACGGGCAGGAACTTGAGCAGTTGAATTTAGCTTCCAGGCGATTAAGGTCACCAGTGTACAGTTTCTTCATTCGCTTCAAGCGCTAGCAACAATCGGGCGCGTGAACTCATAAGTTCGAGAGGCGAGTAAAGAATCAGACGAAAGAAACAGTGATAGCGCCGAAGTTATTTTACACAATCAGAAACAACTTTGTAAACTTTTTACAAAGTTAGGTTTGTTTTTACATAGATTCAGTATCGTAGGAGTAGCATATGAAGATTGTAATATAACGCCTTGTCGTCATAATGCTAAATATTATTAGCGGCTCGTAAGGAACTGACAATCAAAACCATGAGACAGAGGATTTGCTAGATTGGTAACCTATATCGGAATTTAATGAAAATGATCAAAAATTCAGATCCAGGAGGCTTAATTCCATTACAGGCTAGTTACCACAATAACATGTGTTAGACAAGGTTTAACAATAAAAACAATAAGGTCGTTAGCAAATCTAAACTCGTGGTTCACTGAATGCTTTGTTTTTCGTAAATTGGTAAAGGTTGCGGACAGCCAACCATCTTGCAAAATACGTTATTTTGGATTAATTTAACGTCTGCTAAAAACTAAAGACTTTCGGTCAGCCACCCTTTCAGTCAGCCACCTGAAGATTCATCAGCTAACAAATCTCGTTTTTCGTTAATTCAATGTCGCTAGTTTTTAATAGATGTTGAATCAATGTAAAGAAACAAACTTTGCTAGGTTGATATTTCTTGAGCCAGTGCCTAAGTTGTTAATGCGTAAGATACCTCTGGTCCGTTTCCTATTCGGAATATTTTAATCAAGTTACGCCAGTCGTGTTTTCGATCTTTTACTGTTAACCATAGCGTTAGACAGTTGGCATTGAATCAAAACATCTCAAATCATTTCTAAGCCGGTACCGATTGATTTTTAATTAAGCCATAAAAGTTCAGGTATAAAAAAACGTTCCGGTAAAAAATACAATTTGGGGAGTTTAAATTAAAACCAAGTTATAATTTTGTCCACGTAGATGATTCGTGCGAGACGTTATCTTGTTTTGCGAATACATCATGCTAGTGTTGGTGGGGTAATAATTTTTGACAAATTTCATAACGTAGCTACTGAGCGGTTCATTGCAAATAATTGCTCAATGAAATTGAATAAATTTGCAATGCTTTAAGCTCACTTGTTCGACAATTACCACTGCTTAGCGCAAATGCAGCAAAAACCCATGTTGTCTTGGACTAAAAAATATACCGGGCTAGGCCTACTATGAATGACACAGTTTCGCCTAAAATTAGGTTAATTTTAATAATAATAACACGCCTTTGGGTCCTATTTTCACACATACCGGTGATTATCTCATTATCGAAACACGCGGCGATTGAAACAAGGAACGGACAACGTCCATAAAACACATTTTTTATCTTGTTTAATTTGTTCAATCAAAAAAAATTGCTATGAGAAGACCAAAGTGTGGTGATTAAGAGTTTTCGAAAAAAAAATGTTTTTTTTTTTGACGTAAAACTTTTTGTTGTGACTTTACCTTATTTGGAATATTTTTTTTTTTGAATAATTTATTTCGACCAGAAAACGCTTCGAACAGCTTTAATGGGCACCTTGACTGAAATAACCGCATGGTTTTTTCGATGGCCCCATGGTGTAGCTTCCAGCATATGAATAAAAATATTATGTTATATTTTTTGCTATTGCACATTGAAATGAATGTGGATTTATGCCAAAATAAATTTGATTGATTGATCATGACAACGCTTATGTTTTCATAGTCAGTTGGACAATATACAGTAAGTTGAGGTGATGTGGTATGGACGACAACATTGACCCGCACAAAATAGTCCGTTTCCAAAAATTGAACCTTTTCTTTAAGAGTGGAAAAAAGTAATCAGATTAGCAGATTAAGCAGCTGACAAAAGTTATGGGTTCGAATCTTCCCTTAGACGCGTATTGGTAGCAAAAATGGGATTCTTTTGACTGTTTTGTCATAACTAAGCTTGTGTCATTTTGTCTTCATCAACATTTGGCCGACTAGCCGCATAGTTGAATTAATAAAATCAGTGAGTTGTCTTATTTTGACACAAGTTATATTTTATCTTTATAATTTGTTTTGAAACAGCGTGTTTCGAATAGTTGTCCGTGTTTCGAATAGTTGTCCGTGTATCGGTTAGAATTTTGTAAAATTAAAATAACAATTTTATTGTTGGCGAGTGCTATGAGAAGGCACATAGATTTTTCAAGCAAACAAACACAACTTCAACTTCATTCTTGCACGTAGTATTGTATTCTGATGACTCCGAATAGAAGTGTAATGCCACATTTGCCTTATCTTCTGTATAGGAGTGTCTGGTCAACTTTCACTGCTTCGTAGAACCCTTATCAAGTGGAATAAAAGCTAAATGTTTTCCATTGTATCCAATGCAGAACTTTGGATCTTTATCAAAAAGGCGATAAAACTTTGTAGATTTAAACAGTTGAAACCTAAATTCAAATAGGAAGAATAATTGCAATGTAGTGAAACTATAGAAAACTATACGATCCAAAGCAGAGCGTGACAGCCTTGTTAATACGTTTGTTCAAACATGGGTTAGAGATTGTCTTAAGAAGGGTCAACCCATTATTGAGGGTAACTTCAATCCTCTCTGTTCCCTGAATAGTTTCTGTAACCGTGTGTTCTTGCTTGCATGTTCACATCATTATTCGAAACAGGCGTTACGACAAAGCAAATACTTATAGACGAAAGATGAATTGTAGAATTATGGTTGATGAATTACAGTTGATTGATTGAGTTATTAAAGTTTAATTTGTGAAGTATGTCGGGCAAAACAACTGCTTGTGTTTATGCACAAGTATCCCTTTCTATGTTTACAAATGTGCTTTGAACGACATGTTGGCTGTATACAGTAAATGATCTCACATTATAGTTCATTTGTGTTTGTAGTTGTCTCTTGTTTGCTATTGACATTATGAGGTGTTTTACTGGCCCGCGGAAGACTGTTCGACGAACGGCCTCTCATCAGCGCATTATTGTTGCCACCAGGGGTCCAGCATTAACAGGTTGCCAGCGTTGACAAGGGGTCCAATTTAAAGCCACGCTGGGAATTCTTTCGGCTAACCAGAATTCTTTCCGGGGGGCTCGAAAAATAACAAAACCATGTATATTCTTTGCAGTCTAGCTAATTTCTTCTATAGTGTCTTGTATGGAGGTCTGGGCTTTTTATTGGTAAAAGGACCAAATATCCTCGCAAAGGTCCCAGTTTCTATTGGGGCTACAAGAGACAAGCAAAGCCTTTGCTTTAGAAGGAACAAAACTTTTGCGTAAATACAAATCATTTTCCTGAGAACAATAAGAAAGGCCCTCCCACAATATTATCTGACCCAATCATATTGGAGTGCTATTTCTGTCGCGTTTCTTTTTCTAAAAACTCTTGACGATTGACGGCCAAATATTGTCACAATTGGTGAAGTATTGCCACCGCAATTGCTTCAGTGACTGTATATCTGCCGGCACGTGCCAGCAGTTAGCAACAACTGCGATGGACCAATAGTGTGCATTAAACTACTGTTAGTGATAATTGTAAGCAAAGCTAATGAAATGTACAAAAGATTTGTCAGAAAAGCTTCATAAAAAGGTTTTATCACCAATATAATTAAGCAACGACGTAGCCTATTCATAAAATGAGACTTAAAAGTTGATCTGAAGATGTGTTTATCTGGTAGATTTGCAAATGGATGCAGTCAACTAAGTTGCTGGAAACAAACCTTATTATGACAAATACAGAATATTTACTTTTTGTATGCAGTAATGGTATAATATGCTGTATATAGTTATTGTAGAGTACAGCATATTTGCAAATATACTAGTACTTGACAATAGATAGGCCTGCTTGATATTTATTCAAACGTACTGCAGATGGGGACAGTTTCTACCGCCTTACTTGTAAACAGGTCAATACATGCAATAGTATCGAGTAGGCCCATCAAGTAATCTAGTAAGTAAGAAGCAAGAAAAAGTAAGTAAGGAATCAATTAGCAAAAGTCACAGATAGCAAATTAGTTTTTTTAAGTATCAACGTCTGCAGACACTGAATCAACGCATAAAAGAAGGTTTTGCGATCTGAAATGTTCAAAACCAGACTGAGGCTCCGTATTCAAATGTAGCAAAGTGATTAACCGAACATGGTAGTCAGAATCCAGTCAATGTGGTCGGAAATAAACATTCGTAAAGTGGATGGAATGTCAGAAATTCGTGTCAACAATGCGAAGCGGGTCTTTTCAACTATGAACAATCTAACGATAAAGGAAAACTATTTCACCTGTCACGATTCAACGCAGCAACAGGATAAATAAAAAGGCGTAAAAACACAAACACTAACAAAACAATACCAAAGCTAGCGATTGATTGACCACCGCCTTCTGTGTCGTCTGAAATTTGAGTCAATCGAATTACGTCACGATAATCTGGCGGGATAGACGTTAGGGTTGAGGATTGGATAACCAGATTGAAAAACAAGAGCTTGTTCAAATAACTTCAAAGAATGTACCAAAACAAAACCTTTATAAAGAAAATTTCTTTGTATTAGTGAATAGAATGAACAAATCACCTAATATAGTTATTCCCATTCCTCACTGAACAGTTTTCCAAGGGTTTTATTGCGCTCTATGTGGGCTTCCCTACTTTATTTTGTGGATTTTATTGAAACTTTTAATGTATAAAGAGCCACACACTAAGAAAACAACAATTGTATCACCATCATTAAACTGATGCTTCTGTTCCATATGCAAGCTCTCTCTTCACTGCGTAAGTACAAAATGTTTTCAATAGGAATGCATTCAGAAATCTCACAAAAATTTATTACCTGTTGATTAACTCTGATTTGAACTTAAAACTTTAAAAAATGACCTTTCCTTGAATCTTTTAGTTGTTTACTGGTAAAGTTTTTTTTAATGTAGCGTTCACCTTTTATACAAAATCGTGTTATCGACTGGATGAAATACTGCTTGCAAGATATTAGTATAAAAAGTATTTTCAAGATGTCGTTTTTTCAGTCTGTATGAGTTAAATCGCCCGGCGAGGTTTGCAGACAAGATTACAAGGTAAATTAACATTCAAACAAATTAGATTAAAAAAAAATAAGAAACAAATCTACAGCATTAGTTAGCGACGAAACTAAACCTGACATTTGTCTTGCCGATAACTATAGCAGACTTTTGAAGTTTAAACAATGTATCAATTCAAAGGTAACTTTATAGTTGGACTGCGTCAAGGTTAACCTAACAATAGGTTTTCATCTAAGTCCATTTTTAGAGAAGTCAACAATGTCTCGAAACTAGCTACACAAGCATTGACAGGTTTATTACTGATTCAAGTTGAAAGTTCCTTCGTATAAATTGAACTGTTTTTTGTCTGTGTTAAAAATAACCTAAAAGTTGTGTTTTAGTGGTACTGTATCACACTTACATTGTTATAGCATATTAGTTTATAAGTTGAAGCATTTTTTACGGACTAGGATTGGTGTTTTCGAGCCATACGGATACAGCAATAACAAATACACTATTTTTTATTGCAGTTTTATTATTTGTACACACTTAGCCGCCCGCTTCGAAAATGGGTGATTTTTGTTTAACAAGAGAGTTATATTTTTTGTCGAGATTTGATTAGCCTTGTTCAAAGAGTTCTTCAAATTAAAGCAACTGTTCTCTGGCACACTTCGCCTGCTGCTGTGAACATAATGAGTGCTGTTGTGCACTGGATTCTTTTGTCTGTTATGGCAAATGCAATCCGAATTATTTCCTGTTTAAGCATTCCTTCATCTGGCCAGCTGGATTTGGATTCCACCAACTTTTTTTCATCATCACGTGACGTCACAATTGGTCAAAGGCAAGCGTTGACATCGCAACAGAACAGAGAAAACAAAGACTTTAAACATGTTAGACAGCGAAAGGATTTTGAATCGATTGAAAGTATTATAAATGTTTATTCAGAGCTGTTGACGTCTTCAAACAAGCCAATGCAGCAACGTTTAAGAAACGAACATTCCAGAAGTCTCAGTAACAATGTTTCGACTGTGACATCACAAACTTTGTCGAACGCTAAACTTACAAAAAATGTGAAACCACTGTTTTTTTTCAACGAGCGAAACTCTTTACTTCAAAAGTCCCAAACTAATTTTAAACCGAAAACAAAATTAAAGTTATTACAGAAAATGCTTTTGCGGTTCGACGATTCAAGATTCTCTGAGCAAGAGTCAAGAACTTTCGCCGACCTTTTGAGCTATCCTTCTGAGCAACTGTTTTCTTTGCAAAAGTCAAAAAAAGTTGTTACTTCTGGAAATAAATTGTCAGTTAAATCTTCAATTACCGGTACTTTTTGTCAATGGTTTATCAACCTGGCCAAAAAATTGAAGTCGTCTAGCCCCACTTCAAATCGTGTCAAACGGGGTGCTAACGAAATACCCCTGACTTGGGACACCTTAACAAATCGTGCACCGGCACAAGAATTGAACCCCAAATTAAAAGACGAACTGCAACTGATGTACCACGACTACGGAAGATTTCTTCGTATTTCTGGGGAAGGAAAAATCCATACAGTCCTAAAAGCAAACCTTGATGTGTTTTGTAAGTGCGAAAGTTTATTTTTGCATTATTTGATTTAAAAGTTGTTTTATATTAAATGATTCTGTAAATGTGGATTCTGATCTACAAGTTTCTGGGGAAAGCAATTGATCCCCAATATTTTATCTTACCCGTTAAAATGTGTTTTAATGTAATTACGTTTTAATGACATTTTAGTGTAAGTTGAATGACGCTTTATAAATGTTTGCCTGCCCTCAGTAGCTATAATTTTAAACAAGCTCTTTATTTCGAATATTAAAATATCCCCCCCCCCCCCAAAACGTTTTCATTGCCCCCTAAATTTTTCTTTCTAGTTGCGTCACTAATTCACACAGTAGCAAGCAATAAAATTTCTTTATGATTACGTTCTTTTGCTACGTTACAATTCCAGACAGCGATAGGAAAATAGCCTAATCTGATTAATTAGTGTTGCCAAAATAACGTGTCCATCATTTTTTGCTTTAAGTTTGCCCTATATTAGTCTACGTTGCAACGTTTACAAAACTTACGATAGGTATACGCCGTGCTTTAAGTATAATTATGTGAAACCAGATATTGGTTTAACGTCGAGATAAATATCACAAAGTTGCTGAAACTGATAACGGCTACATAATTATATACAATCCGTGATAAATCAACCACCATTTGAGTCACAGCTTCTGATAAACAGCTTGAATCTGTAGCTTGCCTTGCTTTTGGACAAATAACAAGTTTTGTTTGTCACCAAAAGCAAATTCCAGAGCATTGGGAGTAATGTAGTTTGGATCAAGGTGATATCACGCCACCAACCTACGAAACTAGCAATTTGAAATTTGCAGCATTTGTGAGAACATATTGGTGATTGTGATATCGATTGACTGCGACAGTAGGGTGACTTACTTCAGGGCTTGTCTCCCAAACTTTGGGTCGCGACCCCAAGCGGGATCGCAAATCGCAACTTAAGGGCCGCCAATCAAATTAAAAGTAAGTCTACATTGTGAACTGCCACCAAGGGGTGGCATAGAAACAGTATATTTTGAAACTGGGCCTCATAATAAAAATAAGTTTGAAAAGCCCTGACTTAGTCTCAGTGCATTCGAACGTTGGAGAATTTAAATTTCTTGTCAGTATTTAAAAAAATATATTGTACGTAATCAAAAATGCAACTCTGGGTTAGTAAAGGTAAGGAATACAAGACTCCTAAAATGGTGGGAAATCACCTTTGTTGGGCCTTAATTTGTGCCCATACTAATCACCAATCTGTTGTCGTGAAGTCCATTTCGACAATATAACATCGACAATCACGTTATGTTCTGCGATAACATTTTGCTCATAGAGCCGACTTGAAATTTAGCCTGAAGGGTCGAAAATGATCGTCTGCAATAAGTATGACCTGGTATGTGTTATAAGGTGAAACACGTTGGCCTCGGCTCATTGGATCAACTGTCCCAAATAAACTATCGCAAAATTTGAAGATAATATCAGGTTATCTGGCACGTGAGAAATTCTTTCATTCAAAGCTTTCAATAGATTGCATAAGCGAATAGTTAGAAACTATTCAGCAGCGAATTTCCTTTTGCATGAGAGACCGACAGCTACTGTGGTACCTCTTCGCTTCTCCGAACTCTTACGTAAACCACGTCATAGCAGTTTATTTTTGATAGACGACCAAGGTCTTCGATCATAATCGCATTGAAAGCATGTTGACCATTTGTTGCGAGGTTGGCGACTATGTGTGGCATTGCAAATGGTCAATACTTTCCGGCAATTTGTGAAAATTGATTGGACTTATATTTCTTGTTGCACAATGTTTATGTTTTCTTTATGAACATGTCTCACATTTATTTCAGTTTCGAAAATTAGCTGCTTTTACATTGATCAATGAAGACGTTGAAACAATGTAAAAGTAATTAGATCACTTTTGCTGTCTAGATTATGAGAAGTTTTGAAAAAATACATAACAAAACTAAATTAATCTTTTCTTCAAATAATTGTGAAGTCATAAAGTAAATAATCATATTATCTTTTACCATTCTTGGTATTTTTACAGTTTATTAAAAAAAATTCATATGAGGTACCCATTGTTTGAAGGGCACTCATTGATTGACTAAAACGTCTGTTTATTTCATTTTGCTGGCCTGAAGGAGTTATGCTTCATGGCCACAAATATTCCATCTAACAGCAATTGATTGCCGATTGGAATTAGCTAAAAACAGTTTTGAATAAGCAGCCTATAAATGTAACTTCGGTTTCAGTGAATCAAATTAAAAATGCTGTGAAGTAACATATCAGTAAACTTATTTTTTCTCAATCAGCATTGAAAAAATGTTGCTGACTCCATTACGCCGAGTAGAAGGCTACCCAGATCAATTGTTATTCTGTATGCAACAAGCATGATTTGCAATGATATAAAAAAGTATTTTGTTGATACAAAAAGTAAGCAAGGCATTGATCAAATCAAAGGTTTTTGGAATTTACTTTGGAATGTCGTTTATGATTAATCGCAAGACGTTGCGAAAAACCATCTACATGACCTTTACTACGATTACAAAACTGTATTTCCCACTCAATGTGAATCAGAAGTCTTGGGCTTCGCTTTAACCGGCGACGGTTTCAGACATGTCATAAACTGGTGTGTGCTTTGATCACAAGCGGCTTTGTATTTTTGTCACTCTATATTGGGTTCAAAGTATCACTTTTCGTTCTTAAAATCTGTCACCAGCTTTTCTGGTGTTTTTATCGTAAAGGCTCGAAGCGCGCGGTTTAAAAATTTTGTGCTTTAAGTGAAGTCAGATAGAATTGATGAAAATAAAAATGATTTTTTTTCGACGTTTCTTTATGAGTATGTTTTGTTGACGTATAAAAAAGCGTTATCCTAGTGTTTTTCAAGTTTCAATTGCTTACTGTTTATTAGCACGGCAATCGTTAAGCCACAGCCAATGGTTACATTTTTATCGTCATAACACCCATGTCTATGACATACGACATCGTTTCACCTGGCCAGGGAGTGCTTCAGCTAATGAAGTATCTTGTGAGTGGTTCACACTACATATCGACTTAAAACTAAGTAATACTTTGAAGTGTGTGTCGTCTGAATACATTTCAATAACTTACGCTTAAGTGTGTGATGTCGGCCTGTAAATTTAAAGCCTTTGTTCGCTGAAATATGAAGATTTTGTTAAAAGTGGCATGAGTGTTTAAGTTAAGCGCACCTTTGCAGCCCACGGTAAACTTTAGCTCGAAAATTATTATGCTTAAATGTTTTTTGTACCAATTTGATCGCATGAGATGGTAAGTATGCCATTGTGCACGTTTATTGTACTGCCTGTACACACCATTCCGACTGTGTTCGAAAAAGTTTTGTTTTTATTCCCAATTCATAATCAGTTTGCGAACCTTCAAAACCAGTGGCGAAACGTCACGTAGACTTTTATGACGTTTTTAACGTCTTTTGTACGTCCAGCATACCGGTACTTGACAATAATTGGTCTGTATGTTTATCTAAGCTTTCAGGAATACCGTGCCTCCCTTGTCCCTTTCTAAAACAGAACCCTGGTCTAAGCAAACCCTGGGTGAAGAGAATCTTTAAAAATTGCGGCTGATAAAGCTGAATATTGGCTTTAGTTGCATTCATTGCATGGTAGAAACCTAAAGTTGCCTACTTAGATTACCCAGATGATTTCACCGGAGATTATTTTAATCAAAATGTTCATCTACATGCGTGGGTGATTTAATGGTTTGTCAAACCTTGAATATTTTTTAAACTTTTGTTGAATGTTTGAGAAAGCTGAAAAAGTAGCTTAAAATTAAAGCACAAAGTTTTTACTTGAGATTGTACGTAAACGCCGACCAAGACCTTGTAATTTTTCATTGAATAAAGAATTTGGCTTAACTACGTCAGGTTTAAATAAAGATCTTGGATGAAAGGTGAAAGTGTTGATCTCTGGTGTAGAGAAGCAACCACAACGTAAATAAAATCAGCTCTGCAATATCACTTTTCTTTTTCGTTGTTTTGTGTTTTGTGAGATAGCGTAAACACAAGTTTTCCCATGGCTAAAAATTGCCTTCACAAACTTCAAGGGCTTTGCGGTGATATGATCTCTCACCCGGTAAGGCAATGCTTTTTTACCACATTCAACGTCTGCAGACGTTGCAATAATGCAAAAGGAATTGATTGGCTGGATGGGTGGTGCCATCGCGTAGCAGTCGAAGTTCAATTGATTGTCGTTTTGCGAAATTAAATTGGGATTTTAAGGTTGTTTTTACAGCTTTGAAATTGTAGTACAAAAGCATTATATAGTGTTATGACACACAGATAAGAATATTAGTTATATGTATCATTGCGCCTCTAAGCTAAAGCCTAAGCAATTTTCACTAGCCATTAGAGGAAGTCTTCAAAATATTTTGTATTGCGTTATAAATTAAAATTCAAAACCAACTTGTACAGCAGCCTAGAACAAACATGTCCCATGCCGTAATCTAATACGTAACACACAAGAAATACTAATTTATGCAGTCGAATGCAAAGTTGACAGCTGTTCTGTGGTCATTCGATATCTACGCCATGTTTGCAATGATTTGGGCAGTTCTAAGGGTTTTGATGTTGATACTGTAGTCACGTGACACTGTAGGAGGGGCGGAGAATGTTTGAACAGTTCGGGTTGCCATTTCCTTTTTAAACATTCGATCTTGCCCTCAAACCATGGGAACAGAATTTGCCAATCACTTTTACAAAATCGATTTGTTTGAAACGTATCAGATTGTCCGCACTTGCAGAATTAAACAGCTGTTTCCTTTCAGTTTAATTCTTGCTTCACTGTTTATTTACTTTCTACGCAGGTATCATCAAGGCAAAAACAGTCGAACATAAGACCACACAAAATCACAACGAAACAGAAATTATTTTTAAACTCAAAGGGGAATGGACAGGCTTTTATCTTGCAATGAACTCAGATGGTTATTTGTATGCCACAGTAAGTGATTTTTCATCTCGTAGTCATGTAGTATTCATTAAAAAATAAACTTGGAGTGTATATTCGTGAGACGTCATCGATACCCTGTTCAGACAAAACAATCGAAGACGAACAAGAATTAGTAAAATCTAATTTTCTTTGCTGTACTGTAAATTTCGGTTACAATTAAATTCGAATACAAAGGTAGTCAAATGAATACGAATACAAAGGCAAATGGAGTAAGATGGTATGGACATGTGATAAGGAGGGAGGAAGGAAGTTTTCTTAGAAAGGCACTAGATCTAAAGGTGGATGGGAAGAGGAAACGCGGTCGTCCAAGAAGAACGTGGAAACAACAAGTGAAGGATGAGTTTAAAAAAGTCGGACTGAAGGAGGAAGATGCAAGGGACAGGGTGAAATGGAGAAAAGGGATTAAGACAATTGCTGCGCGGAAACAATCGGCCACCCCCACTAGTGGGGAATAAACCGACGATGGATTATGATGATGATGAAAGGAATTTATTTTCACACGAAAATAAAATTCGTGAGAAAATAAATTCCTTTGCATTACAAGACATGTAACCGAGTCGTTCATATCAAGCATTGTTGTGGGTTTGACACCTGTTAGAAGATATTTCATTTTCTTGACAACTAAATTCGATGGTTTGTTTAAGATCTTCCAAGATTTAATTTTCCCAATAATTCTATTATTTTATGATTATTATTATTATACATGTAGGCTACTATTGTTAGGCTATTACCTTCCTGCAGTAGCGGATTTAGGGGTCACTTGGACACGTGCACCTTACCCCAAGAAAAAACATGTAATTTTTACGTTGTTCATTTTCCTATAGAGTTCTGGTTTAGTGGAAACTCTGGTGCTCGCAAGTATACACAAGTTTAGTTCACTGTTTCAACACACACTTCCTGAATTATATGCTTGAGCGCTAAGCAGAAGCGTAACTTACAAAAGAAAAGGTGGTAAAATTCCAGTAGCTTGCAAGCTACATAAACCAAATATTCCCTTTCTTTTTGTATTCGTACGAAATCGTATTTAGAAACTCGGCCCATTTTGACAAATTTGACGCCTCGTTCCGGCCCTAAATTGTAAATTCACCTCAATGGTAGCATATGATGTACACTGCACAGTCTACTTCTTTACTGTATATTGTTGTGAGAGCTCAGAACTGTTTTACAAGCTTGCAAAATTCGTTTGGTGTTGATAGCACTCGTGACCATGTCAAGTTAATCAAGTGACTTTCAAGCAACTTATTGCTTTGCAGACAGATGGCAGTGATCCCAATACCGAATTCGTTCAAATATACCACTCCCACTCCCATGATGCTTATAAATCCATTCACAAGTCTTACATTGCTTTTGATGAAAACGGAGTACCCATTCTGACGAGGATAATGTCTGACAAACCTAAAAGCACACATTTCCTTTTTCGCGAAATTGAAACGCACAGCAAGACTCTCCGAAGTCAATTGAAAGATAAAAGACCGAGATTTCACATCACAACAACTACAAAAAGGCCTCCAACTACAACTACAAGCGGTGTAGTTACATCACGTGATGCAACTCTTTCAACAACGTCATCATCAGGTACGAGTAGGCTACAATTAAATATATTTTTAATCCAAGTTGTTAGTACAGTATTCTTTGTTCTAGCTGCATTTTTCCTTTGCATGATTTATTGCTCTTCCAAAAAATCTAGACATAAAGTGAGTGCAAGAGAAAACATGGCTTAGAGATAATTAAATTTGTCAACTGCAGAATGTAGAGCTGAGTGGTTAAAACCCCGTTAAGACGCTAGAAAAAAGCGGCGGTTTGACACCGCTCAAGAGCATTTGGCTGTGTCTTTGGCAAGGCACTTGAAGTGTCTGAAGGTGAACGTGAAGATTGCCTTTCCGTGAAGATTGCCTTTTTTGCCTTTCCGTGTACTACTGCTTAATTAATCAATCCTAGAGCTACTTTAATATGCTTTTTATCGTTGCTTATTTTACGAATTATGAAATTGAACCTCCATTAAATTAAAAGATTAAAATTGGATGAAGCAATTTTGTGTTTTAAATATTTAATTTGAAGCTGTTTTGACATTGCGCGTGCTGTGTGTGTCTTTTACAAAAGATTATAAGCAAATTTACAACAGTTTGATTCGAAAAGAACGCTTTCTAATTTTTACTTTTAAAAGTTTATCTTCCAGCAATCAATCAATTTCTTTGTATTTCAGAAGTTTCTTCCTCAAGCACAAGGATGCAAGCCACTGTGAAGTCACCTTCTAAACGGAAAAACGGAAAAAGTAAAGGAAATGGGAAAAAAAGAAAACGAAAAAAAAAACGTTGCAAAGGTCTGAAAAAACGCAAAAGACAACGCTGTCAGAGGGAAAAGGAAGAACACAAAAGACGCCAAAGGAAAAGAAAGAAAAAGGACAAAAAACGAAGAAGAAATCGAAAACATGGTAGACATAGAAAAAGCAAAAACAAAAAACACAAATCAACAGAAACACAGAGAATACACAGAAAAAAATCAAATAGAAAAAGAAAAACTCGATCTATTAACTTAATAAATAATAATCGAATTTTAGAACAAAGAACTTCAAAAACATTTGATTTTATTAATTCAAGCAGTGATTTAGACAAATATGTCTACGTTTCTTCAAGTTGCAGAAAAAGTCTCATGAACAGACTTAGAGGCAAATGTCAAACTTCATCTTCATTTGCATCTGCCATTGTCACGTGACAAATGTTTTTGTTGTTGATGATGACGTAACAAAAGACCTGTTTGTGAGAAGAGCTCAACTTCTGAAAAGTTGTTTCTAAACAAGTTGGTAGCAAAGTTTGGTTATCAATTGACATTTGCCTTGTTTCGTGTGTTACTTTGATAATGCTGCTACCCGACTGACAAATTCCTTTGCAAACAACTGCAATCCTATATGTTTCAATTTCTTTTTTGTCAGTTCATTCAGTGTTCTATTTATTTACCGTACTATTCGTTCCTTACACGTCTTTGTGATTGTTGTTGGAGGTTTGACATATGTCACATCTTCATGATGGAATGATTGTTTGAAATTTAGGATTTTTTTAAGTATTTACATCATTCAGTAGGCTCTACAACTACAAGAAGCAAGAACTTTAAATGATTCGTTATCCTAGCACCTCCACCATTGTTGATCTTGTTTCGTCTATTGATGCCACATTTGTAAAAACAGATAAGGTATACTAAAAGATATAATAATCATTGTTTATCAACCTGCTGAGTTTCGGTGCTTCGAAACTATACTCAATTTTCATTCGTAATAGGCTACCTGCAAAAAAGGACGTGCTTGTTTTTATGAAATTACAAATTACAAAAATTATTACTTTTCTTACTTTTGATTCAATTACCTTGATACCAGACTCAATGGGTGGGGCAGGGCCGTTGAAAGAATAATTTGGGCCCAGTACCTCATTTTCGGGCCTCAAATCAAAACACTTCTAAGAAAAATGCATTATATCCTAAGAATGCCCGGCGGTTTTTTCAATTTCTAGAGCCCCTTGAAAAGTATCCGGGCCCTTAAAATTATCTCGGCCCAGATCTATAAGTACCCTATGGACCCCCTTATCATCGCTACTGAAGTGGGAAATTAAAGTTCATAACCCCTTCTACTTTTGCTGTTTTCATTCTGTAGCACCAAGCCCAAAAAGTTGTAAATGTAAAGTAATTACTAGAGGACTTCATTGAAAAATAAAACCAAAAATAGTTCACTGCACCTTGCATCTGCTCCACCAGTAGCTTTCCTACGTATATACCCAGTGGTGGGATTCCATCTAGTTAGCAACCGGTTTGATTTGACCAAACTTAGCCACATATGGCAACCTTGGGTACTGTGATTAAATGAGGTTCACTAGAAAAATTGGCGAGGTACAGGCTGTACAAACATTTTTATTTTTATGTAGATTTTGTTCGAACCCTGCAAACTGGCTAAATCCCACCACTGTATGTACCATGTCAGTCGCCATTACAACTTTCAGATAGAGCAACACCAGTTGAACCGAAAACGATTTGTGACTGGCCGTGTTTCACGTCATCAACTCGGGTTTTAGTCGTTTCTTGGTTAGTTTTGTGCAGCGACGTATTATGCTTTTTTTTCATAAAAAATATGTATATTTTTATATGGCTATTTCATTTTTATGTATTATTATCCTACAACTTGTTAGTTGCATCACTTCAAACTATTTTCGAATGTCGCATTTTACAAATTGTTCAGCTTCGACTTTTGTGTCGAAGAGGCAAATCTCTCAAATGAAAATTTGGATCAAATTTCAGTATTCCAAAAAAACAACCTATTCCCGATACTGTTGTTTGTGTTTAGTCTAACATGAAGCAATGTTTGTTTGCTATGATGTTGCATCTTTTGAAAATAAGTTAAAAAATAGGCGAAGTTCGTATGACAATTTTAGTCAACATCATTTTCATCCACATCTTGAGATTGTGTAAAAGCTATGCTGATTCTATGTATGATTAAACCATTTGCCTTCAACTTTTTATTCAATCTACTCAATGAAATCAAAGATAATGTTCAAGAAGAAGTTGAACGTTTATCCCCTGGGTGACTGACATCATTAATATGGGTCCTCTGGCTGAAATTTTTTTAATAGAATTCCAATTTAATACTGGAATTTAATATTGCCCGTTTTGAAACTTCTATTACATATTTTGAACGGAACACTTATTCTCCTGCATCAACAGCGAATGCGTTTATTTCGTCAGGGAGATCACCAAGCTCTCAGGGTTGATAAAATGCCTCGGTAGAAGCTGTTGTCTTTGCCTTCGTTAGCCTGCTTTTAATGGGCTAGCAAGGTATACTGTAGCTTAAACTATACATCATTCCACTGCGCTTGCTTTACTGAAAAGAAAGTCATATTTACTGCTTATTCATCGGGCAAAAGTAAAACAAAGTGAAAAACGTTTATGTGTATTTAATTACTGATATATGTATTGTGTACCCTGCCCAATCTTCATCTATTTTCGCATTTATACTGTTACCTACCTTTTTTAAGTACGGCAAAACTTTATGTGCTTGTGTTCGCAATGTTGTATCATTGAAATAAAAGGGTATGTGAATATTTGTCAATTTTGCATTTATATATTATTTTGTCAGCTGTTTCAACTTTTCGAAAACGTTGAGTATCAATTTCTACAAGAATGTATATAAAGAATAAAAAGAATGATACAGAAGACTAAAATTTAAGCCGCAGATCAAAGAAAGCCACCCGTAAGTGATGCATTAATACTGGGTACGGTTACCTGTTGTGTTTCGATTTCCATATAATTTTACATACCTTACTAGCTTTTGTGGGCTCTTATCTAAATGTGATCTATTTTACTCTGTAGGCCTAATTGTTTATCTTTGCAATCTTCCCACGACAACATTATTTGTTGTGGTTAAGTTCTCTTCTGTAACACCGGCTTAAGCTAGCAGCTAACATACGATTACATGGATTGGGTGGGTAAACGTCTAAATGTTGTTGGTGATCGTAATGTAAAAATACCTGTGTTGTGGGCTATGCATTGCTCAAACGATGCTGTTAGTAGGCGATTACGTGTGTTACAAAGGTATTCCTGGGTTTGTTTTGTTGCTTTTATGTGCTCATCAATCAGCTTTGAATAAAAACAAACAAACTCATCTGATAAAGATGTTTGTAAATTATATTATCTTTATGCTTTGCAAATATTTTCTTCACTAACATTCAAACATTATCAAAAATCGATTAGGTAATGCGATTCAAAAGACCTGTATGTTTCTAAATACCGTAATAATTATGTAATAATACTGTATTTTTTTCTTTTTGTCAAGCTCAACGTCGTGGTGCCTTATTTAAAGTAATTAATGTGTTTGTCATATCGTCACCCTCATAACAAAACTGCCTAACTCATTTTTTTAGCTTTTGAGAAAACCACAAAAAACTTCCGCAAAGATAATGTTTTTATTAACGAATTTTTGCAAAAAAAAGTAGCCTACAGTGCTTTTTAGTGAGTGTGAAACGTCTTGACCATTTTTCCAGGCATCACTAAAGTTAAAACCAGTGACTTGGGCTGAAAATCTCAAAATTGTCAAAAAGTGAGTTAGGCAGTTTTGTTACGAGGGTGACGATATGTTTGTTTTTTTAAGTTGACTTTACAAGAATAATATTAATGTTATGTTTTTTATTTGTTGTGACTTTTTCACAACCGGGTGTGGATCATATGCAGAAAGCCTCTTGCTTTAACTAAACATGGTTCAAGTGAAAAACATTAACTCTACATAGTTTAACAGGGATCGGCACTGAAGCACCATGCGGTGCAAATAACATCAGGCTACTTGTTTATCATGTTTAAGTGAGAGCACTTTGCGAGTATTAAGCCGTCAGGCTTTTCAATGACGTATCATACTCGCAATGTGAACACATCAGGCTTATTCTACAAGATTTATTCATACCATTGTTGCAAGAAACAAATTCGGTGCCAATGAAAAAATCTTATTCTGTGACCAGACAGGAAATAGAACCCAGACCAATAACCAATCTTATTATAACCTTCACATTGCGAACGTTCAAAACTAAGTCTAGAAACATAAAGAATTTCTTTAAAAACGTAATGGTTTCGCATTACTTCATTTTTACAGTGCATGCGTAGGCCTATTGCTACATATCCACGGTAAGTCTTGTGTGTGTAGCCTTTCCCTCCGATTCACAAACTTTTTGCTCTGCTAATCGACTCGTAATAGGCAGTTAGGCATATAACGTCAAGAAAGACCATACAAGCATAAAAAATAAATATAAAAATGTAGCTGTTCAATTCAAACTCCATCCATTTGTTTCCATTGTCTAACAATGGACTGGAGGCAACAACAGCGAACCTTTTTTGGGACCAATTAAGCTCATCGATTAATTCAATGGTCGAGATTCGACTGGCTCAAACTTCATCAGTGGATCAATAATAATAATCACCGTTTACTGGAGATACTATATTAAAGACAAATATATAAATTGTAGGCTACATCACAGCTGGACCTTAGCTCTCAGAAATCGCAGTATTTCGTGAGTTTGCATTAATTGCTATCGTCCAATATGAATTGCTTAAACTCACCTGCCTCAGAATAAGTTATCGTGCCTAAGTTTCAAGAGACAAGTTTTTAAAGTAACAGTTTTATGTGAACAATTTTTTGAACATTTTTTAATAAAAAGTTTACACTGTCACTCAAAATAAAATAATTTTTACCATTGTTCTAGGATGGCAGATAAACTCCAAAAAGTCACCGGAGTTATCTCCCATTCTTAGGATGCAGAAAAACAAGAATGGACAATAAATAGCTTAAATGAAACAAAAAGATAAGAGCGCAGCAGGTCAGTACAACCTGTGGCTATTGATGTAGCATGTAGGCATGACTACCGTGTTTAATTTTTTTTTTTATAATTATTGAAAGATAAGGAATTTGTCAGTAGTTGTAACATCGTGTTTTATGTGTCAACAAATATTGTTTGTTGCCTCATAAAAACTGCACAGCTAAGTGTTGGGCAAACACAAACGAAAAAATGGCAACCTTTCTATGTTTATAACTATAGTTAAGGGTGAACTTTGAAAAAGCAGATTGTTATTTTTGGTGTGCGCAGCAGTAGGCCTTTTGTAATTAAAACAAACAATAACATCTCCATAACATTGTTGATATAATGAGTTGTTACTTCATGCTTGTTTTACTATTCTGCTTATCAGATGTGGCATTTGTTACTAAAAATAAACAGTGAGTGCCCAAAAAGGGGCGCAGTCCAATAAAAAACTTTTCAAGCGGCAAAACACAAACTTGGGTGAATTTGTGGGAAGAATTCGATCAGTGGGGCGTGGAACAAACAGTAGGATTCAAGGAGTAGCCTACTTTTGGATCCTGTCCGTCGTGATTTTAGGGGCCATAACCTTTCCAAGGGGCCTGTAAAATTAAAAAAACCACCGCGTATTCTTTGAATATAGTGCATTTTTCTTAAAATTGCCTTGATTTGGGCCGGATAATCTTATTGGTACCGGGCCCAAATTTTTCTTTCAACGGCCCTGGAAATAAATACGATAAATTCAACACATAACCAATAGACAAAATGTATCGATACAATTACGTTACGTTTTGTTTTTTGTTTTTCATATGTTTATCCTGCATTGCGGGAAAGCGGACTTGAGCGCTATGCATTGGTGTACGCCTTCCGACGTAGGCCTACACCTGACTCACGCTGCAGCCGACGGCAATGTCTGTTTCCGGTTGTCTACTCTACTTATGACCAGGGCCGGATTAAGGGTACTGTAGGCCTAAGGCTGTTTACTAGAGAAGAGCCTATTTTTGCAAACCAAGCTACAAAAAGTAATAAAAATACACAAATAAAAAATAAAATTGAAATTATTTACTGTAAAATAACATAAACTTAACAGAAAAATGGCTACTGATGGCGCATAATTGGTTTTGAAAACAAACACAATCAGTGAAGCAGATGGAACAGGTTTTGGAAAGAAAGAAATGGATAGTAGGTACCTATGATAATACTTTACCTAATGACACTCTAAACCAGGAGTTTTCAACCTTTTTTCCACCGCAACCCCCTCGAGCAATCAATGTAGTATTGCGCCCCCCCCCCCATAAAACTATTGTTCCAACGTAAACTTCAACGAAAAACGTTTTTTGCGATGTTATCACGGCTTTTATTACATTTCCTCCGATTGTTATTTCCATTTTCTATCAAGCTTAGCTAGACAATAAGAGAAAAAAATAATGAGAATAATCTACGTTTTCGCACTTTCACCGGTTGAATTTATTGCAATCTTTTATGGATTTATTTAAATCAGTTTCAGTGAGATGGTTGGTGCTGCATATTTTTAACTAAGTATATTAAATTTGTCAATGCGTGCACCTGTTATTGAAAGAACTTTCAAACAAAATAGCCGACACTAATTTTTTTCAATGCATTGAAAACGATACTGAGAAATCTATAGTTTGCATAGGATTCTACATAATTTTGCTTTTTTACCATAGCATTGTTACCGTAGCCTACTGGTTAAGTTTAGTCTGCATAAAACAACGTACCGTAGGCCTATACATTCCTACAAGAACTTGGTGAAAAATATCGAATGCTTTCCTATAGTTAAAGCCTTTGCAATGTCTGAGAGCTTAAACAATATATTGTAATGGATGCAACCTAGTTCGTACCCTGAACAGTTCGTACCCTCAATTCGTACCCTGAAAAGATCGAGAGAAAAAATTAAAAAGCGGAAGTCGCTGATCGCTGTTTCCGCAAACATCTTAAAATTCCCCCCCTGAAAAGATCGAGAGAAAGATAGCACAAAGCCGAAGTCGCTGATCGCAGTTTCCGCTAACCCTCACCAGGGATTGTAGATATCCCTGACCCTCACCCTAACGCTAACCCTCGCCAATTGCAGTTTCCGCAAAATTTTTTTTGCACTTTCCGTTAACCCTAACCAGTGCCGGTCTTAGGGTATTTCGGGCCCTGTGCGGAATATGATTTGCGGGCCCCAATGACAATGATCCAACTCAGTAGCGTAGCTGGGGAGGCCTATTTTGAAAGGGGAGGGGGTGGTTTGACGGTCGGCGGCGAAGCCTGACACCCAGCGGCGGGGGGTCTGGGGGGCCTCCCCCAGAAAATTTTGAAATATTATTTTGAATTTGGGGCATTCTGAGAGCATGTTCAAAATTTGGGTATGAATATTATCCTACTGTAAAATGGTCCTGTCCGGTGGCATAGCAAAAGAATAAGATCATGCATTCTTGGGCGTTTTTTGGAAATAAAGCTATGTTGAGTCTAGATGCAACCTATTTCGTCCCCTGAAAAATTCGTACCCCGATTTCGTACCCTGAAATCGGCGTTAACAAAATCAAATTTCGTCCCCTGAAAAGATCGAGAGAAATTTGAAATGTTTGCGGCAACTCCGATCAGCAACTTCGGCCATGTTGTTTTTTTTTCTTGATCTTTTCAGGGGACGAAATAGGTTGCATCCATTGAGTCTTTCTTGTTGCTAATTCCTTTGTTGAATTCACTTGTTGAATTTTTCCATTGGAAATGACAAAATTACTGCATTTTCTGAGTAAATTGCGGGCCCCCTAATTTGCGGGCCCTGTGCGATCGCACGGTTTGCACACCCCAAAGACCGGCACTGCCCTAACCATAGACTAATCTATGCTCTAACCCTAACGCTCACTGATCGCAGTTTTTGCAAACATTTTTCCGTAGTTTCCGCTAACCGCAGTTTCCGCTAACCCTTACCCTAACCTTAGAGTTATCTATGCTCTAACCCTAACCCTCGCTAATTGCAGTTTTCGCAAACATTTTTCCGCAGTTTCCGCTAACCGCAGTTTCCGCTTACCCTAACTCTAACCATCGAGAAATCTATGCTCTCTAACCCTAACCCTCGCTGATCGCAGTTTCCGCAAATATTTTTCCGCAGTTTCCGCTAACCGCAGTTTCCGCAAACCCTAACCCTCGAGTTGTTTGCGGAAACTCCGATCAGCGACTTCGGCTTTGTGCTATTAAACTGCGATCAGCGACTTCGGCTTTTTTTAATTTTTTTCTCGATCTTTTTAGGGTACGAACTGAGAGTACGAACTGTTCAGGGTACGAACCAGGTTGCAGCCTATTGTAATAACCTCAAGTAGAGGAATGGGCGATTGCAAAAAAAACACAGTTTTTAATTTTTTCTGGCAAAAAAAGAATTGAAAACAATACACTAGAATTCAAGCGCCTCGGGAACCTCCGAAAAACGGCTCGCGACCCCCAGGTTGAAAAGCCCAGCTCTAAACTCAATTTCGGTAAACGTGGCGCCTACGCGGTTTTGGAAATGGGCTCTTCATATGTATTAACTCGACTCAGTCATTCGTTTTTAAGCAAAAACTATACTGTACTGGTATTGGATCTGTATCACTATCAGCCTTACAAAAATTGAGGGCCGAATTTTCCAGGGCCTACTGGTTAATCCGGCCCTGCTTATGACATAAAACTTGGTATTACCCATTACTCAAAATCAATCACTGGGTAGAGGCAATTATCGTAAAGTTTCTTGCCCAGAGAAACAACAGCAAGTGCGGGTGGCTGGAGTCGAACATGCAGGCTCTCGACTGCGAGCCCAACGCGCTAACCACTCGGCCACTGCTGCATAATTTACGTTTGGTTTGGTTGGTTTTGAATCATTATTCTCGGACTGACAAAGCCTTAATAGGTTATTCCTTGTAGTTTCGCATACTTGTAGAGCAGTGGTTTTCAACCAGGGTTCCGCGGAACCCCAAGGTTCCGCCATCAGTAGCCTAAGTCTAGGGGTTCCGCAAGTTTACATTCACATACGAGAGTCTATTTTATTATTATATGCATATTGTTTAAATATAATCAAATATTGATTAGGTTTGCCACTATTAATAAATTTGCTACACTTTAACAAGTTCGCTGCGATCCCGAATTTTCGTTGTTTTCTTGTGGTGCGATTACCTTTAACTTTCTGCTTTCCCGCCAAATTTCGTCGACATGTTTTCTTCGCTTCAAGGAGTTCTTTCAAACAGTTTAATCGGAGAAGGAGTTCTTTCAAACAGTTTAATCGAACTTCTGGAACGAAGAAGCTTCAAAATCAAGCGGCGCTGGTTCGACTCTCGGAGTGTGCGCTTGAGCAACGCACGTTAAAGACTGCTCTCCATTCAGCGGCATCTAATGGATGGAACAGTTCCCCGGCAACAAGACTTCAACAATCGGAGACTTCACTCTGTCAATCTCGGTGACCGGGCCTGCGTCAGTGATCCAAAGCCTCTACAAGTGTGCGAAACTGCCAGGATTAAGCTCTGCAAGAAGCTTTCCCAGTCCGTGGATAAAGATTCAATCAATCAATGTACATCGGTGGAACGTGTTAAAGATCATTTTGTTTTGCCAGTAGTCTATTAGGTTTTTCACAGTTTGTAGGCTATTTTTATTGTACCGTACATAAATAAATCTGAACATGAGTATTTTAATTTAATTTTATTAATCAAATGATGTTTTTTGCATAAAGCAATTAAATTATTGAACAGGGGTTCCTCGAAATTTTGGGATGTTTCATTGGCTTCCGTTCCACCAAAAAGGTTGAAAACTACTGTTGTAAGGCTTTGCAACGTTACATTTGTTATCTTTACTTCCTTTGTTTTCAAACAAAGGTTTTTCACTGAGGAAGTTTGTCTGGTTTTCCTTCCAACCTGAAACCAAAACTAAATACAGGTTACGAGGATCCCAGAACTAGAAATGTGGTAGGTACCGAAACCCACTCTGCGAAACGTATAGCCTACGCGAATCAGCTGATTTCAGTCATGTGACTCAGCACGTGATAGCCTATTCTGATCGTCTTTCTCGAAAGATATTGATACAAAGAAATTTAACTGAATGCATCGCCACAACCAGCGAGGCCTAATGGCTTAGTCCTAGAACTACAATCTGATTGTTCGGTCTGTGGAATCGTATACAAAGCGAAAATATGCTTCCCGGAAACTATTTTTTGCCTTCATGCTCTTTAGCTCCTCAAGAAAAGTATTTTTGGTTAACTTATACTTGTACGCTGATAGTTTCCGCGGGCCGCACATAACAGCGTGTCGAGCCGCATGCGGCCATTGGGTCGCCAGTAGGCAGCCGTGGCCGAGTGGTTAGCGCGTTGGGCTCGCAGTCGAGAGCCTGCATGTTCGACTCCAGCCACCCGCACATGCTGTTGTTTCTCTGGGCAAGAAACTTAACGATAATTGCCTCTACCTAGTGATCGATTTCGAGTAATGGGTAGTACCAAATTTAAGTCATAAGTAAAGTAGACAACCGGAAACAGACATTGCAGTCGGCTGCAGCGTGGGTCAGGTGTACGTCGGAAGGCGTACACCGATGCATAGCGCTCAAGTCCGCTTTCCCGCAATGCAGGATAAAGATAAACAAACAAACAAAAAACACAAAAAGGTGACCCCTGCTCTAAGTTATGTTTTTATGGTTAAAACAATGGTATCATTACATAATTATGCAGTTATGCACGTACCTACTGTAGGCTATAGCCTAGTAAATAATGCTGCAGATTATTCCTCCCAGCCTCCCAGGTGGTAGCCTATTATAAGTGTGTGTATTCTTGCCTTTTTATTTGTGTGTACATCGCCATATTTTGTACAGCGCTAAACAGCAATTTAACAATTTTGTAATTTTTTTGGCCAAATCGGGCCCGAAAATGGAAAATTTTTGCTTGTTGGCACGAAAGGCTATCACGAAAACACAATGTAGCCCACAGAATAAACGATTTGAAGTATTACGAATGCAACAATGTTATGGGGGTCTGGGGGGCGGAGCCCCCCAGAAGTTGGATTGACTTTGACAGCTGCGCCTCTGGGCCAACCTAGCCTACTGTTAAAATGCTTCCTCCATGCCTGCAACTATTACTAGCCTATATTAGGCTACGTACAACAGTATAGTTTTTGAAAATGTTAGATTCCTGTGTTGGATTAAAACAAATATAGTTAGGCTACAATCATTTGATTGAGTAAGTCGCTTGACTCAGTGGCGTAGCCAGGAAAAAAATTTGGGGCGGCCAAATATTTGATGAGTTGAAGAGAACAACAAAGTGATTTAAGTCAAGACATCGCCACCTGGTGTGCAGTGGGGTATCTTGGTGGCTTGAGCAAGAGAAGCAATAAAACTGGTGGGGTTAGAGCGTGCCGAAGGCACGCGTATTCTAGGGGGTCCGGGGGCATGATCCCCCGGAAAATTTTTGCAAAATTACACTTAAATGATGGATTATAGCGCTTTCTGGAAACACTTTTAGGGTAATATTTGTATGAAATTTATTAGCAGATATACAGCTATTAACTTTTTAAAGGTAACTCTTACACACGAACAGGCAAAATCTGTGTCTAAAATTAGAGAACACCAAAAACTCAGCTACACAAAAACCCAACAGAGTAAGCCATTCTAAAATTGCTTCCACAAATTAGTTAAAAGAAGCGTAAATCGAGTAAATTTTGCGCGATTTACAATTTGCAAAATTTATTGGTGTCTTTCTGTGTGTCTAAAACAAGTCCTTGGGGGTGTTAATAGCCAGATGTCTTGGAAAACGTTATAAATTTCTACAAATTTTATTATATTTTCATCAAAGTGTTCAACTTTGGTACCAAACTTTAAAAATTTGGGGGGGGCCATGGCCCCTTTCGCTCCCCCTGGCTACGCCTATGGCTTGACTGCTACGTATTTGATTAAACCTAAGCACTTTGACATCCGCACTTATAACCCCCCCCCCCCCCAATAGCTCAGTTAGTCAAGTGCCTGACTTTGCAAACAAAAAAACTGCAACATCAAGAGGCACTGGGATTGTGCGCATGAGCAACGCACATCAAGAATAGCTTTCCGTTCAGAGGCACCTGATAAATGGCATAATTCACAGACAACAACTTTCGGAAATTTGATTGATTGAATCTTTATCCTCTGACTGGGAAAGCTTCTTGCAGAGCTTAATCCTGGCAGTTTCGCATACTTGTAGAGGCTTTGAATCACTGACGCAGGCCCGGTCACCGAGATTGACAGAGTGAAGTTTCCGATTGTTGAAGTCTTGTTGCCGGGGAACTGTTCCATCCATTAGATGCCGCTGAATGGAGAGCAGTCCTTAACGTAGTTTGTATGTAAATTTTAACTTCAACAACAAAAAGCGGAAACTTCATTCTCTCAAACCAACAGTCAAACTCGGTAACCGAGTCTGCGTCGGTGCTTCAAAGCCTCTACAACTATGCAAAACTGCTGGGATTAAGGTTTGAAAGAAGATTTCTCAGTGCGTGGATAATGAATCTTGGAGAGCTTAACCGTTTGTTCAAAACAAAAACTTTGAAGTGTAATTTGGAGCCAGAGTTTCTTTAAAACAAAGTGCGAAATTTGCCTCAAATATCTGTCAAAACCGTGAAAGTGAAAACAATTTTTACTTTCTTTTTAATGTGTTTGAAAATGTCGAATGCCTACGTTATTTGATCAGTTTAATATAACTTTTATTTCAGAAAATTAAATCAAAAATTTTACCGTTAACGATCTTATAAACATCTCGAATGTGGTCATACAATTGGTATAAATCAGTGAAGTAAACTAAGAAATGATTTATTTCATTTTACTTCTTTATGGAAATGGATCATATTCATGGTATTATACTTTTTTAATCTTATAAAAAATTAAAATGTGATGTATAGTTTTAGTATTTATCTCTACGAGCATTTTTTCATTTGAAGTTGTAACAACTTATTTTATATGCAAACGTTGCCCTTGTGCGAACTGAAAATTATTCTAAAATGTTTGGCAACACAGAAATTTTTGGGCCGGATACCAGAAAAACAGTTTCAGCCTTTTCACTGCGAAGCTTAGAAGGAGGTAGGTATTGGTGTATTTTGTCAGAATATTTATCTTTATACATCAGAATAAGTTTGTCACCTGGCTCTGTAATTTTGTGATGCCAAGTTTCCAAAGAAGTATGTAAATTTTTTTAACAATGTTGATATGCGCTAGCGGAGTCGCATCATGATCAACACAAATTTGTAAACGCAGCTTCGCAGCACTTACATTTCATCTAAGTAAAACTTCCATACTACAATAACCAACATAACTATTTTTAGATAGGAGGGATGAAATTTTTGCTGAATATGATTGGGTTGTGTATATGGCTTTTTAAATGGGTTTCGTCTATTACTAAAACATGTAGTTGTACAGTCAGGTCTTTTGTGTTTGCTGTGGCTATTCTTACCATATACGGAAAATTTATTTGCTAACCTTTTAATAACAAAGGAAAGCTAGATTTAATTGCCCTGTTTTATAATAGATTTAGTAGAAACTAGATGGCACATACACAGTTACACACCTCTGGGTCAAAGAGATGCAACCTAGTTCGTACCATGAACAGTTCGTACCTTGAAAAGATCGAGAAAAAAAAACAAAAAAAGCCGAAGTCGCTGATCGCAGTTTTCGCAATCGCTTTAAAATTTTCCCCCTGAAAAGATCGAGAGAAAAAATAGCTCAAAGCCGAAGTCCGCTGATCGCAGTTTCCGCAAACATTTTTCCGCTAACCATAGAGTACTCTATGCTCTAACCCTCGCTGATCGCAGTTTCCACAAAAATTTTTCCGCAGTTTCCGTTGCCCCTTACCCTAATTCTAATTTCTAACCATAAAGTAATCTATGCTCTAACCCTCGCTGATCGCAGTTTCCGCAAACATTTTTCTGCAGTTTCCGCTGTCACCCTAACCATAGAGTAATCTATGCTCTAACCCTTGCTGATCGCAGTTTCCGCTAACATTTTTTCGCAGTTTCCGCTTACCCTAACTCTAACCATAGAGTAATCTATGCTCTAAACCTAACCCTAGATCGCAGTTTCCACAAACATTTTCCCGCAGTTTCGCAATTTCCGCTAACCACAGTTTCCGCTAACCCTCGAGTTTGTTTCAAATTGTTTGGGGAAACTCCCATCAGCGACTTCGGCTTTGTGCTATTAAACTGCAATCAGCAACTTCGGCTTTTTTTAATTTTTTCTCTCGATCTTTTCAGGGTACGAACTGACTGTACAAATGGTTCAAGGTACGAACTAGGTTGCACCCGGGTCAAAGCCACTTTTATCTCCAATCAAGTCCAGAGGTTGTTTGCAGTGATATACGCGCATACAAAAAATATTGACACCGTCAGCGTAAATGCAAACGTTCGAAAAACCATACGCCGTATGCGTCAACGTAACTTGTAAAATAAGTTGGCGGCGTCAGCGCATACACTAGCGTAAACTCATTTTGTTTGCTAGGTGCCAAACATTCACACGGTATAAACCACTTGAAACAAACAAGTTTTATTTTGAATTTTCACAAAGAAAGAAGCATCTGAAAGTGTTCATCTAACATTTTGCTGCGTTTTGGTTTCAATATGTCTTAGCTCATTGAAAACATTCAACTGCAGCGCTGGAATGGGTGTGTTGTAGCGAAAAAAAGACGTTAAAAAGTATGCGTTGACGCTATGCGCTAAAAAGCGCGAAAACTTTATGGCATAGCCTCAAGCAACAACTATCCAAAAAATGTAAGCGTTAGTGGCTAGCGCAAACAAAAAGTCTACGGTGTAGCATTTGCGGCGTATACGTATATCTCTGGTTTTTTGTCACCAATTAAATGTACTTTTGCATTCAGGTAAATCATGCCGAGAAAGGTAAGAGCAGAAAGAACTGATGAAGTTGTGCAACTTGGTCCTCAAGTTGCAGAAGGCGAAAATGTTTTTGGAGTAGCTCATATATATGCTTCCTTCAATGATACCTTTGTTCATGTCACTGACTTGTCTGGAAAGTAAGTAAATTTCTATAATGGGATTTTAAAAGTGATGTGTGGAGTGTAATTTATACAAACTGTTTTTCATTGCAAGCTGTACTTTCGATTTAGAAAGGTATTTATGTATGGTATATTTTCAGTTGGTATGGACAACATATAAGGAAACAATGGCTTAGCCTGTGATTCCAATCAGGGTTTCTTTTTTTTGGGTGCAACCTAGTTGTACCCTCAGTTTGTACCCTGAAAAGATCGAGAGAAACAATTAAAAAATGCCGAAGTCGCTGATCGCAGTTTAACAGCACAAAGCCGAAGTCGCTGATTGGAGTTTCCGCAAACAAACTCGAGGATTAGGGTTAGCGGAAACTGCGGAAAAATATTTGCGGAAACTGCGAACAGTTAGGGTTAGAGCATAGATTACTCTGTTAGGGTAAAGGTTAGCGCAAACTGCGATCAGTTAGGGTTAGAGAGCATAGATTACTCGATTGTTAGAGCCGAGTTAGGGTAAGCGGAAACTGCAGGAAAATGTTTGCGGAAACTGCGATCAACGAGGGTTAGAGCATAGATTACTCTATGGTTAGGGTAAAGGTTAGCGGAAACTACGAAAAAATGTTTGCGGAAACTGTGATCAGCGAAGGTTAGGGTTAGAGCATAGATTAGTGATTAGTCTAGGGTTAGCGGAAACTGCGGAAAAATGTTTGCGGAAACTGCAATGAGCGAGGGTTACGGTTAGCGGAAACTGCGATCAGCAACTTTGTGCTATCTTTCTTTCGATCTTTACAGGGGGAAAATTTTAAAATGTTTGCGGAAACTGCGATCAGCGACTTCCGCTTTTTTTAATTTTTTCTCTCGATCTTTTCAGGGTACGAACTGAGGGTACAAACTGTTCAGGGTACGAACTAGGTTGCATCCCTTTTTTTTAGCTGCTTGAGTTGCAGATTTTTTCACAAAGACAAATAATATCACTTTGTTTCATTTTTATGTTTTTTGGATCAAGGTTGTTTTTTTCTGTTGTTTTGAAATGTAAGAAAAGAAACAAGATTGCTACATGAACTTAAATGGCTATTAACCACTTGAGGACGGAAATTAGTTTTATTTTGCTTAGTATGCCGGACAGAATTAATTTCAAAGAATATTTTCACTTTTACTGGAATTTTGTTTTCGAATGGTTTTCAGTTCGGTGGTTTCCCCAGTGTACACTAGGGTGGAGTGAAAAAAATTTTTTTTTTTCAAATCAAAAAATCAGATTAACCAAAAGTGGCGTATGGACCTAAAACCAACTTCTGAGAAGGTTTTGGGTTTGTGCCACCTACACCCAGGTGGCCCATAATTTTTAAAGGTCATCCCAGGGTCAAATTTCATGAAAATCCCATAACTGGGAAACCGGTTAAGCTAGAAAGTTGGTTTTTGGCTTAAAGTTTCCAGAAGGTCCATGTTTATATATGCTCTAATGCAACTTTTGTCTCTATTTTAACTACATAAGCTGATAATAATAAAAAACAACGTTTTAATTTGAAAGCTATATAACGTGAAGAAGTGAAAATGTTATGTTTGAACTATTTGCACCAATAGTTATGTGTTAAGGCATAATAGGTACAAACTGACTGAGTACTGCTTAAAATACTTTCTAAGTAGTTGGTACAAAGGATATGCAAGCAACAATCATGGATATGTGACAAAAAAACTCAATCCCAAAAATAAGTAGCAAAGACTCATATGCAATAATGTTACTATGCTGTTTGACATTCAGTTTCAAAATTTACATCTTTACTTTCCATGAAATTTATAAAAAACTACTTACAATCAGGGTCGCATTATAAAAATTATCATGTGGTAAAAAATATTGAAAACCTTCAACCTGAAAACATCAAGACAATCAAAGTCAGAAAAAATATATTTCGACCCTGATCCATTGCAAATTTGGGCAAGGCTGACTGGGCTTTGGTAAAGACCCTTGCCAACCTTAATCCACCACTGTTTGCAATGAGTGTTACAGAAACCATGACATCAACTCATATATAATTACACGTATCCAATAGCAATACACAACCAGGGGCTACGAGAAGGGGGGGAAGTCGGGCAACTTTCTCCCCTAGCATAACATTATAATGGAAAAACGAGTAGTTTTTTGTTTTTTCCACGTTTGAGAGGGCCCATTTTTGCCACTAAAATGATAGTGTACCAACTTAAAATAAACAAATTTTTGAATGAAATAGGCAGTTCCAAGTATTTTTCGTAGTATTCAGTAGATCAATTACTCCAAAAATGATGTGACCCCCAGAGTCAAACCAGCGCTGCGGGATCTTGAGCCGGACGAGTAACCACTGAGCTAACAGGGCGGACTTACGCGTGGCCAACGCAGTTTTTGAAGTCAAGGTTCCGTTGGTCAAGCAAAAATAGTAGGCTACACGCTTAGCCAAATGCAGCAGCACCAGTTTTCAAGTTAAAACAATAGAAAATTGATGATGCAGAAATCAGTAGTCTTAACATTATCAAATTTTACGTCTTGAAGCAGTTTAACATTGCCTACCTTAATACGAGAATGATTCGTTCTTGATGCGATACATTTGAAGTTACATAATACTATGATCGAAAAATACTTGGAACTGCCTATTTCATTCAAAAATTTGTTTATTTTAAGTTGGTACACTATCATTTTAGTGGCAAAAATGGGCCCTCTCAAACGTGGAAAAAACAAAAAACTACTCGTTTTTCCTTTACAATGTTATGCTAGGGAGGAAAGTTGCCCGACTTCCCTCCCTTCTCGTAGCCCCTGGTTGTGTATTGCTATTGGATACGTGTAATTATATATGAGTTGATGTCATGGTTTCTGTAACACTCGTTGCAAACAGTGGTGGATTAAGGTTGGCAAGGGTCTTTACCAAAGCCCAGTCAGCCTTGCCCAAATTTGCAATGGATCAGAGTCGAAATATATTTTTTCTGACTTTGATTGTCTTGATGTTTTCAGGTTGAAGGTTTTCAATATTTTTTACCACATGATAATTTTTATAATGCGACCCTGATTGTAAGTAGTTTTTTATAAATTTCATGGAAAGTTAAGGTGTAAATTTTGAAACTGAATGTCAAACAGCATAGTAACATTATTGCATACGAGTCTTTGCTACTTATTTTTGGGATTGAGTTTTTTGTCATATATCCATGATTGTTGCTTGCATATCCTTTGTACTAACTACTTAGAAAGTATTTTAAGCAGTACTTAGTCAGTTTGTACCTATTATGCCTTAACACATAACTATTGGTGCAAATAGTTCAAATATAGCATTTTCACTTAATCTTCACGTTATATAGCTTTCAAACTAAAACGTCGTTTTTTATTATTATCAGCTTATGTAGTTAAAATAGAGACAAAAGTTGCATTAGAGCTAGAGATGTACCGATACCAATATTTTGGCCGATACCGATCCCGATACCGATATCACTTTTTTAGGCCGATACCGATACTGATACCGATATTTTGGCCGATACTTTGGTGTTACAAAAAGAAGCAATTTTGGTATTTGCAAGGAATTATATCAAATGCTAAGTTTTACCTTACTTGCATAAAACTATTAAAAAAAGCTTTCAATTGGCATAATTCATTAAAGATTTAAGAATCCAATCTCAACCGCATTGTTGTGTCATAATAGTAGGTTTTAGTAATGAAAGGCCACCATAATTGAGGATTGGGGTATAAGGGAAGAAACATTACATCATAATTGGGGTTTCTGAAAAAAAAGTGTTTGCGCAAACTCTCCAAATAGGCTAATCATAATTGATAATAAGATGTAAAATGTAAACCAAGTGATTTGTGTAGTCGTACAAAAACTATTCGACAAGTAATGTGCAACTTAAGGGCTCTTGTCGTTTGGTTGAAAAACTTTTGCCAGGCCAAGACTACCCAGGTAGCAAAAACACACAATTCTGCATCGCTCTCACCCCGCCAAACACTCAAAAAACCTGTGCAACTCGGCTGCCCCTAGCAAGCCGGCTCCACCAGTCGGCGATTCAACTTCCACCCTTAGCCGCAACAAACTCACCAGCCCAAACAATGTCGTGGCAGAATAAGTAGGCCCAAAAAGAAAACAATGGGACCACAAATCTTTTAGGCGGAGCAAGTCTTTTAGGCGCAGACAGTTAGGCGCCGGTCAAATAGGTGCGCACACTGTGGCATCTAGATATTTAGGTGCGGAGCACTGTGGCGCCCGTTCATTTAGGTGCTATTCCTAGTAAAGTCTGCAGATTGTATCAGCTTGGCAGGTAAGGCAATGCTTTTCACACAAAATGTTACCACAGAGTGCGCGCCTATCTGCCCGGCGCCTAACTGTCTGCACCTAAAAGACGTGGACCCAAGATAACAACCTCATTGCGAAGAAAGGAGCGTCCCCCCGGCCACCAGCACAAGGCTGAGCAGTGAGCACTCACCAGCACAGCGAGCTGCCGCGACCCGCCAACCACAACGGTGCAGCTTCCACACTAGCCATTTCAATTCTTGTCGATGTCAATTATTGCTACAAAACGGCTGCCGAGAAACATATAGTTGATTGGATGGTCTAAATGGCTAGCATGGAAGCTACACCGTTATGGCCAGCGAATCGCAACAGCCCGTCGCACCAGTGAGCGCCCAGCCCTGTGCCGACAGCGGGGAAGGACACTCCCCCCCACAATGAGGCCGCCATCCCAGGCGCAACAAGACCACTTATTGATTAGATCAGTGAAGATTCGCAGTCCCACCGACCCCACCCACTCCGCCACGACATTGTTCAAGCCTGGTGAGTCCACCACAACGAAAGGCGGAAACCAAACCATAAACTGACAGAACCAGCCCACCAAAACAACCAAGCCACACTGGTCCATCAAACGTCCAGCAACGCAAAAACGATGCAAAACTACACATCCCGCCACCTGGGTAGTCTTGGCCTGGTTTTATCCTCTGCTGAAAGTAAAAAAGAAACACAAATGATAAATATTGGAGAAATCGAGTCTCCTTCACAACTTAAGAATCAAACAACGCAAAACTGCTGAAGCAAAACGTTTTGTTTGAATGAAAGAATCACTGTAAGCAAACAATGCTTGAAGTCATGGGAGTGTGAGGTATCAAAAATTTGAACAGGTTGTTATTTTTCTACTTCAATGTGACGTTAGTTACTACTTTAAAAAATCTATTATATATCTTTGCTTCTGCAGAAAATCCGCAGCAAACGCCTTTTTTTTACATGTTTAGTATCGGCCACAGTATCGGCCAAATTTTGCCGATACCGATGCCGATACCGATACTCAAAAAATGGCCGATATCACCGATACCGATGCCGATACCGATATATCGGTACATCTCTAATTAGAGCATATATAAACATGGACCTTCTGGAAACTTTAAGCCAAAAACCAACTTTCTAGCTTAACCGGTTTCCAAGTTATGGAATTTTCATGAAATTTGACCCTCGGATGACCTTTAAAAATTGTGGGCCACCTGGGTGTAGGTGGCACAAATCCAAAACCTTCTCAGAAGTTGGTTTTAGGTCCATACGCCACTTTTGGTTAATCTTATTTTTTAATTTGAAAAAAAAAAATTTTTTTCACTCCACCCTAGTGTACACTGTACATTTGTACAACATAATAATGTGGCCAATATTAAAATAAATAATTGCTGAAAGTTTTGTGTATATAAATGGCACCTGTGTTGTCAACTGTAAAAATGTGTATATTTACGTCATCCGTCCACAAGTGAATTATATATATATATAATCAAAATAAATTAACCAAAGCAGTGTCTTATATCATTTGCATTTAACGCTGCAGTTCAAGAAATTTATGATTGCTGTTAATTTCCTTTATCCATTCTAAAGTCATAAAAGGCTCTGGCTTAAGTTTCGGGAATGTTATGTTTCATAAAAAGCATTAGCTTTATTTTCTGAAACATCATTTTTTACTTGACTATAATTTAAAGAATTTATGTTTAGAGAAACCATTGTGCGAATTACTGGAGGTATGAAAGTCAAGGCTGACAGAGATGAGGCATCACCTTATGCTGCTATGTTGGCTGCCCAGGATGTTGCTGTTAGGTTTGTGGCTTGATTCTTGTGCTGGTCATTATCGAAGCCAGTTTTCTGCTGCACCCAGATAACTGGTCAAAACTTGACCAAAATTGAAGAGTTTCTGAACGGTCGTTAACAATTGTTGTTGTTGGCATTTACCACAGAAACTAACACTGAAAAATGCACATTTTGGTAGTTGTGTTAATCAACCTAAAGGAACCCATTGAAAATGCAGTCATTGGACCACTGAGCATGTGATAACTAAGCAAGTACATTTCAGCTACAGTGCCAGCGGCCCAGCGAAAAAGTGTTTAAATTCATTTGGCAAAAAAATATTTTCACAAAATCCATTCATAAAATTCGTATGGTGTGATATATTTCCGTATAAGCATCGCATACAAAAAATGCTTAGTTACAGGATAATAGACTGTCAGACTTGTCTTCACCTCACAGCTTTGATGCCTCGTTTTGTGTCACATAATGGTGAATAAGTAGGTCAGTGAAATTGAACTATTATTTTCATTTTCCTGAAATTTTAAGGACTTAAAAAAAGTTTATCAAAAGCCAAAATGGGTGGAAAGAAAATGCCAATGGAAGAACAACCTTGTGCCTTGACTTTAGTTAGAAAAGGGACATTCTGCAATTAGTATGTCGAGAGTTATTGATGTTTCAAGAGAGGCAGTTTAAGAGATTGGGGAGTTTTTGCCACCCTGTATGGTACTGAAAATAAAGTTGGTCTCAGGAGTGCTTCTTTTTTCATTTAACTGCATTTACATATAAACGGATGTGAAGTATTTTGTAATGGGATGTCTATGGCAAAACAGTGGGTTAACACACACATACATTTTTTACCTAAGGATTGTTTTGCCAACTTTGTAATGGCCAAGTCAGGAAATGAGATTTTCAGTTAACATCGGACTTGCTTGGTCATCGCTCGCTAAACTGGATTTGCTGACTTGTAGGAGACTCTGAAAATGCTTATCAAGGTTTAAATTAATGTCCGATTTACCTTCAACATCAGAATAACTAACAGGGTATCAATAGGTCTACGTGACACTTTGAGAGAGTATGTGTTGGGAAGACACTCAGACACAAATGTTCTTTACCTTTTCAGTTAAAACGAGCATAAGACGACCAAAAAAAGCCAGAAGAAAACTCAATTTAAAAGTTCTTCTGCAGAGACCAACTATAGTTTTGTAATTGCTTTAAATATAATTTTATCATTGACAGATGCAAAGAACTTGGTATCAATGCTCTTCATATAAAGCTGCGTGCCACGGGTGGAACCAAAACAAAGACTCCAGGACCAGGTGCACAAAGTGCTCTGCGAGCTCTTGCAAGAGCTGGAATGAAGATTGGGCGCATAGGTAATGACAATTTTATAATGGAGTAGCTACTTTTGAGAGAAGATCATGCTTTTATCATTTTGCCGCACTTGTTTCCACAAAGGTCGAGCCAAACTCGTCTTTATGTAGATTCAACGTCAGCAGACTTTGTGTTATTTGAACAATTTGTTTCGTCGTGAAGTCTCCTTTTTTGTTAAAATTAAAAGTTGAAAGCTGTGAAGCATTAGCATGCATTACAATCGTTCTGACAAAATGGAAAAGTTTTTATGCCATTGTAAAAATGGCCCCTGTATCTTCAGAGCATCGGGATATTTTTAACATCTTCTTCTTCAACAGATTGATCATGTTTGATCAGCTGTGATCTCCCTTATGAACTGCCTCCATTTTGTTCTGTCTTTTGTTTTTTTTAGTGCTTCCGGCATGCTTTTTATTCCTGTAATTTGCTTGATATTGTCAAAATATTTCATTTTTTGTCGTCCTTTTGTTCGTTTGCCTTGCACCATCCCAGTTAACATTAAATTTTCCAACGAGTTGCTTCTTGCAATGTGTGCAAAATATCTCAATTTTCTAAGGTTAATGTTGTTTATCAGACTCCATTATCGTTTATTTGTTGGAAAACAATTTCATTTGTTTTTCTTTCCATCCAGCTGATACGTAATAGCCTTCTGTGACACCACATTTCAAAACTTTTTAATGTCACGTTTTTTGCATGTCCAAATTTCACATCGGGAAAACGAGAGTTCGCAGCAATCTTAATTTTGTGTTTTCACCAATTGATTTCTGTTTCCACGCGTTGTAAGTGATGTCACAGCTGTTTTTGCCATAGCAATTCGCCTTCTAATTTCCGTGCTATCATCATAAGTGTCTGTTATGACACTGCCAAGATAGCAGTGTCATAACTGCCAAGATAGCAGAAATTACTTGCACTTTCAACAACATGACCACCAATGTATAAGCTTGGACAAATTTCATCTTTTTTACTTTTGGCCATCACTTTTGTTTTTGTGGGATGTAATTGCAAACCATATTCTTCACTTCTTGACTTGATCCTATTCAAAAGTTCTTGCAGTTCCGTTACACTTCCACTGACCAACACTATGTCGTCAGCATATCGAAAGTTGGTTACCACTTTTCCTCCAATTTTCACAGAGCCATCAAAATTCTCCAAAACTTTTCTCATTATGTGTTCAGTATAAAGATTGAAAAGATATGGTGACAATATGCATCCCTGTCTGACACCTTTTCCAATGGAAAACCACTCGGTGAGGCCACTTCCAGTTCTTACTGCTGCTTTTTGAGCAGTGTACTGTACAGGCTTCGGATTAAATTGATCAGATGTGTAGGAAAGCCATAACCTTTTAGAATTGTCCACAATTGTTGATGCTTCACTGAATCAAAAGCCTTTCGATAGTCTAGAAAACATAAATGAGTTGAAAGGTTCCGTTCTCTTCGTTTCTCTATCAGCATTATAAGATTGAATATTGCGTCTTTTGTTCCTTTGCGGGGTCTATAACCAGCCTGTTCAGGAGCTAATTCGTATTCAATTTTGTTTTCTAGTCTTTTTAATTATTGTTAACATTACCTTGCTGGCATGGCTAATTAAAGCAATTGTTCGGTTGTTGCTGCATTCCGTTATATCGCCTTTTTTTGGTAATAGGACAAATATTGGCAGTGTCATAACTGATAATAGTCTTGCAGATTTTAACATAGCTCCCCATATTTAGCTGGCATGCTGACTTACGTCATAAATGCAGCATTTTATGATATCACATTTAAAAAGATAAAACCTGTGCTGTTTCTGTAACAAATTCACCGAGGATCACTTCGAACATGACGTGTATTGTGGTGACCAATTTTTTCCATGCAGCGACTAATTTTTACTTAGAAATTCTAATGTTTTTGTTTCCTTTCTGCAGAGGATGTTACACCCATTCCTTCTGACAGCACAAGACGAAAGGGTGGCCGAAGAGGTCGACGATTGTAGGCGGTAGCTTACGAAGGTTGTCTGAAAATTTCTTCGACAATAAAAATCTTTCTATCTTGTTTCAATTATGTTTTATGCGAGGGTGCAACAGCTTGTGGTGTGAAAAGGTATTTTGGATGTTGGCAGCCAGTGCCGAGTTTAGCAAGAGAAGGAATGTTATATTAAACTGTTAAAATGATAAGTAGTAGTCCAGTTTCAATCCGATGATGTCCAGGTCACCGTGAGTGGCCGGATTCACCTCCAAGTGCCGCAATCGCCTTCACACCCTGCCTCCTCACCGATCTGTATAACGCAGTGGTTCTCAACCTTTTTTCTTTCGTGGCCCATTTTTGTTAGCATAAAAGTTCTGTGGCCCATTCAGTTTTTATGTAAGAAAAAAAATTACAAAAAGGTTTATTAAAAAAAAAGCAGCAGAACAGTGCCTTTGGAATGTTGCTAGAATCCCCTTGTTGAATCCTGACGCTTCACACTATCTTCTATTCGTTTAAAAAAAGTTCACATCTTCATCCTTGTAATTTGGATGAACTTTTTCCAGGTGAAGTTTCAGTTTTGATGGTCTCAATGAATGATGACAAAGAACTTTACAACATAGGCCTAATACACAATGTGTATTACACATTGTCCTTTTTCTTCTCTGTTTTCAAAAATTGATGTAGGCCTACATACTGAGTGTAATTTTTATCAAACTTAAAGCTTCCAGTATTGTCAATTCCTTCCCAAAATAATCCACAAAATAAAATGCTGCACGTACTAAAAAGCGGATCTGCAGAAGTTCAACAAAGTTACCGCTTATATAAAGATGGCTTAATTGTAATCACAAATTAGTCTATTACATCATAAAGTGTTGTAAAAACTGAGTTAAAGTAAAACTGTATGCCACTTTGTACCTAAAAACAGCAGCATCATTCATTGTAACTAAACAAACACACAAGTGTAAAATTGACTATAGTGACAAAAATGAATCAAAATCTTTCAATTTTTTAAATATGTCTGTGGCCCACCTCAAAATGCTTCTATGGCCCACTGGTTGAGAACCGCTGGTCTAACGCATCCTCTCTTGTCAAGCCCACCTTGCTGCTTTCCTCCTCAACTTGCCTTTTCCACGCTTTCTCGAGTTTTTCTGGTCGAAGAAGTTCTATCACGAGCGAAGCCATTTCAATTGCAACGCACCAGGACTTACATAGCTTAATTGGACGATAAAAAGCAGAAACAACATCATCTTCCTGCGGAAATTCAATTTTACCAAGGGAAGTTATGTCTTGCCGATATCAAGCTTGTTTTTACGTGGATAGAGCGATAATTTAAAGATGTAGCAGCATGTCACAGTGATATTGGGTTATGCGTTAGACCGAAAAAGTAATCCAATTCGGCATATTACGTTGAAAAAAGTATTAGACAAACAATGGCACGACAATCAATTCCAAAATATCCAATTGGTTGAAGAAGGTTTGGTTTGGTTTGGTTTTGAATCTTTATCCTCGGACTGACAAAGCCTTGATAGGTTATTCCTGGTACTTGTTCGCATACTTGTAGAGGCACTTGACGCAGGGCCGGTTACCGAGATTGGCAGAGTGAAGTTTTCCGATTGTTGAAGTCTTGTTGCCGAGAAATTATTCCATTCACTAGGTGCCGCTGAATGGAGAGCAGTCCTGAAATGCGTTGCTCAAACGCACACCCCGAGAGTCGAACCAGCGCCGTGTGATCTTGAGCCCGGCGCGTAACCACTGAGCTATCGGGGCGGACAATGTAAAGAAGATGTAAAGACTTCCGCAACAAGAGCCAGTAGGAGTATCTACAATCTTTCTGTTTTGCAAATAATTCCACACACGTAGGCCTATCTTTGCAGGGAAATGGAATATTATTAGGCTGTGTTTGGTGTATGCCCAATTGCCCATTGCCCACAGGCTGGACAGTGCTTATTTGTTTTTTATTATTTGTATTCGCATCTGACTCTAGATGGTCCATAATACAGTCACACATAAAATGCTTTCGAACTTTTTATTTTAGAAATAAAAACAAACTGAACTGAGGCTACGGTATTGTTTGCTTGTGTTAACACTGCAATATAGCTGTTGGAATATATGGAGAGTTACTACCGCACAATATTGGTCCCTTCCTCAAGCTACAATATGCGAAACTAAGGCCTGGTGCGTTGCGTTTTGAAATGGATTTGCCCGTGGTAGGATTTCTTACAGGGATTTTCTTTGCCTTCCTTGCTCTTCTCTTTATAATGAGCTAACCCATCAAGAGTGTTCACCTCAAGACCGTCAGCACTTTTGATGACCCACCAAGGTTGATTAATATACGGTAACAACTGTCTTATTGGTACTACTATTTTGCATTCATCAAATGCTGGCATTTGCACAACAATCTAACCTCTTCAGCTAGCACACGTAAAAAAGAAAATTTAAAAAATACGTAAAACGAACAAATAAAGCAAACTCCGATATTATCAACATGCATAAAAATTCTATTTCAAAAGCTGCAAGCCTAAATCTGAAACTGGTGTTCTGCCACGATTTCCAACTATGTGCTGGTACAAAATTCAAGAAATACATGAACATATATCATCTATCTAGTAAATTACAACAGTTCAACAAGACGAATACAAAAAAAACGCAATTTAGTTTCAGTCCATTGCCATAAGTTTACATTGATATAACGTCAAAAAAGAATAAGTGTGAATGGGCATGGTTCATTGTTGTTCATATAAATTGCTAAAAACATCAACTCGCTAAGTAACCGATTGACGCTTTTTTCCAATGCATTCTTAAAGGTGATTGGGTCATTGTTCATTATAAGCCGCCCCCCGTTTGTTCTGATCGGCGAATACTGCCTCCACCAAATTCATTACAACCAATTCATTTGTAGATGCAGTATCGTAGGCTACTTTCCATTGATAGTAAAATTGTTAAAATCCTATCAGAAATGAGAAAGCTACAGCACATTTGATGGAGGTACTATGAAACATTTTTGAAAAATCCATATCCATTCCGCTTCATCACTTCTATTCCGCCGTTTTTCTCCTTCTTCCCAAAAGTAGTTGCGCCTTTTTGTATGACGTCACGTCGTGTGATTACATCATGACAAAAGAAAAAATGACCAAGGCGGCCAATCTATAATTAAGAGCACCATTGCACAGAAACTATGTTGTGGGCGCATACGACTTGCATATTTGAGACCATCTCCTTGAAGTTACTAAGGTGTAAACTGTAAACTGTTGAAGGGCATTGGTAGTTGAAAAGTTCATGTGAAATAGAATTGACTACATAATTTTTCATGCAGGCACGTTTTAAACCTTTCAAGGTTTTGCCACCCTTTCCCGGTCCCACGAATTACCCATAAGTACCCATAAGCACCATAAGTACCCATAAGCCCCATAAGTCGCGTCGAATTACCCATAAGTACCCATAAGTCGCGTCGAATTACCCATACGCCCCATAAGTCGCGTCGAATTACCCATAAGCCCCATAAGTCGCGTCGAATTACCCATAAGCCCCGTAAGTCGCGTCGAATTACCCATAAGCCCCATAAGTCGCGTCGAATTACCCATAGGCACCATAAGTAGCATTGAATTACCTAGAAGTAACGTCGAATTACCCATAAGCCTGTATAGTGTAGAGTGAAGTCTATAGCCGTCTAGAAGCCTAGTAGTCGGTTGCATAGCCGAGTGGTGAGGAGCACTGGCTGGGCGTTCCAAAATATAGTTCTACACCGCTCAAGAGCAGGACACTTGAAGGCATGTCTAAAGGTGGACACAAAGATTGGCTTCGTTGCCTTCCCGTCCGCTTATGTGTAATCTGCAGTTTGCTGCAGCAGATGGAGTGTTTTGTCCGATAAAACACCTTAACATTGGACAATTTTCCCTATGAACCAGGTGACTGCAGCATAGCAATCGTTCTCGCACTCAGCCAAAGACTTAATTCTTGCTTTAAACTTGATAATTAAAGAAAAAAAAGAATAATGGCAAGGGTGGGAATCAAACCCGTGTCACCAAATTCAATAGCCTTTGCCTTAACCACTCAGCCACGCAAGAGCTCGTGAAATCTTCGCTTAATTTGTTTATATCGGTAATGTTTCGAAAACGCTCACAATATTATCAGTTTAGTTTGTTTTTATTTCTGACCATCACAACGAAAAAACAATACACGACAAACTTAGCACAGATCTATAAAAGGTAGAAGCGACAAAACGCGGACGTTATAACGTGCACAATACCAAAGCCTGCAGATTACATATACGCTGACATGAGGCGTAAGTAATTCCACGTTGCTTATGGGTAATTCGACGCGACTTATGGGGCATTTGGGTAATTCGACGCGACTTACGGGGCTTATGGGTAATTCGACGCGACTTATGGGGCTTATGGGTAATTCGACTCGCGTCGAATTACCCATAAGTCGCGTCGAATAACCCATAAGCAACGTGGAATTACTTACGCCTTCATGTCAGCGTATATGCAATCTGCAAGTCGCTGTTGCGACTTGCGATCGTGTCACTTAAACTGATTGTCCTGCTTTGGTATCATGCACGTTATAACGTCCGCGTTTTGTCGCTTCTACCTTTTATAGACCTCTGCTAAGTTTGTCGTATATTGTTTTTTCGTTGTGATGGTCAGAAATAAAAACAAACTAAACTGATAATATTGTGAGCGTTCTCGAAACATTACCGATATAAACCAAATTAAGCGAAGATTTCACGAGCTCTTGCGTGGCTGAGTGGTTAAGGCAAAGGTTATTGAATTTGGTGACACGGGTTTGATTCCCACCCTTGCCATTATTCTTTTTTTCTTTAATTATCAAGTTCAAAGCAAGAATTAAGTCTCTAGTTGAGTGCGAGAACGATTGCTATGCTGCAGTCACCTGGTTCATAGGTCTATAAAAGGTAGAAGCGACAAAACGCGGACGTTATAACGTGCATGATACCAAAGCAGGACAATCAGTTTAAGACAAACAAACAAACAAACAAACAAACAAACAAGTGACACGATCGCAAGTCGCAACAGCGACTTGCAGATTACATATACGCTGACATGAAAGCGTAAGTAATTCCACGTTGCTTATGGGTAATTCGACGCGACTTATGGGTAATTCGACGCGTGTCGAATTACCCATAAGCTCCATAAGTCGCGTCGAATTACCCAAATGCCCCATAAGTAGGGTTGCCAGATTTTTTTCCTCAAAATAGTGAACATTTTGAAAGCGCGTGACCGCATCCTCAATGTTCTCAAAGCAGTGGCGTAGCCAGGAATTGTGAAAGGGGGAGGGGTTGACGGCCGGCGGGCGAGGCCCGACGGCGTCTTTGCCAAAGGCGACACCCAGTGGCGGGGGGTCTGGGGGGCCTCCCCCAGAAAATTTTGAAAAATGACTTTGAATTTGGTGCATTCTGAGAGCATTTTCAACCAAAATGTGGGTATGAATATTCCTGTAAAATGGTGCTGTCTGGTGGCATAGAAAAAGGATAAGATCATTATTTCTTGGGCATTTTTCGGTAATAGAGCTATGTCTCTATGTTTTCTTGTTGCTAATTCCCAGCTGAGATATTTAAATGTTTGGTATTGGCAAAACTCGCTCTTTTAATGCAGTTTCGTTTAAAATTAGGCAAACTTTGTTTTGAGGCATAGAGACTGAAAGCATCATTCTCAATATGTCACACGCGTGACAAAGGTGGGGAGGGGTAGTAACCCCCAAAACACTCCCTCTTGGCTACGCCACTGCGCTCATCTGTCCATATGTTACCCATAACACTGAAAATTCTCTCAACATTGGCATTAAATACAGGGATAGACATTGTATACTGGACAAATTTTAACAATTTAGGTACAGTTTCTTTCTGAAAGAAGTTAGTCCACTTTTCCAGCGATGATCTTAATTCTTAACTTATTAGCCACATCACACATGATTGAGTAGCTGGCCTACACACTCTATAAACAAACAGTTAAATGGCCAAACTTCTAGGCTGTTAGTTGCTCAGGCTAGTGGCTTTCAGTTTGTCAGCTACCTAGGCTGTACAGTGTACACTCCACTGTTGGACTTCGTGCTGGCCAAGCCTGGCTTTGGCGAAATTACACTGGGGTAGCATATTAGGGGTTTTTCCTCAAAGCACCAGACTCATGTGCTTTTACTTTCTAAGCAGCAGAAGTGTATAGTGACTGGTTAATCCATGGCTATTGGCTAAAATATATTGACAGAATTGTAGACAAAAATTAATTGTCAAAAAAGTGAACATGTTCACTATCACTATAAGCAAAATCGTTTACAGTGAACATTTTCTTAAAATAGTGATTTGTTCACTAAAATAGTGAACATCTGGCAACCCTACGGCCATAAGTCGCGTCGAATTACCCATAAGCAACGTGGAATTACTTACGCCTCATGTCAGCGTATATGTAATCTGCAGGCTTTGGTATTGTGCACGTTATAACGTCCGCGTTTTGTCGCTTCTACCTTTTATAGATCTGTGCTAAGTTTGTCGTGTATTGTTTTTTCGTTGTGATGGTCAGAAATAAAAACAAACTAAACTGATAATATTGTGAGCGTTCTCGAAACATTACCCATATAAACAAATTAAGCGAAGATTTCACGAGCTCTTGCGTGGCTGAGTGGTTAAGGCAAAGGTTATTGAATTTGGTGACACGGGTTTGATTCCCACCCTTGCCATTATTCTTTTTTTTCTTTATTATCAAGTTCAAAGCAAGAATTAAGTCTCTAGCTGAGTGCGAGAACGATTGCTATGCTGCAGTCACCTGGTTCATAGGGAAAATTTTCCAATGTTAAGGTGTTTTATCGGACAAAACACTCCATCTGCTGCAGCAAACTGCAGATTACACATAAGCGGACGGGAAGGCAACGAAGCCAATCTTCGTGTCCACCTTTAGGCATGCCTTCAAGTGTCCTGCTCTTGAGCGGTGTCGAACTATATTTTGGAACGTCCAGCCCGTGCTCCTCACCACTCGGCTATGCAGTCGACTACTAGGCTTCTAGACGGCTATAGACTACACTCTACACTATACAGGCTTATGGGTAATTCGACGTTACTTCTATGTAATTCAATGCTACTTATGGTGCCTATGGGTAATTCGACGCGACTTATGGGGCTTATGGGTAATTCGACGCGACTTACGGGGCTTATGGGTAATTCGACGCGACTTACGGGGCTTATGGGTAATTCGACGCGACTTATGGGGCTTATGGGTAATTCGACGCGACTTATGGGGCTTATGGGTAATTCGACGCTACTTATGGGGCTTATGGGTAATTCGACGCGACTTATGGGGCTTATGGGTAATTCGACGCGACTTATGGGTAATTCGACGCGACTTATGGTGCTTATGGGTACTTATGGGTACTTATGGGGCTTATGGGTAATTCGTGGGACCCCCTTTTCCCGTTCGTTAACGTACTGGTAGGTTTATATCGATTTTTGTAGTTAGTATCTTTTTCGTCCCGGACGCGTTAATGACGAAAAATAAAATGATTGATTGTAATCAAAGAATTTATGAAGTAGCTGCACATGGGAAAATTTGTTTACTCACTTCTTGGTTGGTTTTTGAATCTTTATCCTCGGACTGACAAAGCCTTGATTGGTTATTCCTGGTGGTTTCGCATACTTGTAGAGGCTCTTGATACAGGGCCGGTTATAGAGATTGGCAGAGTGAAGTTTTCCGTTTGTTGAAGTGTTGTTGCTGGGGAATAATTCCATTCACTAGGTGCCTTCTGGCAACATCGACACACTGCCTAGCTTATAAACTGTAAGCCTACAAACATAAGTTTAATAACATCAGCAGTGGTCATATTTTATTGTCCATGATCAGATCATGAAGATTGGGAATTTTTTTTTGTACTACATGTTATTAGAGCAGTTTTTGAAATTTTAGATATCACCAGTTTTTTTACACTTTTAGATATCACCCTTGGCCTTATTTCAAGTTTACATATCTTGTTTATCAATTGCATTTTTAAGTGTGTTTCTGTACATTTAATTTGTAATGTCTTCATATACTTTCCATGTTGCAACATAAATGAACTTTCAGCAGCATTCTCCTTCATCTGTTGACAAAGTTTTATTTCCAAGTACGTATGACTAGTCGTTTCCAAACATGTCTATGGTTGAATATTAAATATCTAACTATTCTACAGTGGTGGCGTAGTTATGACTTCATAAATTGCATGTTTGCTATTAGTTTGTTTATTTTAATGTTACAACATAATTTAAATGTTAAAAATCCTACACACTCATCAAAAATATATTTTTCTAGTATAGCGTGGATATACGCAGCCTATTCACATCAAGGGTCAAATCTGTGTTCTTAAAGTTTTCTATTTCATTGCTTAATTTTTTGCCCAGTTGTGATTTGTGCAAAATTTGGATTATTTTTTCTTTGCATTCATATCTTGATACCATTTTAATGTACGGCACTAATTGTTCCAATGACACCAGGTCCAGAAAATTTGGCAATATTACTGTAAATGGTTATTAGCGAATATGATTATAATCAATATTTTTAGTGTTGGTAAATTCTTTATGGAGTGGTTTTGTTGTCGTTTTTTACATTGATTCAATGTCTGCGAGTTGTCAAGTTGTACTAAAAATGCTCAGCTCAGGTTTTCTAATTTTGCCTTTTAAAGTGGACCAACTGTTGACACTTTCACTTATCTAATTCTAACTGCTTTGCTCTGGTTGTGTTTATTGCACAGTTGAATGGTGAGAGCCCTGGTACAACCTTTGAAAAGGTGCCAGTTCAACACTGCTAAAAACATTCCACTGTGTCTGCTCCATAGCAAGGTGTTTACTGTTTAAGTGCATGCCTGAAGGTGGACATGAAGATTGACTTTGTTGCCTTTCTGTCCAGTGTCCACTTGATCTACATCTTCAACAACTAGGCATATGTTTGCATATGAGAATATAGCCCTGAAGGTTTATTTGCAATTTGATGGATTTTGAATGCACATTTATACCCACGCATCAAGTTAAGATTTATCTTCAAAAAAGTGGTGATTGTGTCAAAGATATGATTCAGAATTGTAGCATTTATGGCAAATATGTGGAATGAACATCAGTAGTGAAGTTGAGCATTTAATTTCTATAATACAATTTTGTCAAAAAATTGTAATGTGGTTTCAATTTATTTCAGCGAAACATTAGATATCATATTTTGTAGTGGAAATGGCCGAGTCTCCTTTATCTACTTCTAATAAGCTGTTACAAAACTCCTCCAGCAGTGATAAGGTAACATCGATATATATATGTACTGAAAATTTGTTCGGTGATTTTTAAGATTTCACGTTTTATAAGTTAATTTTTATATTGCTAGTACCGGTACTGTTAATGTACTTTTTTACTACTGTATTATTGAAAAAGTTAGTACTGTACAGTTTTAATGTTGTAAGTATTGTACCGTACATCTACTATATATTATAAGTCTCTAATTGTTAGTAAACTACTTTCATTTTTCTAAGCACAGCGATAAATAATATTTGTGAAATTTTATTAAAAAAATTAAAATCTTAAATCAATGTTTTGACAGTTTTAGAAGACAAATATATTTTTAACATGTCTTTCAATTTAAGATTTTTCTGAAATTAATAAGAGTGAACGGACAAACCCATATCTTCAATTTCACTCCACCTACTTCTGCATCTGACATCGCAAAACATGTTTTTGAAAACTGGCCTGAAGGTAAGTACTGTCACTGTTTTTATTTGTGAAGTATTTCGTTGAACAAATTGACATTGCATATTTTCTGTTTTGTTGCATTTTAATTGATTGACTTGCACCTTCCAGACATGGTAATATTTGTATATATAATCAATGTCTTCAAATATAGTTATTACTATCTGAAGCCTTTACAAATTGTTTCACCTAATGGATCATCAGAAGGTCTTATTCAAATACAATAAGACTAATTCAATTATAATTATTAATAGAATTAATAGATAATTAATAATTAATAGAATAAGACTAATTCAATTCAATAAGACAATTCTATTTGAATAAGACCTTCTGATGATCCATTAGGTGAAACAATTTGTAAAGGCTTCAGATAGTAATAACTATATTTGATTTAATTTGCTCTGCTTTGCTTTTTTGCTTAGCATTGAGCACTTTTTTGTAGTATTGATAGTTTTCATTGTTTTAATCAATGTCTTCTATGTCCAAAATATCACAAATTCATTTACCAGCTTTAATTAAACCAATTTTGAAGTATACAACTATTATGTTTGTATTATTGACAATAACAAGTCAGTAATAGTTCTAAAAATATCTACAGAGATTAATAAAAAATATATGGAATAATATTTTTATACGTATTATGATCATATTGCCAGTTCTCACACATGATATTTGCTTTGAAAGGTATAATATTTTCCTAAGACCTAATGTAATTAGTAGTAATCCAAATAACTTTTCTGATAAAGATTATTGTTCTCATAAAGATATTTGTTTTGGACCAGAGACTTTAAGATACATTCTCTGCTTTTGATAGTTTTTATGTACAAGTAGATTGAACCATGGGTGTAAAATTGTGTAGATCATAACATTTCTTCTGTTAATTAGATTGGACCGAGGACACTGTTGATACGCCTGCCGTATTAAGACTAATCTATCAGGGAAGATTTCTACATGAGAATGCAACTCTTGGTGGTAGGTTTGTTAGCTTGAACATTTGCTTGAGTGTTGTTGCCGTATTTAAAATGACTGCTTATAAGAAAACGTGAAATTACAAAAAGTATTACCTCTTATGATCGGGAAGCGTTGTAAAATTGTTTTTGTATAACATTATTTTTATGTTTATTTTTGTCATATGTTCCTTATCGACCTGAGTTTTATGGAAAAGGATGTGGTCTCATAACTTTTGTTTATGTAGGTTTAAAAATTCCTGTCGGTAAAACAACCGGAATGCATTTAGTATCAAGAGAAACCTTGCCAAAACCAAACCCAGAAGGTATGACCAAATGCCTGGTTTATCATTAATTTTTGGTATGACAATAGATGTGTGTGAACTTCACATTATGAAGGCTATCTGAATGTCAAATCTGCTTGAAATGAAACTTGTTTGAATTCAATCCACAATTGTATACTGTATATATTTTTTTATTATTATTTGTGTACAGTTACATAACAAATGATTTTGCATACAACATGACTTATGTCTCACTAATGTTGGGTTGGGCATAGTTTAAAAAAGTATATTTCAGACCCTTGTTTACTCAATTTCATCATCATTTAAATAATATTTTGGAGCATAGATTTTCCAGCCGGATGCCCTTCCTGACGCTAACCACAGTTATTGGCGGTGGGCCTAGCCTTTACTTAAAAAAGTATTTCCTGCAAGGCAGCAGGATTTCTAACAAGTTTTAGCCAACCAGTCGAGGTTGTTGCCCATGAGGTGGGACCTGGACCCACTTGTTAGTTTGGTGTGTGATCAAGACCAGTGTTCCCCGAGACCCATGGTGTAACAATCCATGGCGACTGCCCAGGGTTCAAAGGTGCTACTTGTACCACACACCTACCTCACCCACACACCTACCTCTAAGTTTTCTTTAACACACTTGCGCATTGACACGATAAAAAATAAATGCTTTTTAAACATTATTGTACAAAAACTCCACAGTTTTATGTTTAGTAACCCATTGTTTTCACAAACCATTTACAAATTATAAGGTAGCAAAAGATTGTTTAAGTTTAGTCTTTCTAGCATGGATCGTTTGAGGACAGTAGCATAGCTTGTTTCTTATGATGCACTTTTATCTTATTGACCAAAAATGTTGCACCAAATGTTTACATGTTGTTTCCCGAAGTACTGTTTCCCCCCTTTCTTCTGCTACATCCCTTCTTTTGGTCCATTGTAATGTACAGCGGACTGCAACCTGTGACGTCTGTCTCGTACCATGAATCTAACTTAACGTAGAGTAACACTTTTTTGTTGTTAAAATTTCATGAGCTCTTCTGGTGACTAAACCATTAGTCCTCGACTAAATGGTCGTTTGTTACTTGGTTATTACTCAAGCGCAGTTTACATAAAACATTAAAGCGCAATTGATTCTTATTTGTATTTTTTAATGGAAAGGCATTAGAGTAAGTGCCATAATATTGATTGAAATGGGATGGTCATAGCTCTTTTTGAGAATGTTTCCTTTAATTTTAAAACGCGTTTAATAATTTTGGCTTCACAATAACTGTGATATTGATTTTGGAAAGGAATTAGTAGTTCCAGTATGAAGTACTGGCAAACTTATTTCGCAATTACATTCTCAGAACGAGTAAGGTTGAGATCAGTATGGTCAAGGACTTGCTTCATCTGTGGTTTTTGCGCGCAAAAAGTGGACTGCTTGTGCGTGGTTTACATCTTTACTTCAAAACCTTTGTACACTTGTACGATGTAGTAGTGGAAACGTTTTTTGCAAATGTCTGCCATAAAAATTAATTGGCTTTTTTATTTTTAAGGTTTGTTTTAGCTTCAACTTTTTCTTCGAATTTTTAGCAAAACAATTCTTCTTCCGAGGTCACTTGATGATTTGTTTTAAAATTTATATAACTGTCTGTTAGTGTTAACGGAGAAATTCTTTCCACCTTTTCCTCTTCAAGCAAATAAACGATTCACTGGGGAGCAGTTGGTTATTTACACAGCACATCAAATATTTGCTTACCGTTTACCAAATTGGTTATCTTGTTGCAATAGTTGAGTTATCTTTGTTGCTTGTTTACAAAGAAACAATGGACGCAACCGACAATGCTTTGTTGTGTTTCTTATTTGCATCAAAATTAGTGATGAAACAACCTCCTGTTTCGGCTGAACTCCGGGTTTGGGGTGATAGTGGCTCAGAGCCGGAGGAGTGTATGCCAACTGTGTGTGTGGCTATGGTCAAGTGCATGACCTTGGATAAATGTGACTTTATGTATTATTGTGGTATTGTAGTATAAGAATACACAATTACACATGTTAGCTGTAACTTTGGTCTTAAATGTACATGTAAGATTGAAAATAGCTTCAAGTAAGTCAATAAAAATCTTCAATATCGTAAAAATAATTCTACATCGGGTGGGTAGAAAACACAGCCCAATTTGAAATCTACCCAAATGTTTAATCTTGAATGAAATAACCCTTTTGAAGGACTGTAAGCATTGCCATAAAGCAATTTCTTTAAGAGTACTTGGTTATCGCTTCACTGCTTGTGGCGTAGTGTACCAACAATCAGGGCCGTTGAGAGGATAATTTGGGCCCAGTATCAATGAGACTCTCAGGTCCTAAGTTTAAACACTTCTAAGAAAAACGCACCATCCATACCCAACATTCCAACAACTACGAGGTGGTTTCTTCAAGTTCTCGAGCCCCTTGGAATGGTTACAGCTCTTAAAACCATCCGGGTTCAAAAATACTCTCTAGACCACCTTGTCAACGCTACTGCCAACAACTGCTTGATTTTCGATACTATTTGTTATCATTTTATACTTTGATAACTGGTTAGTTTTACTGGCAGATTCTCTTTGGAGTAAAAATGTTTGTAAAAAAAAACAGTCATGGCAATTTGTTTGGTGATGTAAGAGACTTTTGTTTGATTGAATGAGCAAATTGTGATGAAAAAGTCGATGAATAAATGAGCAAAGCCAATACATGGATTTTTTTGTTTGTCGTATCCAGGCTTACACCCGGTGGTTGAAGATTAGATTAAGTGGACGGGAAGGCAAGGAAGCCAATCTTCGTGTCCACCTTCAGGCATGCCTTTAAGTGTCCTGCCAGAGACACAGCCGCATGCTCTTGAGCGGTGTCGAACCAGCACCCTTTCGAGTGCCGCTCCAGGGCTCTCACCACTCGGCTATGCAGTCGACCGAATACATGGATGACCGATGATTATGGAATAAAAACGTTCTTCCACATACACTAAGTCAGTTTCATTACAATTTGGTTTGGCTTCCTCAAACTTTACCAGTTTTACATCTTACAGGTGTCCAAGTTGAACGGTGTTTTTCCATGTTTGTGTTTGCATTGTAAACCCATACTGACGATAGTTTTTTCAAGGAAATATTGACGGCTATACTTGGAACACGTTACTGTAACGACATAGGCTTTTTTTCACTAAATTTTTACGACTTGTTTTTTCTCTCGTAACCTTACTCAAACATGTTTCCTTTCCCCAGACTGTAAAATTAACGGATGTTTCTGTCTGGGTCGTCATCGATTTTACTCAAAACACAAAGCTTTACCCTTTTGTTATTTGTCCACTAAATGAATCGAAATCTGAGCTTGAATTTAGTGAACCAAAAGCACTTTTCTCGATTGTTTTTTCTTCCTTCCCATTGTACATTTATAGTCACAGTTTTCACAAGGTAGACGTTTTAATTATTACCCGACAAGTATAATTGGTTTAGTTTTTGAATCTTTATCCTCAGGCTGACAAAGCCTTGATAGGTTATTTCTAGTAGTTTCACATACTTGTAGAGTAGAGACTTTTGACTCAGGGCTGGTTACCGAGATTGGCAGAGTGAAGTTTTCCGATTGTTAAAGTGCTATTGCGGGGAATTATTCCATCCGCTGGGTTGCGTTGAATGGAGAGCAGTCCTGAAATGCGTCGCTTAAGCGCACACCCCGAGAGCCAAGCCACCGCCGCGTGATCTTGAGTCGAGTGCGTAACCACTGCGCTAACTGGGCGTTGGGATGAAGTTCATTTAACGCTTGAGTGCCTAAAGCACCAATCTGTACTGATGAGGTTCTCAAATAGAAGGTGGTTATCTCCATGTAGCAGAGGAAAATTGGCTTTCAATGGGCGAATTTTATACAAACAAGAAAGACTATGGTTATGCTAAATCTGCATTCTTTGATCCAGAAGTTGCTACCACTGGTAATTTCTGGTTTTCATGTTAGACAGACTATCAAATAGCTGGATATTCAATTACTGCCATTCGTACAGTGAATTAACCCATGCAGGCTTTCGGTGTTGGCGTGATCTGACTGGTAGTCATCCTTCATCGAAAAATCAGCAAGCAGTCACTTTGCCGCTCGTGAATAAACTTCATCACGTCACTTGGTTAACAACGCGAAACCGGATCACTGCATGTCCTGTAGGTTTCTCGGTCCATGCGGGTCATTGGATTAGTCATGCGGCTAAGTACATCGCTCAAAGACACGATGAACGTTTGCATGTCAAAAACAAGCTTGGTAAAGAACCAACCGCGCCAGTAAATAAGCTACTGTTTTCACTGTGCTGATAACCTTATCAATATACTACTGGGTACTACGACAGTTTATCGAAACCACAGTTTATCGAAACGACAATTAATCGAACGACAGTTTATCGAAACGACAGTTTATCGAACGACAATTTATCGAACGACAGTTAATCGAAAACCTTTTCCCCTAAAACCCTAACCACTAACCCCTAACCATAATCCTAACCATTAACCCCTAGCTCCTAACCCCTAACCATTAACCCCTAGCCCCTAACCCCTAAGTATTCCATTGTATATGTGCTTCGTCGTTCGATAAACTGTCGTTTTGATAAACAGTCGTTTCGATAAACAGTCGTTTTGATGAACTGTCGTTTCGATAAATTGTCGTTCGATGAACTGTCTTTCGATAAACTGTCGTTCGATGAACTGTCGTTCGATAAATTGTCTTTCGATAAATTGTCGCGTCACGATACTACTGTGCATGTTACCAAATCTTGATGATTTTATTTACTTTAAAAACTATTGAATCTTGACTAAATCCATAGTTGCAGACAGCGATAGAAGTTACTTTTCTTTTGTGACAGATCAAAGCTCCAAAGAAAAATCAGAAGGCACTCGATGTGGACGCTGTTGCTGTATATTGTGATGCAAGATGATGAACTAACTGGTACATCACTGTCTTACAACGAAGGCTCTTGATTAACATCCAGCGAAATCTGAAGCTTTCTGTACTTTTATTTATGGATGTTTTTATACAAGATGAACTAAAAGCAACGTTGTCTTTTTGTTGTTTAGTAGAGATTTTCTCTGTTTTACTTCGCGTATGAATTTTAGCTATTCCTGCAACGTAAAAAAGATCTTTGTAAATGTCGTTTCTAATAGTTTTTGTTATCGTGCGCCTTTGATGTAAAGTAAAGCTTGCGGAACATTACGAAGAAATCGAATCAACTTCTTCAACCGTATCGTAAACTGGTTTGTGCTACTTTTCTACTGCGTGATATTTATGGATGTTACAGAGATTTTGATCGATAAAGAGCAAAGCCTAATCCAACGAAACACTAATCCAGTAAAGTATGGATTGCAACAAAGGAGAGATTTACAAATCAATCTAAACTGTTCAAAAAGACCTTACAATGAGAACAACGGATTTAGAACAATAGGCCGCTAACGTAAAATTATCTGTGATAATATTGTGACAACTGTGGTCACCCCACAGTACCACCGTGACACTGGTGGTTACAGAAAACGAAAACCTTAACGTTCACAGCTCATTTCATACCATGGTGATATAAATTTCTTCAATTCATCGTGAAAACACCTATGAAATGTGCTGTATGCAGCAAGTCCTAAACTTTTTGCTTTTTTAATCATTTTTAATAAATGAACCCCCAAGTTTAAAACCAATGTAGATCACGATTTTGAGCTTGTGTCGCTTTGTGATCAGAGCATGTTAATGAAAGAAAAAATATTTGCAAACAGTTGGTTTTGTCAAACTAACTCGTGAATCTCCACAGAACCTTAGTATTTTTTTATCAAAAACTTTCGTGATTTAAGTAGTTTTTAAACTTAAGTCTTCAAATGAAAATGAGGCGTTTATTTTGTTGTTTGTGTCATCATAGCTGTGTATTGTGCAATAAAACTTTTAGTAACACAATATCTAGTCAACTGTGTTTCAAGATATGCTTGTCAGTTTATAGTTTCCCTCGGTTGAAAATCGTACTGCATCAGTAACACGTGTTCCATCAGGCCCGTGCCACCCAAACTGCGAGACCATGTGCTGGCACCTGTCTGATAAAGCAATTTATTTCATTTGTTAATGCGTTGAGTACGAACATTAAAATACCAACTACAATATACCAGCACTCCAATGTACGAGAGTGTACGCAAGTTTGTATAGTTTAAAACCGGCATGAATAACTTGGCCAGTAAAGTAATTTGTGGCCAAAACCTGGCTTTGGTGTTATATGATTTCAAGTTAATCTAAAAGCACCCTACGTTTTGAAATATCATCAGTTTTGATGCCTTGATTCTTAGCGCTTATTTTTTGCAACTTGTGAATTCTTGGCTACTTTAAAGTTGTACACATTACGCTAATTTTTTAATGGCAGGCCTAGTTTTGCTTGGAATGAACATCTGGCAACGCTGCATATGTGATCTTTCAGTTGCCCATTTTTAGCTTCATTGATCTTGTTTGTTTCGGTTCCAAGTCTGTAGTGTATTCTTTCACTCTGTAAGAGCCACATTTCCCGAACTTTGCCAAATTTGATATTAGTTTGTAGGCCATGAGTTACCGTACCTTGATTCTCCTCGGCATTCGTATCAAGCAGCTCTTTGATTATAAAGAGACTGATATGGCTACATGCTGTTTCAATGTAACTGTCTGGGTATCATAATGGGCTTGACTGGTGTCACATGTTCTGAAAATCGCTTTCAAAATGTTTTGTTCCTCATGTTGGTGAATTCAATATGAAGTACCCCATCAATTCACGTTTGTGCTTGTGTTCTTTTTGTCATTTTTTAATATTTGTTCTTTTAGAGACTTTTAGCTGTTTGTTTTTCTCCCTTCACACACTTGTTGGTACAAATTTAACTCTTGACAAAGGTTGGAGACCACAGGTTTGTCTCTGTGTGAGAAAATCTAGAAGTGGTTTACTCAGTCACCATCATGTTTCACGTCTGTAGTATGTTTTTAGACATTTGCAGTGTCTTGTTCACTCTTGTGAAAGATATCGCTCTTTTCTGTGAATAAATAAAGAGAACGAATGAAGAAAAAGTCTAAAAGCCAATAATAATATAAAGCTGAATAACAATTATTTAGGAAAATTAATATCAAGAAAAGAAAATTTTTAAATAATTTCATCAAGTAAATGTTTTTCTTCGTGAAGTTTTTCTTTCTTTTGATATCTTTAATTATGAGTAAGGGAAGTAAATTACGAATGCAAATTCATGATAACTGATGCCCTTTCGTCGTGCCAACGGCTTCGTGGTCACTTTTCAGTGTTTTTCAAGTTGCAAAGTTTTATTTTATCCAATTTCGTTGTCGTGTTTTACGTAGAAATTGTATTTTATGTATTTTTGCATTATTTTATCATACTTTGTAAATTTAAGTCCAAAATGTGTGTACACAGCTTTGAAGAACTCGTCCCAGCATGTGCATTTTCTTTGGGACAAAACAATCTTTCAACCAATGCCTACTTAGCTAGCGAACCAGTTCTTTTATACATTGACTGTTTTCTCAGAAACGTAGCCAAGGATGAGGGACAATTGCCCCCCCCCCTCCCCCAATATGTTTTTATAGTCTACTGTTACAATTCATGTTAAAGAACATTTTCCCCTCCAACAGTTGCTTTTGCCTCGCTGAAAAATTCTGGCTACGTCACTGCGTTTTATGTCAAACTTGCAAGTAACGAAAAAGGAATTGATTGGCTTGCTCTGTAGCGACAAATATTTGCTTCCATTTGTGACACAATTCGTGTGTTCCATTGCCCGTGGCGTATTTGTTTTCAACTTTTATCAACTGTTGTTCCGCAGCTACATTAAAGTAACTTGTATCATCAATTGAATAAAATTCATGAAATTTTTTTATAGGACTTCGCATGGAGCAAAATAATGAGTGATGCGGTGTGCACAGAATGTGCATATCACTTTCTACTGCATCAGCTGATTCATCATCAACTAATTTTGATTATACAGTAGGGTGTTTCATTTTTTCACCATTTTTGAAATTCAAAATGCCTGGGGTCCTATCTGGTGGTATTTGGGGAAAAAATTTTACACTCCAAATTTTTTTCAATTATGACGTCATATTAAGGTGGTCCACAAGGTTTGAAATTTTTGGGCCTCAAAATCTCGAAATTTGGCCGTATCTCCGGAACCGCTCATCATAGATCGACAAAATTAGTATCAAAATGCGCAGAATGGTCGGTTTCCTATACCTGATGTAGAGAACATTAAGGTCTATCTGCTTCAGAAAAAAAGTTATTTCAAAAAATCTGATTTTCGGTCTATTTTCTCCTGATTAACAGAGATCAGGTGATCAAGATGAAAGTTTTTCTGTATTTTTCTACTCTTGGAAGCTGTTATTGCGTAAGAATAGTTGGTGTTAAGGTTTCAGTACTGGGCTTGTCTAGTCTTGCTATCTGGTTAAGCAAAGCCCCGTCTTGCATTGCTCCGGGACTCTTCTTGGCGCCGTCCACAAAAGAAATGACATGAGAAAGATATATTTCGTTTATGTGGAACATGCATTAAAGGGTATGAATATCATGACCAACTTTATCATTAAAATAATTGACCAGTCGAGTATTGACTCCGGACTTTTTTCCTGTGTTGAGAGCAGTCGTATCAGCCATGACTGAATATACTTGGGATAGGTGAACTCTGCAAGCCTCGTGGATGATGGTGCCAAAAATCAGTTCTGCAGTGACCGACACACTTTTGGGAAAAGATTTAACAGCAAGCACACTTTCGTGCTTCATGCCATTATCATCAACAAGTTGGCTCAAGAAAACGTATCGATCTATTTTATCGACAACGCCCCCATCGTAACATAACTGCATGGCAGAAGCTGAGTTGAGAAGGTTCTCACTTTCTATCAGAGATTTTTCTCTCGTTTTTTGTCGTTGGCGGTATACTTAGGTGATGCAGCATTGCAGCATGGAAGGTGGTGCAGCATTGCAGCCACTTGATCTTTTCCAAGAACCGACCTCATAAGATCTGACTGCTGGCGTACCAAAGTCATCCTACGATCAGCAAGTACATAGCTTCTATCATTTATTGAAAAAGAATGTACTTTCTTGTACACTTTTTCCTAACAGCTGGTTTCAGAGGCTCGTATTCCTTATCATGTTCCCAATTCATATCACCATCAGAGTCGCTTTCGCTACTGTGTAGACATCTAACTACTTCATTTCTCTTTCTCTGTTTCAAACATAGTAGTGCCGATGCTTTGGCAGATTGTATGCCAGAAGTGCTAGGTTTTTCTGTTTGCTAAGCACTGGAAGACCAGCTTTGTTCCACATGCCAGCTACATCTTTCAGCAGTTCATCTTTCAAATCTTTGAAATGGGGTATTTTCTTCAAAAACTTAGGATTAGCTTCGGCTACTTTCTTCCTCAAGTAAAAATAGTGACTGACTATATCTGAATTAAGGGGAAGCACATTTCTCCAATTCCTTGAAGTTTGGCATCGACTTACTAATACCTGACCTTAATGCCATAATGACACTTAATCAAAAGCAGGTGAGCACTGAGCAGCATACCTCTTCCTCAACGGTTACATTAACTTATAATAGTAATACCTTCAAATTACCATTTCATCTCTTGCAAAACGAACAAGGACTATTATTACGCAATAGCAGCTTCTAAGGTGGAAAAATACAGCAAAACTTCTTATCTTGATCACCTGATCTCTGTTCATCAGGAGAAAATAGACCGAAAATCAGATTTTTTGAAGTAACTTTTTTTCTGAAGCACATAGACCTTAATATTCGCTACATCAGGTATAGAAAATCGACCCTTCTGCGCATTTTGATACTAGTTTTGTCGATCTATGATGAGTGGTTTCGGAGATACAGCCAAATTTCGAGATTTTGAGGCCTAAAAATTTCAAACCTCGTGGACCACCTCAATATGACGTCATAATTGAAAAATATTTGGGGTGTAAACTTTTTACCCCAAATACCACCAGATGGGACCCCAGGCATTTTGAATTTCAAAAATGGTGAAAAAATGAAACACCCTATTATACAGGCCTTGAATCAATCCTCATGTTGAGGGTGTGGCCTGTCTTTCTAGAGCGAAGTCTTTCTCACACTTCATGGTTCATTGGTTTGGCAGAGACCATGTTCAGGGTTACAAGGTCACGCTTAACAAGATTGTGACATTACTTGTCATGTAATTCCTCATCATCTGTTTTCAAAAAAAGTTCTATTGTGGAAATTTCATTCCTTAAAGTGGTGTATCGAGAACAGGATCGAGAGGCATGTGGTGACGGGTGAGGAACCTTCTCGTCACTTGTGTCATGTAAATGTAATCTAGGCTGATATTTAATTAACACCAGGAGAGACATTTAGCTTGCCGTTGGAGAGTGTGCTGCTTGTGGCTTATTGGTTGGTTGGTTTTGAATCTTTGTCCTCGGACTGACAAAGCCTTGATTGGTTATTCCTGGTAGTTTCGTAGACTTGTGGAGGCTCTTGACGCAGGGCCGATTACCGAGATTGATGGAGTGAAGTTTCAGATTGTTGAAATGTTGCTGGGGAATTATTCCATCCATTAGGTGCCGCTGAATGGAGAGCAGTCATTAGAATGCGTTGATCAAGTGCACACCCCGAGAGTCGACCAGCGCCTCTTGATCTTGAAGCTTCTTTGTTCACGAAGTCACACGCTCACCAACTGAGTTATCGGGGCGGACATTGCATCAAGTTAAAGAGTATAAAAACGGCTCTACCACATGCGCAGTGGGTTGTATTGCTGACTGAAAAAATGATTTTGAGTATTGGCAGGTCGTAGCATACCAGCTTAGTTGCATGTGAAATGTTTAGAAGCTTGGCTACAGATTGTACTCAATTAGTAACTTATGGACCTACATTTACTGCAGCAGTTTATGAATATCTGTGTCATAAGAAGCCAAGAAAAATAGATGACAGGAAGAAGATGTGTATAATAAGTGATGAATGAAATAGCGCCAGTAATGAAAAATAAAATTGATGATGGGCTTCATTTTTCAAAACCAAGATAAACATTAAATCTTAAAGGGATGGTAAGTTATGAGTATTTTTTAATAATTGCACTCCTCAAGCGCCTACCTTGGGAGTCGCATCACTAAAGTTAACTTAGTTAATTTTCCAACTGAGCTGTCTGCTCGATAGCTTAATAAACTCTGGAGTCTTTCTAACCACCGACAAGACTCTTTACCCAGACTCAGTCCGCCCCGTTAGCTCAGCGATTAGCCTACTGGCTAGACTAAGATCACGCGGCGCTGGTTCGGCTCTCGGGGCGTACGCTTGAGCAACGCAATCTAAAGACTGCTCTCCATTCAGTGGCACCCAATGGATGGAATAATTTCTCGGCAACAACATTTCAACAATCAAAAACTTCACTCAGTCAATCTCGATAACCGGCTTTGCTTCAAAAGCCTCTAGGCCTATAAGTAGCCTATGTGAAACTACCGCAGGAATAATCTATCAAGGATTTGTCAGCTCGAGGGAAAAGATTCAAAACCAAACCAGCCTACGTCAGTGCACAAAACTTTGGCTACTGTACGCCAAAAAGAAATCAGTTATGAGCAGTAGCGTAGCCAGGAGTTTTGAAAGGGGGGGGGCTTTGACGACCCAGCGGCGGGGGGTCTGGGGGACCTCCCCCAAAATATTTTGAAAAATTACTTTGAATTTGGTGCATTCTGAGAGTATTTTCAACAAAATGTGGGTATGAATATTCCTGTAAAATGGTGCTGTCCAGTGGCATAGCAAAAGGATAAGATCATGTTTTCTTCGGCATTTTTCGGAAATAAAGATAAGTCTCTCTCTATGTTTTCTTGTTGCTAATTCCTGGCTGAGATGTTTGAATGTTTGGTATTGGCAAAACTCGCTCTTTTAATGCAGTTTTGTATAAAATTAGGCAATTTTTTTTAAACTGAAAGCATCAATCTCAATATCGTGACGTTACACACGTGCCAAAGGGGGAGAGGTTGTAACCCCCAACCCTCCCCCTCCCCCCCTTGGCTAAGCCAGTGGTCTCCAACCTTTTTAAGAAGCGACCTCAATTTAATTGAAAATGGAATTAGCATTTACATGCGGCCCCATTTTGTTTTGTACAAAACAGAGAAAAATATAGACAGACAATCGATAACAACTTAATAACATTGAATTGCATAATTCAAAATTAATACAGAAATGAAATAGATACATAATTTCGAACGTTTTCGGCAAAACTTTCTGCCCTCTTCAGGAAAATATCTTAATTCATCTAAACAAAACAATTATTCGTGAAATGTTAATAATAAATGACTGAAATTCAATAAAACTGCACTGACCTGCGTACAAGCAACAACTGACGAACAAACACAAAAGGTGGTAGCAATCTGTCATAATTATGCGGGAGTGTGGTCATGAGACGAGATAGTGAGCGGACAACATAACATAAAATAAACGTAAGCTAATACAAATTCAACAAAAAAGATGCCCCTCCAGCGAATAATTGTTTGTTGAGCCTGGGGTTGTGCTGCTTTATTTGGAGTGCCTCATGAATTTTAGTTTCAAACTCCGATTGACAGTTGCGAATTATTTTGAATGAATCTAATGTAAATTTGATGTTGGAACAAATACTGCAGTCATAAATGTGGTCTTTGATTGCACTGTGCTTATTGATGTCTGTTAAATTTAGGTGTTCCGTTGCTCTTGTTACCAAGTGTCTTGTGGACATACCTATGTATGTCATGTTCGTGTCGCACGAACAAGTGAATTTGTAGACAATGTTGGAACGAAGAGACTGCGGAACGGGAGATTTCAGCGAAAAATATCTACTGATTTTAAAGGTTTTGTACAGAGGAACAATGTCGATATCAAATTTACACTTAAAGAGTTTAGATAGTTTTTTAGCATATACGAGAGATTCAGTGGCGTAGCCAAGGGGGGGGTTTTGGGGGTTACAACCCCCCCTTTGGCACGCGTGTGACGTCACGATATTGAGAATGATGCTTTCAGTCTAATAAAAAATTACCTAGTTTTAAACAAAATTGCATTAAAAGAGCGAGTTTTGCCAATACCAAACATCTCAGCCAGGAATTAGCAACAAGAAAACACAGATACTTAGCTTTATTTCTAAAAAATGCCCAAGAAAACATGATCTTATCCTTTTGCTATGCTACCAGACAGCACCATTTTACAGGAATATTTGTACCCACGTTTTTGTTGAAAATGCTCTCAGAATGCACCAAATTCAAAGTAATTTTTCAAAATTTTCTGGGGGAGGCCCCCCAGACCCCCCGCCGCTGGGTGGTCAAAACCCCCCCTTTCAAAATTCCTGGCTACGCTACTGGAGAGATTCCTTTCCTAGGAAAGGTATGGATATAGAGTTTTGGAAATTTATGACGTCAGTATTCGGTGAAGATACTGAATTGAAACGTTGTAGAACCTTATCAAAAAACTGCCCGGGATATCCATTCGCACATAACATAGATTTAATTTTGGCGATTTCATTCATGTAGTGGTATTTGTCTGAGCAGATAGAACGAGCACGATTAAGCAAACCTAACACCAACCCAACTTTCCATTTCATAGGACACACTGCGTTGAAATTTAATAATAATCCAGTGTTACTAGGTTTTCGCCAAACCCATGTGTCAAAAGTACTTTCGTTAATCTTTAGTTCAACATCCAAGAATGGTATAGTTTCTCTAGCTTTTTCTACTGTGAATTTTATGTTTTTATGTTGGGAATTTAGCACATTTAGAAAAGTTGAGCACGAATCTTCATCATCAAAAACAGCAAAAATATCATCTACATACCTAAGATAAAGTTTCGGATGGAAATCTTTAGACTCTTCAAGAACTTTTGTTTCAATATGTGCGAGGAAAAAATTAGCAATGGTAGGGCCTAATGGAGACCCCATTGCTACGCCATCGATTTGTTTGTATAAATTATTTTTGTACAAAAACATGCCTTGTGTGGCTAACGTGAGGAGTTTAATGAAAATTTCTTTCTTGATAGGTGGGTGATTAGGTTGGGAATCCGAAAAAATGTAATCAGCAATGATATTTATGGTTTCAACCAACGGTACATTTGTAAACAAAGAAGACACATCAAAACTCACCATCAATTGATTTTTGTGGCACGGAAAGTTATTTACATTTTCTAAGAATTTGTTGGTAGAGTCGAGCATATATTTATTAGGAATATAAGGTTTAATCATCGAGTCCAAAAATTTTGCTAATCGGTATTCAGGTGTACCAATCATTGACACTACTGGCCTAACTGGGTTTCCATCTTTATGGACTTTTATCAGGGATACCTAGACACTAACGGGATGCGAAACTCAAAATCCGTCCGTCCAACTGAAGGGCTAACCATGTTGCCTACAATGAATTGCACAATGCGGTGTTACTACACGAGAAAATGTTTGTTTTGCACTGGCTGTTTTATTCGTCGTTTCACAAAAGTTGTATCTGTACATTATTGTCAATCTTATGTTGATGACAAAATTATTAATATTGTAAGTTATAACCAATTCATTAGGCTACATGTAGAATCCACAAAAGAAAAAAACGACCAATGGCTTATTGTTCATAAACTTGGCTACTAGGCTATGTACACAAACAAAAATAATACCAATAAATATCACTGGACAATCAGATATCATAACTTCACACTGTAACCACAATCAGGCAATGACACAAATTCAAGTATTTGCAGTCTTGCGTGAACCACCACTCGTACGCTTGCGTACTGTTCAAGCCATCTTCGCGGGTTCCTCGCGCCTGGAAGCGTTCAAACGTTTTAGTTCATTTTTGGCAAAACAATTAAACGAAGTTTTTCCAATCAACTCGAAATTGCAGTGGCCTTTTGAACAAGCCACATCAGCCTGCAAACCAAACGACGTCTCTGCTGCATTTTTAACGGCTCGAATTAAAGCAGAGCGTGAGTTTGGTAGGGTGAGCAACTGAGCATTTTCTTTTTAGCAGAAGGATTGCTGAGTACGACATCGTAATACTGAACAGCCATTGTCGTTACAGCAAAGCACAACTCTGTTGGCACTGAAGAATGTACATCAATCCCAAACTGTCATGCAAATACTGAGCAAGTTCGGGCACTGCTGTCATCGTTTGAATGTATGCCAAGAATGTTTGGTTGATCCTCTCCTTCTTTAGGAAATTTCCTTGGCATGCACATGTCATCCTTTTTTGCTACACCTTCAAAACACACAATGCAGTGAGTTAAGTGAGCATTTCACAAACAAAAAAGAAAAAATGTCATCAATAACATTGCTTTAATATGTAACCATTTATAAGAGAGTGCGACGCCTGGAAAGTAACATGTCGAACCGCTATCAGTAGCAAATGTTTCCTCGTGTAGTCTACAAGTCCTGAATTTGGCTATTAATGTGTTGGAAAAGTTGCTGGTGATAGTGATTCAACCACTTGCTCATGATCTAATTTGATTGAAAAAACAACAGAAAATTTTCACAAGTAATGTTGTGGACAGGAAGCATAATAAACTTTAGAATTGATCCAAATATGCTGGTTCACTGTTTTTAACTTCTTCCACTGACTTCTGTAAACTTCGCAGAAAAGCTGTTGTTGTTGGTTGTACGAAGTCTGCTTTATATATATGTAAAATTTGCGATATCAGTATAGTGACATGACATACCCTTAAATGGTGATTTAACGGACATGATTTTCCAAATGTTCTATATGAATTTCACAAATCTTGATGTTTCCAGGAACCCAGCATTGCTTTCAGCATACAACTCCAAGGCATGCGCACTGCGCAGTTGATTCACAGAACACACCTGAAAATAGCAAAGGCCATCGTTGTCTTGCGGCTGGCAAAAATAGTCTTATTCAGTATTTTTTATTCTATGACTTTAATTTCGTACACAGTTTCCAGTAATAGTGCTAACCTAAGTTACTAGCATATTATTACTTCCTTTTATATTACTTCCTTTTATATATGTCTTTGTGATGTCATAACCGACCAATTTCAAATGCTATTTTAAAATGTTGTTGTGCTCAATGCTCATATCATCCGGACAAAACCTTTCTGCATACAAGACAGAAACTACACCAGTTGAGCACCATTTATGTGTATGCATTACAAGGCAGTGAATTCTATACTCAATTCACAGATGGGTCTCTGTGTCATTAATACCATATTATATATACAACTTTACTTACTTAAAGCATGTTGCCAGGTGATGTACGTGCTATGCTGCTGGGATTTAGCGATGCTTTCCTCAGTGCAAATGCAGCCTTCAGAGACTTGTGTTCCTCAAGAGCATACAAGCGTTTTATATGCTCAAAACGAGCAGTGCATTTTTCACCAAGGACGTGTCTATGATCTTCACCAACAGGAGGAAAGTGCATTCTCTTTCTATTCAGAAAATTATTGAAAATATTTTTAAAATTGTGTGTGAAGTCAAATAATAGGTACAAATGCTTTTCTTTCCTTGTAGGATGCACAATGCAACTTGACAATTTGTTGTTCCCGCACATATCCATGAACATTTTTCTAAATAAAAGAGTATGTACATGTACATTGTTAGTTAATTTGAACTATGTGAAGCAAGGCATTACTACCAATAAAATTACACCTTTTGTCCAATAAATTTGTATATACATTCAAACTGCATAAAAGTACACCCAACTTACACGGGTCGACGTCTTTTAGGTGCAGACAGTTAGGCGCCGGTCAAATAGGCGCGCACATGCGCAAACTATTACCCTTTAACGGCACTGGGAACTACCCTGGGTCTAGTGACAAATTAAAGCATGTCAAAAATATCATTACCCCGCTCTCATCACAACCAATTCATGCAGACATAAATACCTGTTGCAAACATGATTGTCAATGGAGACAGCAACAACAAAGAAGATTTCATCTAGTGCATTCATCACTTTTTTCAAATCATTAAACGAGTCTTGAATTGTAAATTGTTCGGTTAGTTGTTAAATTATTTTCCTTTTTCAGTCTTGCAGACGCTGTAGATGTAGAAGTGGATCTTTTAGGTGGCTGTTGCTTTGTCAGATAACCAGAAAATATTCTTGGTACAGCTGACGGCTTTAGGCGAAGCTTTTTCAGTTGCAACAATTCTCTTTTTGCAACTCTTCTTTCCCGGACATTGGTAGTACTTGTTATAAAGTCTGAATCATAAAAATGTTTTGCACAAACTCTACTGGAGGAAGTGACTGCATATTGTTCTCTAGGAATAGCTTTAATCCAAGCTTGAATTGCATCTTGATTGCAAGGAAATCGAAAAAGTGACACTTTTGGTCGATTACTTTGAGATAAACGATAACCAGTATTACAATTAGGAACGCAACAGGTAAACCCCATATTGCTAAACAATTTGAATGACCTATAACATTCAAGCACAAGTACTTAGTTTCAGGTATATATATGCACAATGAGATATGAAAAAGACTTGGTAGCATGATATCATACATTGGCACGAGTAGAAATGATGTGTAATTGTGTATTGTTAGCCTACCTACCAGTGTTGGGTCCACGTCTTTTAGGCGCAGACAGTTAGGCGCCGGTCAAGTAGACGCACACACCGTGGCGTCTGTATATTTAGGTGCGGAGCACTGTGGCGCCTGTTCATTTAGGTGCTATTCCTAGTAAAGTCTGCAGATTGTATCAGCTTGGCAGGTAGGGCAATGCTTTTCACACAAAATGTTATATTGAACAGAAAAATATCTTGTTTTGTTAATGCGCGTGTGGATATGAGGTGCAAGACAACGCTCTACTACTCTTGATTTTAGCTCATCTCCACAGGACATTTGCTATTCATCCTGAACACAGGTTGCAGCCAGACAGACAGACCTTTACTAAATCTGTTATCTTTCGCAATTACTTCTACTCGGATGGATTGGTCGTGTTGCGAGTACGTATGAGACAACGCTCTACTCTACAACATGAATACACTTCTAATCTATAGGGCATGTGAACCCTGGTTACAAGTTGCAAGCATAATGGTGCGACTTTGCTCGCTATTCAACCTAGTCAGGGTTTTGACAGAAAACTAAGTTACTCTTCACTCAAGCCTACCACCCGCTTGAATATAGGCTACGGTACCGGTATATTTTTTACTGATGTTTAGTGTAGCCTAGTTATTATTTAACTTAACTAAAAGTGAACTCAGTAATGTTCGGAAACTTGAATAATTTATTGATAAAACTTTCGCCGACGCAAACCTGGACTAACAACAAATAAATGCCAAACACGCGCATTAAAATACAATATATTTTTTTGTTCAATATAACATTTTGTGGGAAAAGCATTGCCGGCATAAGCAGCTTCACTTACGGAAGCCATGACATATTTTTTAGTTCAATATAACATTTTGTGTGAAAAGCATTGCCCTACCTGCCAAGCTGATACAATCTGCAGACTTTACTAGGAATAGCACCTACGGTACGGTAAATAAACAGGCGCCACAGTGCTCCGCACCTAAATATCCAAATGCCACAGTGTGCGCGTCTATATGACCGGCGCCTAACTGTCTGCGCCTAAAAGACTTGCTCCTCCAGTGTTAGCCTACTTATCTCATTGGTCATTCGCTGCTTCCAGCTGATTAGTACTAAACTCAAGTATGTTTTTATTATGAATAAACTTGGACCGTCAGTTTATAATGAAATTAACTATTTCAAGATCAAGCGGCGCTGGTTCGACTCTCGGGGTCTGCGCTTGAGCAACGCACGTTAAGGATTGCTCTCCATTCAGCGGCATCTAATGGATGGAATAGTTCCCCGGCAACAAGACTTCAACAATCGGAAACTTCACTCTGTCAATCTCGGTGACCGGGCCTGCGTCAGTGATTCAAAGCCTCTACAAGTATGCGAAACTGCCAGGATTAAGCTCTGCAAGAAGCTTTCCCAGTCGGAGGATAAAGATTCAATCAATCAACCCTCCAATATACTGTACTAGTACCCTAAGGCCTAGAAAATGACCACTCCAGGCAATAGCAGATTGACACTTCACCCAATCAACAGAATTTTGAAAATTAAAAATCTGCTCGGTCTAGGCCTAGCCTATCTGACAGACTGACACTAGTCACAACTTTGGCTTCCATATCCATAACCTATCAGCTTCAACCAAACTAAAAACGAGCACGGAGCACACCACGATTTGGGCATGCCCTTCAGTTGGACGGAATAAATCAAAAAACGGATAAGCTTCGGATCTAACTTTTATAAGACCATACAGTTTTCCTGGGTTGCTACCGGATGGGATAAGTTTTTTACACAAGTCTTTATCAAATTGTTTCAAATACGTGCGGATATAATACGCGATCGACTTTTCTTTTTTGATGATAGGATGCGTCCTAACGGTATCGTCAATCTTAATGAACTTAGAGTGATCAGTACGATCGTGAGTAGGCCTATGCACAGTTACAGAAAAATGTGGCTACACAAAAGTATTCCAAGATGATTGTTTTTGAGAAGTTTCAATTAACACATTAACTTGATTTTACAAACACAAAATTATCAATTTGTTTCAACATTTAATTTGCAATGTTAATGCGATGGTTGCGCCTGCATGCTGTCCACGGGTTTTAAATAAACAACTATTCGCTCGTTCTGGAGTCATCTTGAATAAAAGGTTAGTCTTAACTAGCATCGTGAATGCTTTTGCTCTGTCCTACTACAAAACTGTTACCTTACAAAGGTAAAGTGTTGCGCCTCCTTGTCGCAACTATTAGGTTTTTGATTACCGGTTTTGTACCACAGGTGACATGAGGTATAGCAAGCTGTAGGCTACTCCAAAACACAGGCAAAGGTTGTAAACCAGAACAAAAAAGTATCAGTCCTTTTTTTTGGTAATAAATTTAATATGGTGAGTTATGGCGACCCCATCAAAAGCTAAGAAGACCCCACTTGGGGTCGCGACCCACAGGTTGGAGACCACTGATATACTGCACATTTTACAATATAACAATTTTTTCTATTCACTTTTAGCCTAATTAACTTATAATCTTTCATTTTTGCCTCAAAGTACTATTCACGACCCAAATTTCTGTATCACAGTAGGTTACATCATTATAACATAGCATGATGTCCTTCCGTGCCATTGTTCTTTGTATAGTCTACCGGACACTTGTAGGCTATCATTACTCGATAATGAGCTGATGATAGATAAACATTATCGCTATATCTTATAACTTAAAAAAAAATTGGCCTTTCAGCCACAAAAGTGCCCTTTTATCATAATCTTGCCCCCCCAGTCAAAAATCGTTCCGGCGCCCCTGGGTAGGCCTATCACAAATTTTCTGTTTTTAGTCAGTGCTAACTAGGCTATGAAACCTGAGTCTTCTACAAGTCAGCAGTTCTTAACTGAGCTAGCGACATTTTAGCAAGTGACTGAACTTGGTCAATAATAAAACTGAGAAAGTAGTAACTGAGCAAGCCGAAAATTGACATGTCAGAAGTCAGCAAAATGAATTAGAGACAAGCTATGTCCAAGCACGTCTGGCGTGAGCACGTAAATCTCATTTTCTGACTTGGCAGTAGTAGCTGAAATGGGATTGCTGAATTGAAACACTTGCTGAGACATCGCATGCCATGACGACCATGATGAGACCTGGACTACCTGATAGGCTACATATGAAAAGTAATATTGCATTACATCGCAACGTACTCAACCGGAACGATGGAAATCTTTCAATTACCGGTACCAAAAGTTTATAAATCATTATTACCGTATGTCAATTGTCAACACGCAGGCTTCATGCCCATACTTGAACACATTTGGAAACGTTATTGTTTTTTAACGTTATTTACTAAGTTAGATGGATCACGTTCCCTGTGGTGCTAATTCGTTTGTAGTCATGTAGTTGCCTTTTTCTAATGTAATTTTGTTTTCCGTCCGTCTGTTTGTTTTCCACACTATTGCTTTTAACCGCTGCGTATTTCTTAATGCTTACAATTAGTTAGCTAGTTACCTTTAAGAAGTTGAAATTTATTGCATTTTATTAATATTTTCAGATTCCTGATGAGGGCTTAGGTTAAGCCGAAAACGTTTGAATGTTAAACTATTTTGTAAATATGTAAAATATATACTGTTGTAATGCTCAACCCTGTGGTATTGTTGTGTCTTGCCTGTCTTTGGTATAAAAAAGCAAACTCTCTCCCGAAACTATATTATTGTAATTTAATTTCGTCTCGAATATCTGTTGGTCTTCACTGCATCGAATTTATATTTATTGTTGGAAGTTTTTACGAATTTAACGTGGAAAGTAACCGCTCACACATCATTGGCCAATCTTTAAAATATTGTGTGTTTTATTTTTTCTTGATTTCAATCGCACTGCAGCCTGCAGTATATAACTTTGTAAGTGTTATTTTGCATGTTATTTTCTCTGAGGATGCGCATTGTCATGGTGCGCGAAACGTCAGTGAAGCAATAAACCAACCTGTTTATGGTTGCTTTCACTTTCATCAGATGAACGTTGCAACTAGTGCTAGAAACGAAAAGTAGGCTAATATAATTAGCCTATGCGAGAGAACAAACAAAATTGCACACATGATATTTCTTCTGACCAACAAAAAGAATGAAACTGTACACATTGAAGTGCCAAGTTTTTAGTCATTGTGATGTCTAGTGTATTGCTACAATTCAGATGGTGGGCACTGGGCAGACTATTCATTATTTGTTCAATGCTCATATTTGATTCAACCTCTCAAAAATTGATCAAATTAAAAAGACAAACAGAAACACTGTTTTTGTAGAACAAGTTAGTTTTCTTTTGCAATGCAGTTGTGCTCAGGGTTGCCAGATGGCCTTTTTTAGGCCAAATTCCAGAAAACTGGCCTTTTTAAATTGCAATTGGCCTAAAAAAATTGATGCAAATAAGGCCAGAAAATCTGGCCTTATTTGGCCCTTTTTATGGCTGCAAGTTTTGACCGGTTTAAAAAGTATTATTTTAAGGAAATTCAATTTCAATTGTAATATAAAAGTATCACTTATCATCACTTAGAGCCTGACCTATATTCGTTTTAATTTTAATTAGTGAGTAGAGAATGTGTTAGCGGTGGACAGGACGGTTCTATTAAGTTGCACCCGCCGTAAACCGTAAAGTATACACTTGCCTTGTTTGTTAATGTGATGTGTTTGCATTCCGTTTGTGCAATCTTGTCGTATTTTGTTTGCTGCTAAATAATTTCAAAACCGAGTATTAGTTTTAGTTCTTATGACATCTTAAACGTATTGATTTCGTACTGGGTTGGTCTGTGAATAAGTTTATTATAAAAGCCTACGACAACACATTTCACTGACTGTTGAACACTCCACGTTTACTTCTGATCCGGTTTGCAATACGCAAAATGCTACAGAACGACAGGGAATCTTTGCATTCGTTTATTTTTGATTTTTTAGATTCGTGGTTTTAAACTTCTATACATCAAATAAGTTTTGATGTGAGTGAAGGCTATATCTTATATTGTTATTGCAAAATTGAATTTTATATATTCTTTAGTTGATACAAACAGTGTTTTATTTTAATAATTCTTCTGTAGTCATGTATGATAGCACTGAAAATAGTTTCCAATCCTGTAGTTGTAGACATCCCTGGTACATATACTCAATAAGACAAATTCATGCTTATTGCTTAGCTAGATGTTCGGAATAGCACTATTCATGAATTGAAGTAATAATGGTTTCTAGTTTATCTGCTACTGCAGTAATTTTTCATTAATCAAATTATGCAAACGAACCGGTCATTATGCTCTGACAGTGCTAAATTATTATCTGTCATATTTGATCGTAAAATGGCATTTTCAAAAAATTATTTCAATTAAGTTGTTAGCGTTTATTTAGCCTTAGAAGTAAATAAAAAATTTGGCCTTTTTTTGGCCTTATTTTATAATGGATTTGGCCTTACTATAGCTTGAGTATCTGGCAACCCTGGTTGTGCTGACTGCTGTTCAGGGTTGCCAGATTGGCCTTTTTACGGCCAAATGTCAGAAATTTGGCCTTTTTGAAAAGTGTTTGGCTGGACAATTTTTGTTTGGCCGCTTGGCCTTTTTTTGGCCTTTTTTAGTTTCCCGATTGGCATTTGTTTGGCCTTTTTTTCTTTTGGTTTTCATAGTTCTTTTGGTTATCCCTAGCAACAGTGAAAAGTTTTGGTGTAGCGTTTTACATCATGCCCATTTCAAAGACCTTGCTAGCTATGCTTTAACATGTCTCTGCATCCCTGTCAGTAATGTAGTAGTAGAGAGGATTTTTTTATTACTTACTGCAGTGAAAATAAACACGAAACAAAATGCAGACTGAGCTTTTGGAAACGATTTTGCGAATACAAACGGACAGGCTGCTGAATGGAAAATGTTGCACAGACTTTGATGGCAGTGCCATAATGATAAGGCGTTTCACATCTGATATATATTGTTTATGGTGAAACTAGCAGTAACGAAATGGCAGAGGCGCTAGCTTTCCTATAATAAGGAGTGTTCATTGTGGAAAGATGTTGGACATAAATGCAATTGATTTCTTTGATTTTGCAGTGTTGGGTGTTTAATGTAGCCTACAAGTAATTGTATTGGGTATAAATATTGTATATATATATACTATTTCATATTGCATTAAGTGATATGCCAATATTAACTCCTTCTCACTAGTCACCTAGGTCTCACTGGTGGACGTTAATGGCTTTTTAGTCTACAGGATGACGCTTAGCCTAATGTTGTATGCATATTTCAGTTGTATTGTACCGTAATTGTTTCCATACCTATCTGTTTGTATTTTATGGATTGCATTTTTTCAGGAATTTTATTAAGCGATTCTTCTTTAACAGATAACATGTAGAACAATAGAAACTGGGTAAATATTATCCAATTTGTTGTTGAAAGTAAGTGCAAAAACACCACTGATTTCAACAAAGAGAACAAAACCTCAGGTTTGGCCTTTTTTTCTATAATTTGGCCTTTTTTGGGGATGCATTTGGCCTTTTTTGTTTTATCAATCTGGCAACCCTGCTGCTGTTGTGCAACAAAAAATTTCAATGACTGTACCCAATTAAAATTTGATAGAGTAATAAGGACGAGAGAAGACAATGATAAAATTGAGGTGTAAAGAAGTCCTTGAGTAGGCTTTAAACTACCCTTTTTTGATAAAAAGTGTCTTAGTTTCAGATCATTTGTGAACCCCTTTAAAATTGAAAAAGTGAGATAATGTTGAAGGGTACAGTACTGGTGTGTCATAGTTTTCCTCCAATATGAAAGGCAAAAGCAAAAAGTTTGAAACATAGAATGAGCAATAGGACACCCTCGTTGCCACGTTTACCAAACAAAGTTGCATGTGATCTTTATTACATACGGTACCGGTACCTACCGTATCTGTTTGTTCTAGTTTCACTTAATCAGATTTCAATGCAGTTATTTACCAGTTTAATTGGGATCACTTACTCATTTTATTTATTTAGTTATTTGAACGGGTGCAACCTAGTTCGTACGGTACCTTGAACAATTCGTACAGTCAGTTTGTACCCTGAAAAGATCGAGAGAAAAAATTAAAAAAAGCCGAAGTCGCTGATCGGAGTTTAATACTAGCACAAAGCCAAGTCGCTGATCGGAGTTTCCCCAAACAATTTGAAACAAACTCGAGGGTTAGGGTTAGCAGAAATGCGGAAAAATGTTTGCGGAAACTGCGATCAGCGAGGGTTAGGGTTAGAGCATAGATTACTCTATGGTTAGAGTTAGGGTAAAGGTTAGCGGAAACTGCGATCAGCGAGGTTAGAGCATAGATTACTCTATGGTTAGAATTAGGGTAAGGGCTAGCAGAAACAGCGGAAAAATGTTTGCGGAAACTGCAATCAGTTAGGGTTAGAGCATAGATTACTCTATGATTAAGGTTAGCGGAAACTGGGGAAAAATGTTTGCGGAAACTGCGATCAGCGGACTTCGGCTTTGAGCTATTTTTTCTCTCGATCTTTTCAGGGGGAAAATTTTAAAATGATTGCGGAAACTGCGATCACCAACTTCGGCTTTTTTTAATTTTTTCTCTCGATCTTTTCAAGGTACGAACTGACGGTCCGAACTGTTCATGGTACGAACTAGGTTGCATCCATTTGAACTATTCCTTCAGCTTCCTAACAGCTTCTGAAAATTTCCATTTTGCTGAAAATTTTGAAAAGTTATCCATTCAGAGCAGACGCTCCTTTGTACCAAGACAAACTACAAAATATTCAAAATCAAGGAAAGAAGCTATTTGATATTGCTGCTTGTAAATGTTTGGATCTTACATCTTGCACATGTTCTGCTTCTAAAAAAAGTGCCCTGTAAGGAGCAGGACTTCTTGATTGACCAGCGCACGAATAGAAAAATGATTATTTTTGGTATTGACCACCGTGAAATGATCAGAGTTAGAAAAATGAATCAGCGGAAAAACAAACGAAAACAGTGCCAAGCAGCACAGCCAAATCAATGCGTTGAACGCAGGAGACTTCATCATCGTCTGAATCATAATGTGACACATACCGTAGGTAACGTGTGAAGATAGTGATGCTAGTCTCTCATCTGTAGCTCAAGTGTGCGACAGAGCGGGTGTGTCTGACAGAACAGCAGCCTTTATTGCAAGCTCATTGTTGCTGGACATTGGGGTGATAAGTAAAAATGATGACAGCTCTGATATAGATCGACATAAAATTCGTCGAGAAAGAAAAAAGGTCCACAGAGAAACACAATTAAGCTCCAGTGATGCAGATTTTGATTCACCATTTTCCATTTATTTTGATGGGCGCATTGATGAAACACTTACAAATGTAAAAAAGGCAGCAAGTTTTCAAAATCACTGGTTAAAGAAGAATATATATATATGTATATTGCAAGAGCCTGGATCAAAGTTCATTGGCCATGTCATTCTGGAATCTGGTTGTTCAAAAAATATTTTGAGAGCTATTGTAAAATTCTTTAATTCCAACACATCCAATCTAGATTTAACATACTTGAGAGAAATTGGTTGCGACGGAACAAATGTAAGTACAGGCACAAAAATGGAGCTATTGCACTGTTGGAAAGAGCGGTTAGCAGGCCATTACAGTGGTTAATTTGTCAACTTCATAGGAATGAATTGTGGTGCAACCTAGTTCGTACCCTGAACAATTTGTACCCTCAGTTCGTACCCTGAAAAGATCGAGAGAAAAAATTAAAAAAAGCCGAAGTCGCTGATCGCAGTTTAATAGTACAAAGCCGAAGTCGTTGATCGGAGTTTCCGCAAACAACTCGAGGGTTAGGGTTAGCGGAAACTGCGGAAAAAGATTTGCGGAAGCTGCGATCAGCGAGGGTTAGGGTTAGAGAGCATAGATTACTCGATGGTTAGAGTTAGGGTAATCGGAAACTGCGGTTAGCGGAAACTGCGGGAAAATGTTTGCGGAAACTGCAATCAGCGAGGGTTAGGGTTAAGAGCATAGATTACTCTATGGTTAGAGTTAGGGTAAAGGTTAGCAGAAACTGCGGAAAAATGTTTGCAAAAACTGCGATCAGCGAGGGTTAGAGCATGGATTATTCTAAGGTTAGGGTAAGGGTTAGCGGAAACTACGGAAAAATGTTTGCGAAAACTGCGACCAGCGAGGGTTAGGGTTAGAGCATAGATTAGTCTATGGTTAGAGTTAGGGTTAGCGGAAAATGCAGAAAATGTTGCAGAAACTGCAATCAGCGAGGGTTAGCGTTAGGGTTAGCGGAAACTGCAATCAGCGACTTCGTCTTTGTGTTATCGTTCTCTCGATCTTTTCAGGGGGAAAATTTTAAAATGTTTGCGGAAGCTGCGATCAGCGACTTCCGCTTTTTTTAATTTTTTTTCTTGATCTTTTCAGGGTACGAACTGAGGGTACAAACTGTTCAGGGTACGAACTAGGTTGCATCCAATGAATTGCCTTTAAGGTATTTAATTCAAAAACGTGATTGGAAAACAAGTGGACCAGGTATATTCACGGGAGAAATTGGCCAAGTATCGGGAAATTGTGAACAAGTTGCTGTTAACGTTAAATTTCGCGCAATTACAACAGAAACTATGGAAGTGGATTGTGATGACTTAAGTACTGACCAAAAGTATCTATTTGAAATCCATCGAGCAGTATCAAAAACCATTGCGAATGATCCTGCATTTCAACGTAATCCTGGAACAATTTTTCATTCACGCTGGCTGACGACAGCAAACAGAATTTTGCGTCTCTATGTGATGAAATCCAACCCATCTGGCACTTGAATTCTTCTGGTGAAATTTATCATGAAAGTGTATACACCAATGTCGTTCAAAATAAAATGCAATTCATCTGCTACACATGGTGCTAAGCACATGTACGAAACAATTACGAGAACACGCTGCCTGCCAATAGAAGTCAAACAAATTGTTCTTCCAGTGATGCAAAGAAATAGATAATGGATATAATGCCCATCCAGAAAGTGTTTTGTTATCCATGGTTGCTGACGACAGTAAAATTATCCGGGAACTTGGATTGAGAAGAGTTTTGCGTGCCCCAAAACTGATTGCAAAACGAAACAGCAGTGTGCGAGGTTTTGAAATTCCAATCATGAATTTTGACACCACGGCATTTCATGAATTAATTGACTGGCAAAACGTTGATCTCACACCATCACCGTTGCTGCAAGATGTAACAGATGACGTAATGTGCAAAGCAATCAGTCAAGGAATTCCACTACCGGTGCCAAGTGAGCTCTTCAAAATTCCCTGCACACACAAGCAGTGGAAAGAATGTTGGTAACGGCAGCATCCAGCAAAGCTTGTGGTCAAGAAAGCAGACACAGTTTCATTAGAACAATGTTACTGAGCCGAAAGTTAACGCCGAAATTTGACAATAAAAAGCAATTTAACATTTGAAGAGAAAATTTAGCACTACTGTGTTCAACATTGCTGTAGCCTAAGGTTTTGTTGATTTTTTTGAATACGTTAATTGTGTTGTTTTCGAATTCGTTGATTGTGTTTTTGTTGAAAACCTTGATTGTGTTGTTGATATAATTTTGCTGGTTTGAATCGCTTTCAGAATCCTTGCTGTTTGCTATTGTAATCTTTAGTAACTGCTGTTGCTACCGTGTATTATCATTCTTGAGGGCATTACCGAAATATTAATATTCATTTGAAACATCATGTGTTAATAAGTAAAATTTACTTTTACCTTAAAACAGCAACAGAAACATGTATTGTTTAAATTCTTTCAATTTTTTGTCAAAGCTTTCGTTGTGACAACCATGGCTATGTCAGTGACGTAAATTCCAATAAAAGACGTCACTTTTTCCTACCAAATTAACCCATTTTCATTAAAAAATGACGCAACAGCTCAGGGTAGGTCTATAAAGAGAAATGCAGTGACGTTTTCTAGTTTTGTGGTTATGTATTTGTAACCACACACAAAAATGAGAAATTTTCAGCAAAATGGAAATTTTCAGAAGCTGAAGGAATAGTTCAAATGACTTCAATTTTTTTTCTTAGGTTAATTAGATATATCTAAACAATATTGTATCTACCCAAACTAAAAATATTTTTGCAAAATATTTTTTTAATTTTTTGGAAAGAATGCGTTTTTGACCCCATTTTTCGATTTTTGAGCCCCATGAGGAGGCTGAAGACAATTTGTTACGAATCTATAATTTTGTCATGAGCGTTTTCTCACTCATTGGCACTATTTCCCCACTACCCCGAGAGAATTAAAAAAAAAAGTTCAAAAACGAGCCACCCTAATGCACAAGGTTGAAATTTCAAAAGTTGCATTCACTCGAGCTGAGCTTGCAATTATGCAAGTATACATTGTGTTCAGTTCAGTTTGTTTATTTTTTCTGCTGGCAAATGAAAATATACACAATATATACAATAAACAAAAATAATTTACACAGCGAGGATGGCAGCGAAAGACCAAAAGGTTTCCAAAGTCAGTCAGCTTTTGATTTAATAGTACATTTACTCGCAGTAACCAATAAACCTCTGTCTGTGGCCACATGCTTTTTCACAATTATATACGACAAATATACGATAACTAAACAGAGTTTGAAAAACTATAGAAAATGCACCTTGATTGCTTATTTGGTTAGGCGACCGATTGTGAACAAAGAAATGGCAAAATTAAGCAAACATGGTTCAACTCTTGGCAGGGCTGCGATTTTTGCTTTTTTCGGCAGCATTGCTGCTCGACACGTGCCGTACCTATTCAACAAACGCCGTGCGTTACAGAAAAAAAGAACTGAGAGAGAACGTCAGCTCAAGGAACAATCGGTGGGAGAGAATCACGTGATGTATTCATAAGAGTGCCGACTTACGTAAATTTTCTTGTGCTAGGTGCTTCATGACGTGGCCTAAAAGCGACGCTTCAAGCGAGAAATTACCAAGCCATCCACGCCGCCATTTTGAACACTGCAGGAAAATGATTTGATTGAAGTTCTAATGCCTGGCATTGAACACTTCGCCACACATGTTTCGTGCATTCGACACAACTGGTTGCTTTTATAGATGAAATAACCTAGGCTACTTTTAGTTGTCAACGTCTATGCCAGTTTGTACTTTGCCCTGTGAGCCAATTAACAATGTTGCACTGTTAAAATGACTCTGTTGGATACTTGTTACAAATTTTTTTCACATCTACAAAGCAGCCTAGTTTCTGTCCAGATGTTCAGAAATACAGATGAAAAAAGCGACTATTTTTATGGAAAGGAGTTCTCCTCCAGAAGAACATTTTGAAGACTGCGGAAAATGTTCTAACGCCTGGCCTGGCAATCAAACATTTGGTAACTTGCATATTTCGCTCCTGACTGTGTTTACATGCGGGTACATGCATTGCATAACCATTTACGTAGGTCGTAGGCTACTAAGCGAGGCTAAAGAGATGACAAAGGAAAAAATCTTGCAGTAGGTTACGTTAGTGGTATAGCCTAAGGGTTTTTTTCTTTTGCGATTGTCAGTTTTGAGTTTACTACAGTTCTCTTCCTGGAGCAAAACAAACAATATACACGTCCGGTAGGTATACAACTTAGCACTTGATACTAGTTTGCAATCACTCAACCAGCGTACGATTAAAAACTTAATAAGTGACTCTGACGTACATCCACACAACTTGTGCAGTAATTCGCGGCCAAACGCTTATCTGCCTGTTGTGACGTCATACTACTATTCGACAAACCAAAGAAGAATTTTGGTGGTTTGACAAGAAAGAGATAATTGCAGCACTGCTCTCGGGATATGCATTTGAGCAGTTCATGTCAAGTACGGCTTTCTATTCAATGAAACCAAGTTAGTTGAATAAAAAATAGGCAACAACTCTTTCAGAACAAGGGAAAACAATGGTTCAACTCTTTGGATATGCGCTTGAACAACGCGCTTAAGGACAGAAGTCAAACCCGTGACCACAAGCTTGGAGCATTTCACAGATAGAACACAAAACTGTTGAAAGCAATATATAGGGAGCGTGTGAAACGAAAATTACCAGCAATATATGTTCTTGTGTTTGAAGCAGCAGTGTTACTCTGACTCTTACGACAGATGGAACTGCCTGCATTGAAAAATGCACTTGCTTAGGATCGATAAGTTTCTCTCATTGGACACTGGGGCTGAGGGTTTATCCTTTTACTGGTCTGGGTACCCTGTGGGTTGCGGTCTCTGGTTGTTGCCACTTGCTTCAAAAACTTGTATTACCAAAACTCACCATGAGGAGGTTAACAATAATATTCAAACAAGTAACAAAACTTGTTATGCACTGTTTTCATTCTCTTTGCTTATTTGGTTTATGGCTGATATTATTGCTGGACTGGCCGCTGATTTTCATCCCGAAAGACTAACACTCACTGTGTTGTATTCAACTAAGTCATACATAAGCATTAAGCATGCAAGGGATTTTGCTATGTCTTGTTCAGTCAACATTATGCAATTAAGCTGCAGCCAAATTAAACCGTGCATGAAATGTTGCATGACAGGTCTGACTGACATGTGGATCCACGAATAGTGGATTATAATCATTTAGGCTGGACATCAGCAATTTTAATAAATTGCTTTCAGAATTAGTGTGGGATTTTTGCCCCCTTGGAATTAACTTACTTGAGTAAAAATTTGATGTCTATGTATGTACTGTATCACATTTTCACTGATTATTTAAAAAAATCAGCTTTTTGGTATTGTCATTTTTTATTAATGTCGATTTATAGTGTATGCGTGACCCCATGTTTTGTAAAAAAAAACATACACTTAGTCATGACATCATGCTCGTGTAACACACATACACCATGGCCTCTGAGTCTATGGTTACTATATCTGGTTTCTATAATGGCTGCTGGTATGGAGGCTACATCAGAAAGGTTAGTGAAATGCACTGGTCGTTGTTCTATAGTCATGATTCAGTAATCAGCCTTGTGCTAGTGCCACATAGACCGCTCCTTCCACACAGTATCCTTTAATTTTTTTCTGTGCAAATCAAATGTTGTACATCTTACATAATTGATAGTAATGTCCATCGACTATTCTAAGAATATGCCCAATGAAAAAGGAGCTTCTATTTTTAACTTCCTTTGCAGATTACTACTGTTTCTGATAAACGCATAGACGTTTTTTTAACAAGATAGTGTTTATTAAATTTCATTTTTTGTTTGAAATTATATTTCACTTGTGAAGATATGGCGTCTGATGAAATGGAAGACACAGTTGGACTTTTAAAATCTGCCTTGTCTAATCCAGTGAATGTTATTCTGTTGGCAATTTGTGTATATTTGCTTTACAAGATCTGTAAGCCGAATTCAAATGAGGTTAGTGAGAGTATTTAGATACAAAAGTTTGAACTAAAAAACACAAGTATAGATTTAAAATCCACCCCTCTTAGTGTGCAACTGTGCATTCACAATTTCACATGGATCTAAATTATTTAAAAAAAAAAAAAACTATATATATATTTCCAATTGGCACTAATCCACACAGCAAAAATCTTTGATGAAAAAATTTTGCATCTGTCCAACATAATCCCATTAGATCAACTGCTAAATGATTTTTTTTTTCCTGTTTTTAGTTCAGGTCTACAGCACCTCTAAAAGCTGTGGTAGGCTACCGGTAATGGACAATGCTACTCTTAGGTCTTTTGATAATATTGCAACCACCAGATGCTTGTTCGAATAATGTATTTTGTGTGTATAAATCAATATATAATATATATGTCTTTGAAGTTTTCTAGTAGTAAACTGATGGAAGAGATCTGCCTGACTATCTGAGCTGCTATTATGCTGCGACGATCCTCTGTTCATTACTGGTTGGTCTGTCTTCACTGTCTAAGTACCAAAGGGTCGGTCTATAGTCTCAATATTATATTAGAAATCGATTTCATGAGAGGCCGCAGCCCTCACATCGTCAGTCTAGTATGAAACAAGTTACGAATCGTGCAAAGAAAATAAAAATATATGCACTATGACGTAATATTTTCTTTGCACGATTCATAACTTGTTTCATACTAGACTGACGATGTGAGGGCTGCGGTCTCTCATGAAATCGGTTTCTAATATAATATTGAGACTGTTGACCGATTCTTTGGTACTTAGGCAGTGCAGACAGACCAATCAATATATATATATATTAGGGTTATGACTTGAAAAAAAAAATTCAAAATTTTGTGTGTCCTGTAGTCACAAATGATGAACTTTTATGTCCTGATTTGAAAACTCACACAAGTTAAGACTGTTTAAACAAAAGTCTCCCGCACCAAATTTTTCCAGGTTTCAATGTATGAAGAATGGGCTTTCTTTTGTAGACATAGACTAGACTAATTTGAATTTGACTGACACAATTTCAATTGCAAAGATTTGAAATTTTATTTTGGTAAATTGTGATTGCACAGATTAAATTATTCATATCATGGCTTACCACAAGTCAAGTGAATCTGTTGAGAAGAATGTGGTATCCTGGACGAAAAATCTTGCTGTAAAGCCATTAAGAAGAAGAAACATGCCAATGGTTGAAACCCTGAGTAATTATGTTCGCATTCCCAAAAAGAAAGACATTATCGGGCGATACCACTCACTTTTGGACCAAGCTAAGGACAAGACTACAAGAACGATTTTAATAGCTGATGAATTAATTATTCTCTGGGCAAAATTGAACTTTCCAGCGGTGACAAAGCAAACAATAATGTCAAAGCTACGAAAATTGATGGAGAAACAGGAGAAAAATAGAAAAAGAAAAATGGATTCATTTAAATATGAAACAGAAAACCTGTTTGACATTACCAAGATAGAAGGAGAGTGGCTGTTCCAAGAAGACAAAGAACTATATAACCTACAAATTGAATCTACAGGAAAAATTGGCTATACAACCAACAAACTGCTCCAAAATCATCAATTCACCTTTCAAAGAGAGTGCGAACATCAAGTGCTTCACATACCAGTACCAATGTGGCTTCACATCTTGTCACACCAAATGAAGAAGATGAGATGACATCAACTGATGTCGAGAGTTGTACAAGCGATGCAGACAGTATTATGGCAGAATACAGTGACAATATTACCAAGTCAAAACCAGTGTTGCATTTTTCTACATCACATGCATCAAAATTGGTTATACGCAATTCTCTTTCAACCAACAAAGCAGCAGTTGTCTGTGCTAGCCTGGCTGATGATGGAATCGGTGTTCCCACACCATCACAATCTAGTGTTTGGAGAGCAGTTATAAGAGATGGCAACAATGCAAAGCTAAAATTAAAATCAATTATGAAAGAGGAGAATAATTTATGTTTACACTTTGATGGAAAAAAGATTGGCAAACATGAATATCAGGTAGCCTAGTATGCTTGAAAAGTCCATCAAGAGAAATCAAACTGGGTGTTCTAAAATGCGAAAGTGGAACAGCTCAAGATATTTTCAGCAGTCTAGAAAACCTATTAGATGAATATGATGCATGGACAAATTTGAAAATGATCATATGTGACGCAACATCTGTTAATACTGGACGGCTGAATGGCGTTGTTGTGAAACTGTAAAATGCAATGATCAGCAAGGGTTTTGATAAACCACAGTATATTGGTTGCCAACATCATATTCTTGATAGAGTCTTAAAGCATGTATTAGAGTTCTTCAATCCAACGTCTTCAACAAAACCAACTCTCAACTACAAATTTGTAGATGATGTGGTGAAACACTACGAAAACTTGCAGCAATCCTACAACATACAACAAGCCAGAAATTGAGATGGAAATGGTTGAAAACCCAGGATGGAGGGATGATTTTAAGTTTCTCTTTGAGTTGTGCAGTGATTTCCGCTTCTTCAAAGAAAATGGTAGATTTCCACTAATCAAATGGCATAAACTTCCATCTCTACACAATGCTAGATGGAATTCAAGAGCCATTTATGCTATGATTGCCTACTTCCTCATCCCTAGATGGAGAGTAACTCTGGAGATATCATGCTCATTCATCGCAAATGTGTGGCAGGAAGCCTGCTTTTCTAACCAAAGGTTTAAAGGTGGAATATACCAAAGATTATTTGATGCTATCTTTGAGCTCGAATGTCCTGGAACCTTAAAGTGCCTTAAAACCCATTGGAATTTGGATAAGTCCGTTGTAGATGTCCCACGCACTAACATAATTGCAGAAAGGGGAGTCAAATTGATGGAAGAACTTTACCAGAAGTGCAAAAAGGACAAATATTTGAACATTAAATTTGTAGCAAAGAATAAGTTTTGAATTGTAATTTTTTTTACATTTGGACCAATGTCAAAAATTAAAGTCAGTTTGTGCGGGACATTTTTTATGATTTGAACAAAATGAGTATAATTTTCTAAATTTATACCAACATGTTCATTGATTCCTGCTACAGGCAAAATATAATTTCCTAGTCATAACCCTAATATATATATAATTATATACGAGGATGAATATAATAGAACATAGTATATCTACCTTCAAAGTGTGGTTCCAAACCATATAGTCTACTACTGAGCAATTGGTGGTGTACACAATTTGTTCAAAACCCTAACGCAAAATTAAATGTTTTTATTGTGAACTATTATATACAGTATAGCCTAAATTATTGATGATTAACTGTTAATAATGACCCACTAACAGGCATACACTCGTATATCATATACATTGCACTGAGTTTGTATTTTTCCAATAATGTTGCAGTTTGATGCTGGCCCTCCCCCAGAGCCTGAGCTCCCCAAGTTAAAGAAACAGGACATGACAGTTACAGAACTTCGAGAATATGATGGCATTAAAAATGGAGGAAGGATCCTCATTGCTGTCAATGGAAAAGTGTTTGATGTCACAAGGGGGAAGAAGTTTTATGGGCCAGGTTATTAAAACTCTACTGTTCTTTAAGAGAGAAATTCATTGTTCATGGCACTTAAAAACTTGGTTTTGATGAATTTTTTGCCTACTCAAATTTGTCAACCGACTATCTTATTCATGGATTGAATTGTTCGTGAATAACCTGAAAGAATCTATATTGTTTTTCACAGCATGTCTTCTGTATATATATCTTAGTTTTTACAATAGTATCAGCAGCTTCCTTCTATTGTTTTCAAAGTTCTTCATTGCAAGTCTAAAAAAAAATTTGAATACTTATGCACTTTACCCAAGAAAATTGCTGTTTATTGTCTAAAATAAAGTGTTTTTTAATGTTCCTTACAGTTCCATTAAGAAGTAAGTCTTTATGACTTTGTGTAGTGGTTAGCATTTTCTCTGAATTGGTATTCATGGGCTTGATTGAGCCATGGTTTGATATTTTGTCGAGTCATACCAGAGACTTTTTGAAAGTACTAGTAGTACTGAATTTTATTTTGAGACACTGTGCTTGCGGTATTTATGTGTTATGAAGATTTTTCATGTACAAAGTAAAAGCTATCTGACTGATTTCAAAAGATATCTTTGGTTTCTTATTTTGCAACAGAGGGACCATACGGTGTATTTGCTGGTAGAGATGCATCAAGAGGCCTGGCTTTATTTCGTCTAGACAAGGATGCCATCAAAGATGAATATGACGATATTTCCGATTTAAATGCAATGGAAATGGACAGTGTTAGAGAATGGGAAATGCAATTCTCAGGTTTGCTATTGAAACTAGTGAAACTACATCCCGACCGGCAAATCGGTCTTGTGTTACAAGTCGTTTAACATCTACAGACATTGAATCAATGTAAGGAATGGTCTTATTTGGTGGCTGGGATGATACATTAGACCGTGCCACACAACATGTTTCACCAAGAAACTTATAACAAAAACAATGAAGGGAATTTTGTTTTCCAACTGAATTTCATTATTATTCTTTAGGTGTGACAAATGCATAAGCTAACTTTTGACGGCCTATGTTTTTTTTTTTGTTATTAGAAGCATCGTGTATTAGACAAAAAAAAAACAGGATGCACTTCTTTAATCTTAGAAACCATACTTCGTGAGCGTCATGACTGAGTTGCTTGGCGTCAAGCTTTCTCAAGTTCTAGATGTTGAATCAATGTAAACAAGAACTGATTTAATCTCGGCATGGTGGGCTCTGGCATGAATGCATGTGAAACATATCCCGTGCGTTGATCCGACACAAACTGTGTTGATTTTTTTTTTTTGAAGTTGGAAGATTATTCGCTTCGTTGACAGTTTTCGTTTGTTGACTCAAGCGAAGTCCAATTGCACGATCTGTTGATTAACGATCAAACCTCTACGTTGCATCACCATGTTTGCGTGCTTTTTTGGCTGTCCTTGTTTAGGCTTGTCTTTTCCATCGATCCCATATAAAAGAAATGCTCGCATTTTTGAAACCCAATCATAACCTCGCTCTCTTTCACCGGTTTCTGGCTGCCAATTTTATCAAAACCGTCAAAATTATACCATCGATTCTACGTAGGGTCCAACAAAACTGTTTTAGAAATGTTAATAATGTTTTCATCATTTGATCACGATTGTTTGTAATCAAATCAAAAACATATTGCCTGCCACATTCAAAATAAACCTTTTAAAACCATCATACTGGTCTTAGATTTGTAGTTTGAAATAAAATGTATTATAAATATTACATAGCTTTAGTTAGACACGAATTAAACCCTATTTCTAGTAGCCCAACTTATATCAGTCTATATTTTTTTCTTATTTCACACTGTTCTTCCTAGATCAAAACTAACAGATGGACTCAGAATATATAACCTTAATGTTTTGATATACAAATGTCTTCAACATAGCTCTCATAGGGTTGACAGTTGGTTACCATAGCTACGAATTTATCCCTCATCTTTGCATGCGCAACGACCATTAATCATTTTATTGGTCTTGTGTGGGATTAGTCTGGTTCATAACAATAAACGCGTTGTCCTCTTTTGACTTGTACATTAGATGGCTATTGTTTTCTGACGGGGTTTTAGTGGAGATTCTGCTTTTGTTTGTGCCATGAACTGATAAAACGAATCCACGCAACTAGAGATGTAGTTCAGCATTCATTCGCATCCTCAGAGCGAATAACATGGTGCGCGAAACGTCATTGTCATGGTGCGCGAAACGTCAGTGAAGCAATAAACCATCTTGTTTGTTGTCAATTTTACTTTCAATTTCATCAGATGAACGTAGCAACTAGTGCTAGAAACGATAATTGTCCTGATGAACACCCAAACTTTTCAGTATAGAGATGTACCGATATATCAGTATCGGTGATATCGGCCATTTTTTGAGTATCGGTATCGGCAAAATTTGGCTCATACTGTGGCCGATACTAAACATGTTAAAAAAAAGGCGTTTGCTGCGGATTTTCTGCAGAAGCAAAGATATAGATTTTTTAAAGTAGTAACTAACGTCACATTGAAGTAGAAAAATAACAACCTGTTCAAATTTTTGATACCTCACACTCCCATGACTTCATGCGCGCACCTTTGGGCATTGTTTGCTTACAGTGATTCTTTCACTCAAACAAAACGTTTTGTTTCAGCAGTTTTGCGTTGTTCGATTCTTAAGTTGTGAAGAAGACTCAATTTCTCCACTATTTATCATTTGTGTTTCTTCTTTACTCTCAGCAGAGGATAATACCAGGCCAAGACTACCCAGGTGGCGGGAATGTGTAGTTTTGCATCGTTTTTGCGTTGCTGAACGTTTGAGGGACCCGTATGGCTTGGTTGTTTTTGGTGAGCTGGTTCTGTCAGTTTGTGATTTGGTTTCCGCCTTTCGTTGTGATGGACTCACCAAGCTTGAACAAAGTCGTGGCGGAGTGGGTGGGGGCGATGGGACTGCGAATCCTCACTGAACTAGTCAACAAGTGGTCTTGTTGCGCCTGGGATAGCGGCCTCATTGTGGGGGAGGAGTGTCCTTCCCTGCTGTCGGCACAGGGCTGGGCGCTCACTGGTGCGGCGGGCTGTTGCGATTCGCTGGCCATAACGGTGTAGCTTCCACGCTAGCCATTTAGACCATCCAATCAACTATTATATATGTTTCTCGACAGCCGTTTTGTAGCAAGAATTGACATCGACAAGAATTGAAATGGCTAGTGTGGAAGCTGCACCGTTGTGGTTGGCGGGTCACGGCAGCTCGCTGTGCTGGTGAGTGTTCAGCCTTAAGCTGGTGGCCGGGGGGGATGCTCCTTTCTTCGCAATGAGGTTGTCATCTTGGGCGCAACAAGACCATTTTGATTGGTTTGGTGAGGATTCAAGGTCCCATTGCTTTCTTTTTGGGCCTACTTATTCTGCCGTGACATTGTTTGGGCTTGGTGAGTTTGTTACAGCTAAGAGTGGAAGTTGAATCGCCGACTGGTGGAGCCGGCTTGCTGAGTTGCACGGGTTTTTTGAGCGTTTGGCGTGGTGGGAGCGATGCAGAATTGTGCATTTTTGCTACCTGGGTAGTCTTGGCCTGGCAAAAGCTTTTCAACCAAACGGCAAGCGCCCTTAGGTTGTACATTACTTGTCGAATAGTTTTTGTACGACTACACAAATAACTTGGTTTACATTTTACATCTTATTATCAATTATGATAGCCTATTTGGAGAGTTTGCGCAAACACTTTTTTTTCAGAAACCCCAATTATGATGTACGGTAATGTTTCTTCCCTTATACCCCAATGCTCAATTACGGTGGCCTTTCATTACCAAGACCTACTATTATGACACAACAATGCGGTTGAGATTGTATTCTTGAATCTTTAATAAATTATGCCAATTGAAAGCTTTTTTTAATAGTTTTATGCAAATAAGGTAAAACTTAGCATTTGATATAATTCCTTGCAAATACCAAAATTGCTTATTTTTGTAACACCAAAGTATCGGCCAAAATATCGGTATCGGCCTAAAATAGTGATATCGGTATCGGCCAAAATATTGGTATCGGTTCATTTCTACACGCAACCCAATCAATTCACATGTTTTGTCATACCCAGGCTTTATGCTTGCTAGTTAAAGATTTAGGTGAACGGAAAGGCAAAGTCAATTTTCATGTATGCCTTTGCTATTAAGTATCTCACCAAAGACACAGCCACGTGCTCTTGAGCGATGTCAAACCTGCACCTTTTGAGAGCCGTACCAAGGCTCTCACCACTCGGTTATGCAGTCGACTAGTTACAGCATGTGGGCTCATAGTTAGCAGCACAAGCGGATTTGTTTATTGTTTCTTTGTTGTTGTTTTTTCAGAAAAATATGACTTTGTCGGCAAGTTGTTGAAGCCCGGTGAAGACCCAACCGACTACTCTGACATGAGTGAGAATGAAGCAGAAAAAGAAAAAAGCAAGGATGACTGATTGCTTTAAAAAGTCAAGACTTTCAAATAAACCTGATCGTTGTTGTGTATTAACATGTTGCTTTGAAAGGAATTATCCCTTGTGGCTAACCCAGGCCTCCCAGGTTTGTGGAATATTGCCTGACAAAGCACAAACAGACGGTGGTGTGTCCTGTAAATCTGTCGTTGTTTATAAGAAAGTAATTAATTCTATGATATCGCCGATTTCTCCGAGAAAACACTTGACATGTGTAACATGTAGATATTAGGATGTAGCAGAACGTTTAAGTTGTTTAATGGTTTTGAAAAATGCCATGCCCATACGCTGAATACGAATTGTGGTTCATTTCTTCATCTAGTGCCAACTGTTTCACTCATGTTGTTACATTCAACGAATTCTCAACTACCCGATCATTGATTTTGAGTAACCCGGCAAGGTAGTTTAGGCTAAATGCTTAAAACTATTGCAGAGGGGATTGCTTGAAAGCTGTTTGAAAGCATTCTTTTACCCCTATCGACAAGATAACATCTGACTTGTCACTCGTGTATTGCGTTTTTTAAATTCACACCCGATATATGGCTCGTCTTCCGATACTTAAACGTGAAAAGAATTGAGCATATGTTTTTGCATAGACATAGACAGTGGTTATGTACTTGCGTTTTATACATAAAAATGGTTTGGTTAAAGCATTATGCTGTATAATATAAAATAAGCACAAAATATGTCTGCGTGGTATAATTCTTTAGATTTATACCACGCAGAAAGCTAATTTTGCATGAAGTGCTGTATACTCCTAATTGTGTTGCTGAAATGTTGAAATCGCCAGTGGTCTATCTTTATTCAAGAGACTTGTTGCATGCAATCTACCATGATGCCGCCATGCACCGTTTTAATAAGAAATTTTGAGTTTTGTCAGTGCCATTATCAGTCGAAAACTGTATCTATGTTTCAACCAGCAAAATTGTATTTGTTTGCATCATTTCAACGTCGGTTGACATCTAACTGGTAGATTAGGGATGTCACTTACCTTGCAAAACCCACCCTCACTGCCCGTGGTTCATTTACGGAGACAAGTGGCAATGTTTTGTTGTGGAGTTCACGCTAAGATGGGTTGGTAGGAGTTGTGAATAGATGGAAGGCAAATGTTGTGTTCATCTTACAGCACGGCATGTTGATGAAATAGCGTGCAGTGCACTCGACAGTCGTTTATTGCTCGGTAGTTCAGTAACCTATCAAGTAACAACCATAACGGTTATGATTCCATTATCGTTGTTTGGTTGGTATTGAATCTTTTTATTCGGACCAATGCGATTAGCCCTCGCTAATCCGACCGGCCCCATTTCGTCAAATGAAGTCGGTTTCTCAACTCTGTTGAAACCGAAATACCGACTCTATTGAACGAAAAAATGAGAAATACTTAACATAAAGTCTGCTTTTCTCATTATGTGTGGGATAAGATGAAATCCCGATTAGCAAAGCTTCAATTGACGACGTCTGACATTGTCTTTTGTATATATATTTTGTTTATACATGATTATATATACGCATGTCTTGATCATTTTATGTCCGGCACATTAATGCCTATTGCCTTCAAAAACGTAAAAAGTCCTTTCCAATGGAAGTGCTTTTGTATTAGAAAGTCATTTCCCTTGATCAATCAATATTGTTAGTTGAACAAAGACGTTGTTCGTATTCCAATGTACTGTAAGTTATGAATATATGAGTATCCGCGAGACTGTGTGTACAGTATTGCAAGCCATAGTGTCGTACGTAGCATACAACCCGACTTGGTCAGTGTAGTCATCCCGTCAAGCATTCTGATTCAGATAGCGAGACAAAGTGTACTGTACATATTACTTGTTGTATTTGTTCTTTGTGTTGATATGTTTCCCGGAAACAGAAGTGGGCAAATAAACAGCAAGTTTTAACAATGGCGCAAAACTGGAAGCAATATTATTTTGTGAATTGTTTTAATGTTGCCAGAGTGTCGTACGGCGTTACACGCTATGGGGAGTTGTAACAAAGCAAAAACATAGCTTCCTTTGACGTTTCAACATTCTGTTTGGACTCGCTTTCGATGGTTTATTTGACTTTCTAAACCCAACATTTTGCCCACTTAAGGCGCAATTGCTGTAATTTGTACCAGAACCTTGTTGTGACGTTTCAGTTATGACGTCACTCGGATTGCTTGCAACATGTTTGGTCTGCCACTTCATAAGGTTAAAGGTTTTGAAAGTCTATTGCAAGTCACTGCATGGCTTATGAAGCTTTCATTATTGCGTGTATTGTTCATAACTGGCTAGAAACTTGTTCTTTATTCGTCTTCACATAATATGGTGTCGTGTGTTTTCAAAGGTAATTTTTTGTTTCTTTTGCTAATAAAGCAACTATCTGGTGAAAGTCTCAGTTTCTGCAGCATGGAAATTAACTGTGAAGGTATGTAGTCTCAGCTGCTTACACGCGATTAATCGAGGTTGCCCAAAAAGTCGTTCTTATCGAGTTTGTAACTGTAGCCTACGCTATACTGTAAGAACTTGAACTATTTTCGACTAGTCTGCAGCCATTATATTATAAGAAAGGATTTGTTGCGACTGCATGTGGAAAAAGTGATGAGATGGAATGCGTGACCACTCAGCAATAGTTGTCATTTTCACATTGTTTCAAGATCTGACTAGCGGCTCGCTCTTCCACCATGGGCCAATCTGACAGATGTTTGCAGGTGCACCCACTAAAAAGCACGATTTTTTTTTAGCAGAATTTCTACATTTATTTTTTGTATTCTAGATATATCTAACAAAGAAAAAAGAAAGTGAAATTCCAATCTGTCAAATTAAAATGAATGGAACAAGTAAAAAGATTTCGGTAGCCTATCTTGGGACAACAATAAACTGGGACGCCAAAGATAATAAGGAGTTCAATATAGGCTTAGGTATAATAATAATAATGGTATAATAATAAAAAAATAATAATCGGGTTTTTATTTGCGCCCATTGCGATAACATACAGTACACTGCGATCACAGATGCGATAGGCTACAACAGGAAGCAGCGAAGTGACATATAGTCTTCGAGTCAGCTACGGTACTCTCCTTATTTTGGCTTGCCATTAAACGTCTTTGCCGAGACACAGCCGCGTGCTCTGGAGCGGTGTCGAACCCACGTCCTTTTGAACGTCGCGCAAACATTCTTACCACTCGGCTACGCAGCCGTGTTGCTCAAGCAAAAGCTTCTTTCCAGCAAATGAAAACAATATTATGCAACAAGAACATATCTTTCGCAACCAGATTCAGACTATTAAATTGTTACATTTATCCAATTTTTAAACCTAATTCAGAAACCTGGACAATTAGGCTAATAAAAGAATAAATGGGTTTGAAATGTGGGCATTTCGAAAAATGCAGAAGATTTCCTGGACTGACAGAAAAAGCAACCAAACTGTTTTAAATCAAGTCAAACAAACAAAGAATCTACTAAAAAATATCAAAGAAAATCAACTTCAACTTTTAGGACACGTGCTGCGAAAAGGAAAGTTAGAACATCTCTCTCTGACAGGCAAAATTGAAGGGAAGCGTGCCCAAGGCAGACAAAGATTAACCTACTAAACCGACAAAACTAACACCAACATACACCTAATACACAAAGCAAACAACAGAGAATCTTGGAAACTTTTCATGCAAGAGGCAGTCAATGCTTGGAATCAAGTGCGACAATAAAAGAAGAAGTTAAGCACGGCCACCAAACCTGATACTTTAAATTAAGTAGATGAATCAGTTAAGAATTAACTGATTTATCGATGCATATACCGTAATATTAGATCCTTTCATGCACGTCTTAAACCATTATGCAGTGTTGTACGCGTCAATGAAATAAATTGACGGCGTCAGCGTCAGCGCGAATTGCCCAAAAACTTTACGGCGTAAAGTAGGCTACTGCGTAAGCTCTTAAAGAAATTGACGGCTTCAGCGCTAATTTCTAGCGCTATTTTAGCCAGAGTCTCACAAAACGGAAGTATTCGACTTCTAACGAGTTTGGTTTTTGAGACTGTTTCGAGCTACGAAAGACGATTTCGTCTTTTCTCGACTCAGATTACCCAGGATACGATAAACAAACTGGAAACTGCATAATTGGATAGACGAACAGCTGCCACAAAAAAGATTGTTCGTTGCTATCAGTCTGAAAGTCAAAACGTCAAACAAAATTTAACTTTCATAGTGAAATGAGATTTTCCATGAAAACGAAAAATGACGCATAGCGCTTGACGCTTAAAATCGGCAAAATAATATCACTTCCGTCAACTAAAAAATAAACTGACGGCGCTAGCCTCAGCGTACTCAACGTACAACACTGCCATTATGGTTTTGCCACCTTTTCCTTTTGTTGGTTTTGTTACTGTATTTCTTTTTCACAATATCATTTCTTTTGCATTCTGACAAAGAAAAATAAATTGAATTGATTGAATTGAGCATGTTAAAAGAAGTTACCGTTCAATGGCTGCAGCGTGGGTCAGGTGTAGCCTACGTCGGAAGGCATTACACCAGTGGCGCCGGCAGGGGGGGGGCAGGCGGGGCAGCTGCCCCCCCAATGTTTTGGGCATCATCTTTTTTTTTTTTTTTTATTAATACATATTAATATTTTTTTTTAATATTTGGATCCCAACCTCAAGTAAGTCAACTCAAGTTGCAAGGGGGGGGGGGGGGGGGGGGGAGGTAAAAGCTCTCTCTTTAAAAAAAAGTATGGAAAACTGTAAAACCTTGATGACTAAATTGTACAGTAGATAAAAAGATTTTCTACAGAAGCAAAGATATAGACTTTTTAAAGTTTTAACTAACATCACATTGATGTAGAAAAATAACAACCTGTTAAATTTTTGATACCTCAAACTCCCATGACTTCTTCCGCGCACATTTTGGCATTGGTTGCTTGCGGTGATCCTTTCACTTAAACAAAACGTTTTGTTTCAGCAGTTTTGAGTTGTTCGATTCTTTAGTTGTAAAGGAGACTCAATTTCTCCAATATTTATCATTTATGTTTCTTCTTTAATCTCAGCAGAGTATAAAACTTGTAAAAGTTTTCCATCCATACGACGTCATGAATGAAATTATATCTCAAATCGGCGTAATGACGTGACATCATCTAAAGATTTTACCGAATAATAAATTAACAAATTCGATCGTCAAAAGTGGTTTGGTGGTGGTAAATATTACGTAATGAAAAAAAAATGTGATAAGGTTGGAAGACATTACGTCATGTATTTTCAATACAAATATGAAGTTTAAAATTTATTCTTTTGTTCATAGTCGTAATCCACCTTCAAAGCGGTACTACAAAGAACAATTTTCGATAAGGGGGGCATCAAGAATAAGTCGACATGACTTTTAACCCTTAGAAGGTTGGGCTCCTGGAGTCTTGCTCAGTTTGGGGGGGGGGGGGGGCTGTCAATTCTTCTTATGCTTTAGGAGTGATATCTCTGTTATTTTGGCACGGTTTCAAAATTTGGGATTCACTTTGTAAAATTATTCACGCTGAGCATATCCGAAAATTAAAACTATGTGAATTTTAGAACTGCTCATATACGTTGAAATGTTGAGGTCACTTATGAGTGTAATTTGTAGCGTGAGTTTACACATTATTTTTTGGTAGAGTAATGAAGAACGTGCATAGTAATGTTGTGATTAATTTTTTTTACATTATTTTACATACAGCCAATGCCCTTCACGCTGTTAAACAGTTAGGATTAACGAGACATGGGCCAAATTAATTACTTTCATCCAGCTGATGGGAAAATGTTTTACAATAGAATATGAAATATTTCAGAGGATGTGCTGAGAAATGCCTTATATATTGAGTGGCGTAGCGGTCAGTGGAGTGGTGCCTCACTCTACCGGCCCGCGTTCAATACTCGGTGCGTCACGGGAAGCCTCACGCGCTAACCACTCGGCAGCCGTGGCCGAGTGGTTAGCGCGTTGGGCTCGCAGTCGAGAGCCTGCATGTTCGACTCCAGCCACCGGCACTTGCTGTTGTTTCTCTGGGCAAGAAACTTTACGATAATTGCCTCTACCCAGTGATCGATTTCGAGTAATGGGTAGTACCAAATTTAAGTCATAAGTAGAGTAGACAACCGGAAACAGACATTGCCGTCGGCTGCAGCGAGGGTCAGGTGTACGTCAGAAGGCGTACACCGATGCATAGCGCTCAAGTCCGCTTTCCCGCAATGCAGGATAAAGCTAAACAAACAAACAAAAAAACAAACATATCTTTCAATTTATAACCTTTATTCGCTCAAAATTTCAGCTCAATAGAGGTGAATAAAAGTTAGGAAAAGTCAAGAAATCTCGTAGTCGCAGCCTCAGTGGTTTTAGAGATACAACTGTTGATACAAAAAAGTTGAATTGGCAGCCCCCCCCCCCCCAACCTTCAAAGGGTTTGCATTGAGTCAACAGATCTATACCTTAAGGTTTACGTCAGCTCCGGAGATCAGTAAAATATAAGGTTGTCATTTTCAGTGCAACTAGACCATTGATTGATTGGTTTAGTGAGGATTCGTAGTCCCATTGCTTTCATTTTGAGTGATCATACTGATTTTCAATTTATTCCCACAAGACGTTACGTAATGAAAAAATATATAACTAAGGTTGGAAGACATTACGTCATGTCTTTTCAATTCAAAATGAAGTTTAAAATTTATTCTTTTGTTCATAGTCGTAATCCTCCTTCAAAGCGGTAATACAAAGCACAATTTTCGATAAGGGGGCATCAAGAATATGTCGACATGACTTTTAAGGTTTACGTCAGCTCAGGAGATCAGTAAAATATAAGGTTCTCATTATCGTGATTGTAAGCCGCGGGAAATTTTTTCTCTAAAAAACAGATTCCCGGGAAGCTAAATATTTTTTCCAGCCCTGGTAAAAAACAAGAGAAATTAAATAATATACTCTGTCTTGCATGTCTTGCACCAGTGGCGTAGCCAAGGGAGGAGGGTTCGGGGGTTTCAACCATTCAAATTGAATTTACGGATGTTAATACATTGTTTACAAGAAAAGTTTTAGCCTATGATGTAATTTCTCGTCAAACTGTGCAAGGATGCAAGCCATCTGCAACTGCTGAGATCGCTTGTTCAATCTAGATTAACATCTAAACAGCTATTCGTTATACAAAACTTGAATATATCAGAAATAGCCTAAAGTAACTTCATTGTCTCAAAGCTTTTTGTTTGACACTCATCAAGATGTATGACCTCTATGACGTTACATTTTCTAAACTTTGGGTTGACTTCAGAGCATAAAAGTTAGTGACTTACCGGAATAAGATCGTTTTTTGAATCAACCAAGGAGAAAATTGATAAATAATAAAACTGTAATAATCTCGCAAAAAAAGCAATCAACCTATGTCTCTAAAACAAAGTTTGCCTAATTTTAAACGAAACTGCATTAAAAGAGCGAGTTTTGCCAATACCAAACATTCAAATATCTCAGTCTGAAATTAGCAACAAGAAAACATAGAGACTTAGCTTTATTTCCGAAAAATGCCGAAGAAAACATGATCTTATCCTTTTGCTATGCCACCGGACAGCACCATTTTACAGAAATATTCATACCCACAATTTTGTTGAAAATGCTCTCAGAATGCACCAAACTGAAAGTAATTTTTCAAAATTTTCTGGGGGAGGCCCCCCAGACCCCCCGCCGCTAAGTGTCGCCTTCGACGAACACGCCATCGGGCTTCGCCCGCCGGCTGTCAACACCCCCCCTTTCAAAATTTTGACTATGCTATTGTCTTGCACTGTCAATATTTTGCCCCTCCAATGTTGAAGGTCTGGCGGCGCCACTGCATTACACCGATGCATAGCGCTCAAGTCCGCTTTCCCGCAATGCAGGATAAAGATATGAAAAACAAAAAAACAAACAAACAATTGTGACCCTTCTAGCACTCAATCAGAGAGTTCATCCTTGCTTTGGTTTAAACTTTTTTTAGTAATTACGAAACAAAATGGAGTTAGCTAAATGATAGGTGTGTGAATCGAAATGACTACCGGTATACTCTAACCACTAAGCCAAGCAGCTGACGATAAAACCACACTTAATTCGCTTTGTACCGTCTACTCAGAGCCATAGGCCCATAGTGGCTCTGGTCTACTTTTGGCGCTTTTTTACGTCACGGAAAGCATAGCTTATGATTGGTTCGAGGTTTCGTAGCTGTGCTAGAATTTTGTCGTGTTGGAGTGGCTGCTGAAACCACTACCACCTTATCGGAAAATTAAATTTCTGCTCTCTGCTACTGCACTGAGGAATTTAAGTTTGAAGCATTTGGCCTTTGTCTGCAGCGGCATGTTTTTAATAAAACAGTCTTGTGAAGTGATGTAGGCTAATTTTCACTGTGTGTGAAGCAACATTTGCTTGAGAGGTTTCTGAATTTTTTATTTTTACTTTGATACAAAATGTCTGAATTACGTCATGCTTTTACGCACGTGGTAGTCATTCATAGAAATCGCACTGGCAATTTTAACATGTCTTATCCAACACTAACGCAGCTGGTGGTTCCCTTCCCTTTGCGCGTGTTGGAGATTTTTATTCCTTCCTTGTTGCATCAAATAGGCAGCATATGGTTCAAGAATAACTGCACATGATCGATTTATGAGTTGTTATTTTTGTCACTATACCACACAAACGCTTGGGGTAGTATTTTTAAAAATAAAAGAATTAACAGATAATAATCGATAACAAAGCGATTTTTGATTAGAATTATACCACTCAGACCCTTTCAAACTGATTTTTTTTTTGTCAATCAATCAGTTTATTTATTTGTCACAAACATGAAAAGAATACAAAATATGCAATAATCTGTTGTGTGTCATATGACGAGGAGACTGCGAAAAGACCAAGCGGTCATCTAGTCAGCAGCCACCTCAAGCTAGGTGATGTAGGTCTAAATAACATACACAGTAAATACACAAACACACAAACAAAAAATCAAGCATTTGCTGATACAGATACACATATTTTCATTAAACAAAACAAACTAAGCAGGTTTACCGTGCTACTGAATGAATTAATTGTGAGCGGAGTTTAAGAGATATCAACTGACAATTCTAATCGGTAAAAAATAAAAAGTAACGTATACCAAAGAGATAAGCAAATAGAATAATGTAATGATATAGACAAAACAGTTAGTATTTATACAGTATCGTTTAAATCAAGAAGGTAGCGTTTAAATTTTCTTTTAAAAGAAGTTGGAGAAAGACCTTTGAGGTCATCTGGAACCTCATGCCATACTTTAGGACCCCTGATTAACATCTGCCTTTTACCCAATTCAGTACGCACCCTTGAAATAAAATAGTTACTGCTGGAATACGCTATGCAACTGCAATTTGCCTCTGTCTAAATTCACCAGTCTTCTTCAACAGGTTGATCATGTTTGTTTGTTTGTTTGTTTGTTTGTTTATCTTTATCCTGCATTGCGGGAAAGCGGACTTGAGCGCTATGCATCGATGTACGCCTTCCGACATACACCTGACCCACGCTGCAGCCGACGGCAATGTCAGTTTCCGGTTGTCTACTCTACTTATGACTTAAATTTGGTAGGCTACTACCCATTACTCGAAATCGATCACTAGGTAGAGGCAATTATCGTTAAGTTTCTTGCCCAGAGAAACAACAGCTAGTGCGGGTGGCTGGAGTCGAACATGCAGGCTCTCGCCTGCGAGCCCAACGCGCTAACCACTCGGCCACGGCTGCCGAGTAATCAGCTGTGATCTGTTGTTGATCAGCTGTGATCTCCAACATGAACTGCCTGCATATTGTTCTGTCTTTTGTTTTTATTAGTGCTTCCGGCATGCTTTTTATTCCCGTAATTTGCTTGATGTTGTCAAAATATTTCATTTTTTGTCGTCCTTTTGTTCGTTTGAAACGATTTATAGCCTATTAAATTGCATGCTGTGCAAATTTCAGATAAAGACTAGTTGGCTATGCACTAGTTTGTAGTTACATCGTTTGGATTGACTACATGCTAGGCTATGTCGTTGCAACTTAGCCTACATTGATGCTTAGGCTGCATGCACTTATCACATCAAATGTGACCATTCCCAGCTGGAAAAGTTAAAAACCTGCAATAACAAGCAAAGCAAATAAGTAAGAACGTTCATTTATTTCTAAAACAAGATCAGCTTTTGGATTTGCCACCTTTTTTAGAACTTTAATAGCCAGGTTTATAATAATAGTAAATTATCGCTAGCAGTGAAAAAACAGGGCTGTGAAGTCGACGTCGTGTACGGTAATTTTCGCCCGACTCCACGACCACAGCCCTGGTAAAAACTCCTTTTTCACCACAGCTTTACTGAGCCAACAAAAACTAGGCCTATAACATAAGTTCAATTTTCTGGATTTGTTGTTATTGCAGACAAAATGTCCATAGTGGCCTGATCACACCAAAACAAGCAAACCACGCAGTGTAATCTATCAGTAATCACGATAAAGAGCTCTGCTGTTAATGTTTAAAGAAATTAGATCAGTAAAGGTTGAATTTAGATACTGTACGATATAACTCATAAACTGTCAGGGAATGCGATTGCTCCCCTACAACACAGAAAGGTAACTTTTTTCACGGTGTGTTTGTAAGCAGGTCCGGATTTAGGGGGGAGCAGAGGGTGCAGTTGCCCCGGGCTCCCCTTTTGAAGGGCCCCCGACGTGGAAAAATGTGATTTTGTGTTATTATTATTTTCTTTCAGCCTTTGAAGTTTCTGCAAAATACCCCCTTTTTCTTTCAAGGTGAATTTTGAGTCACAAGGTGATGACTTTGAGTTTGGGCGTAAAGGTATTAGCGATGTGGGTGACTTTCAAGATGCAAAAACTTTTTTGCACGGGGGCCTCCCATCAGCTAAACCCGGCCCTGCTTGTAAGGTCGGATTAATGTAAACCTACACATCATTGTTTTTGTTAAAATCGCCCATTCCCCCCTAAGGCTACTTGTTGGATCCACCCCTGTCAACAGTGCCAATAGAACAATCAAAACTTTAAACCTTGGACGTAGAACCACTTGACCCTAAGCATGCTGTATTGGGAGCTCGGTACACGAAACGATACTAACGCGGTTAATGACTTCGAAATGTTGTCTGTGAACTTAATAGCTATTTTTAAAGATACTTTGATTTGCAAGTCTGCCAAGTTCCGATCACGATTGTATAAGTGTATATCACGCGTGAGTAACGTAAAGGTCACAATTGAAGTTTGAGCGCTTGGCGAGAGAAGCATAGTTTTGTTCATCGTTTGAAAACATAATTAACAAAAATAATAAAAAAGTCTTCGAAACGGATGTGACGCAACAATACGCCCTTTGACAACATCATCAAGCACAATTCAAAAATCAACTTCATTGCTGCTAGAGTCCGAGAATCGACGTAGTGCTTTACGTCGTGTAACATTTGTAAGTGTTGCCTTGTGCCAGTTGTATCTTGTAGATCTGATTTGAATAATTTATTTAGTTATAAATAGAAAGGGAACCTTATTTAAATTTAAAATCCACAGACCGCATCACTGAAGAACAGTGAAGCAAACCTAATCGCTTCTGTATGCATCGATTTAACAACTGTGATATACAAAGGAGAAATTTTGTTAGCTAGGATACGATCTTAAGGATAAGTTCCGCTGATTTTAAATTCAAATCAAGTTTCTGTTCTGTTTATTTGTTACATAGTTGTTGCGACAAGTCCTTCAACATCTCAAGACATTGATTTAATGTAAACAGGACAGGACGAAGTTAGTCAACTGGATTATTTCTTATTTACTTGTTTGCTGCAAAGGCAAATTATTCACAGACAAACGTTGAAAAGACGTTCAAAAATATTATTAACTTGTTTGTGAGTTGGCACAGCTACAACTAGTTCAGTCATTCAGACATTGGGGATGTGTCTAAAAGTGTTCATATCAGCTATAACCCCCGAATTTTTTAAAATAGAAAAAGAATTTTAATTTATGCTCAAACACATTTAATTCCGGAAAGTAATTCCGTTTAAAATTGAGGAATTGATTTTTTTGCTTTTGGGTAGTGAAACTCATACTTAAAGCAGATTTCAGTAAAAAGTAAGTAAGTAAGAAACTATCTTCATGTAAAATAATGATTGGTGGTGTGGTTTACTTTATGCAATTAGTTTAAAAAGTTGTTTAGCCCGCTTTTCCTTGCATCACGTTTTCGATTTGAATGAAAGATTTCGTGTAACCTTAGATAGCAAATTCCGTCATTTTTACATTGATTCAACTAGACGTAAAATCAATGTAAAAATGACTGATTTTGCTGTTTGAATGTACTACATTAGGCTATATGCAGGGCCGGATTTACCAATAGGCTAGGCAGGCTGAAACCTAGGGCCTCAACGTCCAGGGGCCTCGAAATTCGGTTTCGAATTTTGAAATTCTTTTAAAAACTTGACAAGTTTAAACCCTACCTAAAGTATATATATAGCCTATATCAAGCTTTTCAGAGTAAAAAATTCTATACACATCTGGTTTGACAGACTTTCTAATCGAAATTAGAGATGAGTTTGACGAGTTTGATCAGCAAGCAAAAGCAACCTTGCCGAATATTAACTACAGAGCTGTCACTAGAGATGCACCTGACGCACAAGAAATGCACCTGACGCTTTAAGAGAACTCTCTTCAAAGGAAAGGTTTAAAATAAATTCCTTTATCCCTATGCTCGACGCACTTGAAGCCAATTTAAGAAGAGCTAATGTGTACAGTGACATTGCAGAAATGTTCCTATTTTTTTGCTAATCTGAAAGCAATTAAGATAGAAATTGTACGAGGAGTAGAACTGTAAAGGAAGCATATCCCGTATTCGGAAGATGTTGACCCGAAACTTACTGATGAACTTCCACATTTTCATTTGTACGTGAGACGAACACAAAACCAAGGGCTTACCATACAGAAGAGCAATCTATTTCCTTGTCTCATGGAGACCTTTATGAAATTATGTGCAAGGAAAAAATTAACACTGCCTTTCCTAATGTGGAAGCAATATTAAGACTGTTTCTACGCTTAATGGTCACTGTTTAAGTTTGTCACTCTCAAGGCTCAAAAGCATCAAAAATAAACTGAGATCGACAATGTCTCAAGAAAGGTTGTCCGCGCTGAGCATTCTGTGGATTGAGAGCATGGGCTACGTTAGAGGGGGGCCGCGGGGGTGATTACCCCCCCACCAATCGGAGTGGGGGGTAACTAATGCAAAATTACCCCCCACTAATGTAGAGATAAAATTTTCACTTTTAATATATTTTTTACTTTTGTGTTTCATTTTCATGTTTTTATTTTGTTGCACAACTTTTGAGGTTTTTGCTTGGAAACGCCGACTCGCAAGGCAACGCCAAACTACGAATCCTATCAAAAATCTTCGCATCACAATGCGCTATGTGTGACGTCATAGTTCTCACTGCTACAAACTGTTTAATTTCGCTTTTACCACTCACGAACGAAACCCACTACAGTTGCACTGTTTCAATGTCTTTATATTTTCGGTTGTTGTAAAAGTTAATGCATGTTAGCTTTTATTTTATTTTTTTCTGAATTGAATGTAGGCCTAGAGTAGACCCTAGATGCTGAAACTTTTTCGTTCACTGCGGATGTTATGGCACAGGTTATCGTGTTGTATTCATGCAATTGTAAATTAAACTATAGAAAGCTTTGACCTTAACGCTTTTGAACTTTTAAATGTAACCATTTAGCGTCTGAAGTGCGAAATTGGAGGACTTGAGCCAAGGAAGAATACAGAGGAATTTTTGCGTACGTCCAGTCCAGTCAAAATTATCTAAAAACCTCAAAAAATGTGGCAAATGTTATAAAGCTTTTGCTCGCGATTTCAGATTCGTTGAAATAATTTTTCGATTTTAGATCGTGTTGTATGGCAAAAATTTTGCGCCTTCGGCGCGAAACATGCCGCCTTAGACGCTATTTTAGAAACTGAAGCTTTCAGTGATAAGAAGGAGGGTCTGGGGGCGACCTCCCAGAAGTATGTGATGCGATAATTTAATAAGACTCCTGCCGATGTCAAAACATTGCTCCCGCCCTTGCTTAAATTACCCCCCCACTCTCAGGAAGTGTCCGGAGCCCCTGATTGAGAGTGACAAACTTAAACAGATAAATTTTGATAAACTTTTGCATGGTTTTGCTTTGACGAAAACTAGAAAAAAAAATTGGTAGCTTAGTCTTACTCTATTTGATGGCTGTAACTATTTCTTATGTCCTCGTAAATAAACTTTACAATTATTGTAACGGTTGTTTGATCAAAGAAATTAAAATTAAAAGCAAAACTGCCTTAACTAAATTTTTATTCTTTTAAATAAAAATTGCACCCATGAATGTGGAAAATGAAAAGAACGAAGAGTTTAATGCACTCATATTTTTAACATGAAGCAATGACATGTGATGTTGTTTAGAAAGAAATTCTGAGCTCAAAAATAGAGAGGGGCCTCACAAATGGAATAGCCTTGGGCCTCTCATGGTCTAAATCCGGCCCTGGCTATATGTTTAATGTTTGTTTGTGTTATTTGGTAGCTATCAGACAAAGAATGTAAACATCTCAAGCAAGATTGCAGCATAGCAGAATCTGTAGCAGACGACAAGCACGTTGAGTTCTTTCATAAAAGAAACATGTGTAATGTGCAAGAAGTCAAAAACTACTGCACTGTTGATTTGCTACACAAGAAGCATTTGTGTGCAAGACCTTGATAATTATTACCTAACAAATCAAGCTTGTGGTGCTGCGTAACTCATTGTCAGAACAGTACGCAACATTCCCTGGCGACTGACGTAGAAAAATAGCGTTTATTTGTAATTGTCTTCTAGCAAACGTTGAAAATAAGAGATGGAATATTCATGAGATGTAACGAATTAAAAAGACAAAATTATCGAGACAAAAAAAAAATCAATTTTTACATAAGAAGGTTTGAAAGCAGCTGCGGCCACGGGCCACTGTAAACGGCCATCCTGCGGCCAACCTGCAAGGTGACAGGGTGATATTTACGTCATGTGTATAGTTAACCCACACCTTGCCCTGCATTTACAATGTCGATGTATTTGCTCCGTTGACCCATTAAACTCTGTATTCTTGGATTTCGGTTAGTCTAAAAGGTTTATAGATTTGCATGTCATGATGTCGCATTTGAAGAATTATGACGTAACGACTGGTTTATATCACAGAGGACGCCAGTCTAAATGACAATTGTAGTTCAGTTGTCGCATGAATTAGCTGTTATCTTAGTCAAAGCGCGTCACGGAAACGACTATTTGTTTTTTATTAGAAAGAATAGAATAATTTGACGGTAAATTTAAATTTAATCTGTAAAGATTTTGCGTGAATATTGAAGGCAGTTTATTGCTTAGGCCTTGTATCGGACAAGCCAATTAGAGAAAATAACAGCGATTTTGTGTTTAATTAAAAATCAACAATAACTTCTTTTAGATTTCCACCGTACTCAAGTTAAGCTCTAAAATTACTTCAGGAGCTTGTGCGTGTATTTAGGTTGTAATTGCTTTTTTTCAGTACAAGGCATTCCGTTCAGTCTTTGTGTCAAACAACGAATTTCAGCAGGGTGCAATTATATTGATTCAAATTACAGGGAATTTCTTCACGTTGAAATCTTTTTTTGTTGAAACAGCTAAAAAAAGCAGATTAAATAGCCTACTATTTGTGATTATAAAAGCATTTCCAAGCTGGTTGAAAGGGTTAGATGATAGAACTAGTAGTGGAATAGATGTAAAAAATCTCTTTGAACAAAACAAAATGAATTTTTACTTTATTAAAGAGCAGTTTGAAACAAAACAAATTTCTCACTAAGAATTTAATTTGAAACGAGACGAAATCAATACAGAGGTATTTTACACTGAAACGGCAGTTAGTTTTGAAAAAATATATTTTTGTTTTAAGTGTTGTATTGGGCCAACGCAAAAACAAAAACATAGACTGTTAAGTTTCAGGTGCATGCGTTTCTGCTGAAAAATATATAAAAAGACTGATTACGTAAGTGAGGCTTTGTTTTAGTCTTGATGTCTTCTTACTCAATGCATTGTAAGCGAAACAGATAGACCGGTGTTTGAACATAACAAAGATTTATTCATTTGAGCACAAAAACCAATGTGTAGTCAATTGCAGAAAAGAGCATTGAACCAATAAACCTACTTTGAAACCTGAAAACAAAACTTCTAAATACTCAGGCAATGTGTTTTTTTTATCTTTCTGCTATGTTTTGTGGCGGTCATTGTAAATGAATATAAATAGACCATCTCTCTATACTTGTATAGTCTATACAATATTTATTTATTTATTAAAGCTGTTTAAGACCAAAACGTTAAGTGGATTTTTTTTTTAATAAAAAAGTTTCAATGATCAAAAAAAGAAATAATCAAGCACCAATAATAATTAATCAATAATAAAAGCAATAAACCACCTAGGCAGTTATTTGCTTGTAACTGGTCGTTTCTTTTGTGTGTTTTTTTTTTACTCATTTGCTTTGTGTGCTTGTATCTCGCACCTCATGTGATCTGTTTCTCGCCGTGTTGTTTATTTTTTATGATTTTTGTGTCAGTTGTTTAGTTTCTGCAGTTCGGTTCAGAACTTCCTTCTGTAGTTAGTGCAGATTCAATTTGGATTTTTTAACATCACTTTTTTTACCGTCAGAAATAGCCTAATAATGTTTACATCTGTAATATCGCTTTTTTTATATATTGCAGATGTAATCATTATTAGGATATTACTAATGAGGACACAACAATCATTTATAAAGCTTTGAAAGTATTGTTACTTGTGTATTTATGCTATGTCCGTAGCCTACAGTACATCGCGTAAATAAAGATATAATAAGAAATATGTGAAAAACATTGGCATTACTAAGTTTTTTTTATGTCTGTCGTACAACAAAGCAAACTCTTTATCAAAACTTTAAAAAAATTAATTCGTGTCAAAAAACAACTAATTAGCTGACCATAATTGGCAGAATCGTGGCCAGACCGTTTAGTCAGGAAACCAACCAATGAACAGGAAGAAATGATAAATAAGAACAGATCAGTCAACATCGAAACTACGCTTTTTATTATCTTTAGCATGATTTTTGAGGAACTTATAATTTTAAAAGGTTTTATACCTTCTCTTGCTTTGGGATTATTAAGCTACGGTTCCAATAACTGGCTTAAACTTGCATCTACAGTGGTCGTAACCTTTAAATCTGCATCGCATGCACGTTTTAAACTTCTGTAGTTTTGCCACCTTTTCCTTTTGTTAGTTTTGTTCCCGTACACTATTTGTAACTTTACTATTACTGTTGTTTTCCGACAAAGAAAAATAAATTGAGATTGAATTGAAATTGAAATATCATGCAGTGACAAAACCTTTAGATGCCATTCAACAAAATACCGTACTATAAGTATGATTTAACGATAACAATAGCAAAAACTCATGTCTTCATTGACCAAAGCTTCACTGCGTGATTGTAAATATTAGCCTACATATTATATATTTTAAATGCATTGTTTTTTGTTTTGCATATTGTTTAGTTGTAAATATGGACCTATTAGTCTGATGCAAATAAATAATAACAAAAATATACAATAAAACTCTGCCTCATCAGTTTTTAATATTTTGCATTTTGTTTTTCTAGGAGTAGCATTGCCTTAAGACTACAGTATTATATAAACGGAACAACAAACGTTTTTGTCAACTTGAAATGGACCACAGGATTTCCACCGTTGAACTGATTGCTATAATTTTGAACGGAATTTTCGGAATAATTGCCAGTTATCTCGCTTTGTCGCTGGTGTACTTTGAAATCATCAAACACAGAAGTTCGAGCGGAACTAGCAGTAAAAAGTCAAAATTCTTAAGAAGCTTGTGTATCGTAGCATCCATCATTGCAACCGTTCATCACTTTGTGGAGCTGGGAAGCTATTTCTCAGCAGATGAGCACAAGACTTGTATGGGCTTTGGAATTGTTTGGTTAGCAACTTATGCCTTAGGATTACTAGCAACGTATGTGTTTTTATGGACTCGCCAGCATACTATTAACACCAGTCCTACCCTGTCGTACATGAAGAAAAAACACATATTAGTTTTAAGCTGGAGTTCGTTGGTAGTTTTAGTTTTAGGGATCATTATGGTATTTCTAGCTGGATCTCGTTTGATATTCTTCTCGAAATGTTCCGAACAAGCAGACAGTGCAAAACTGAAGCTATACACGATAATCTTATCTGGCATTTTGGTATCTTTAACCATTGTGGGACAGGTGCAACTTCTCGCTCTATTCATCATCCCTCTTGTAAAGCATCATCGGCAAGCTCGCGCTGCCTTCCGATCTTCGCAAAGAGCGTCATCTTCAGGGAGTACCACGAAAAATATGCTCTTGATCAAACGTTGCGTCTCAGTGGCAATATTATGCGTCATAACTGACGTTGTTGCTGCTATAGTAACCATAACCGTTCAACATCCAGCAGCGAAACTGACGTATGATTTCAACCTTCTTGTCAATGCGGCATGTTGTGCTTTCAGCTTTCGTAATTGGTATCAGATGCTACTTCCGTGTGGGTCTAAAAAGAGTGCAAGATCAGTAATCTCTTCAACTGATCCGGAAGCCTTAAATCCTTCAGAACCGACAGCTAAGGTTTGAAGACAAAATATGGCTATATTATTTTTGCTTGTGTTAAACACTGTTTACACAACAAACGCTTACGCACTACGGTAGACTATATGTACTGAAGAGTTCCTCTACTCAAACAACTAGTCAATTGGCAATTTGCAATGACAAAAATACATAATCCATTGCCAGGAAAACCTTTGATATTTGAAGAGGGATATGCAAGAGGTGATAATTTTCAACAGCAAGCAATTCAGTTGCAAGGTTCCTGCTTTTGGTGCAAAAACTTAAACTGATTCACTTTTTGATGAAACAAAACATTTTTTACTGAAAGTGTTTTTGTATTTGTATTTGTTTTAATTTTGCTAAACAATTGTGTTTCGTTTGCTTTTATTATTCCTCTTACAAATCTAAGTAAACTATTTCAAATAAAGGGTAATCACCGTTTCTAATAGTTTGCTTAGATTATCCTCCGTTCTTTGATTGCACATGTCTTAATTGAGAACACCTGTTTGCTTCTCAGAAGGACGCTGGTTTGGCACTTAGGCCTACATAGATCGTGCGACTGTGTCTTTGTCAGTAAGGGAAGTTGATACTTAGTGACGTCACAAGAAGATTAGCTTCTTTGCCTTTTTAGTGTTCATAACCAAATTTCCAAAGCTGGTCACGCTTGAAATGCCCTCAATATGGAGTGAAAGTTGAATGCCAACTTACAAGGCATCCATTAACGTTTAATAGATGTGCCCAACCTGATACACTGGCTATAATGGCCATGGTCCTTTAAGCCATCTTTTCTTAGACCAACTTATAAGCCATTGGTTTTAATTGTTGTGTCTATAACTTATTTATATGGACTATTTAAAAAGTTTGTGGAGTGTGGTTTGTTTTTCTTCTTTATACGCTTCTAGGTGCATGACATGTTAATTTCAAATGAAAACATTTTTTCTGGCTAACGTCACAAAAGATTGCAATAACGTAAACAATAATAATGCAGAAAAAATAATATTTGTTTAGGTGAATTTTACTCAGAACATTTCCTCACACCCATCTCACATGCAATTTTTCGCTTTTACTTGGCTGGGCTTTGCATTTCAAGCTCAGGTTTGCATAAAATTATTCAAAGAATTAATACGAAATAAATATTCATTGAAAATCAAAACTTTACATCACGCAAAAACGTTTGATTTTCTTTGATAGGTTTTATTGATTTAACATGGCTTTCTTTCCTATTTAATTTCAAAATATTTTTGTGGCTTGTTTATAAAACATACCGCCTGTTTTTTGTGTCGGTGGAACTTCAACAGAAGTCTTCGCACATACATTTATAATATTGTAGTTGTTCCCACGTCATACTCTAGTCTATAGACTTTTTGTATTGTTTTATGTACGCATTTCCCTTATTTGGTCAGCAGAGACAGGATGTGCCTTTATTATACTTTATCAGCGTTGAATAAATGATAAGCAGTTGCCAATGTGTTTCTGTTATTAGGTCACGTATTTATCATCTATATCGTTGTGATGATATCTATGTTTTAAGTTATTTGAGTGATCACAATGCTAATATTCTACGTCCTGCAACAAACATATCCTATCAACTAATGTTTTTTATATTGTTTTCGTTAACAGAAAAACACAAAAAAATAATTGAACATTCTTTGCTGTAGTTTAATTATACTATTATTGGTCCAGTTACTATGACATCACACACGCCACAAACTGGGAGTATTGCGACCTTCTGTTCCACTTCTTGCTACGCTGCTGCATAGAACTATTTATTTGATAACGTACACGATGCTAAAATAGCTTATTTCCAACCTTTTCACTTTTGAGATATTCCGCAGAGCTTTTTCATATTGAAATATAACAGAAACAATCTCATGGGCTGTTTCAAATGAATTTCTTCGCCCATATAGCTCCGCAGATAAGCGCCGAGTTTAATGAACAAAAAACGGGCCATCAATCAAGACTAGTTGAACTCGAGTGGTTAATGTTTGTGTTTAGAAAGTAATTTAATATCAGTTCTCCATGGAGCAGCACCAAGTGGTTGGATTATTTTACAGACAACAACATTTCAACAACAAATGGTTGGTTGGTTTTGAATCTTCATCCTCGGACTGAAAAAGCCTTGATAGGTTATTCCTGGTAGTTTCGCATACTTGTGGAGGCTCTTGACGCAGGCCCGGTTACCGAGATTGGCAGAGTGAAGTTTTCTGAATGTTGAAGTGTTGTTGCCGGGGAATAATTCTATGCTGAATGGAGAGCAGTCATGAAATGCGTTGTTCAAGCGTACACCCCGAGAGTCGAACCAGCGCCGCGTGATCTTGAGCCAGGCGTGTAACCACTGAGCTAGCGGGGCGGACAGACTTCAAATAAAATTTTACTCTGTCCAATTCGGTAATCAGAAATCACTTATTATCAGACCTGCGTCAGTGATTCAGAGTCTCTACAAGCAGGCTAATACGTAACGGCCAGGATTAAGCTTCTAAAAAGGCTCAGTTTGAAAAGAAAGATTTCTGCAATGAATCCGCTCATTTTGTCAGAGTTTGAATGAGAGGATCTTGCGAGAGGATCTTGCGAGAAGATCTTGCGAGAGGATCTTGCGAGAGGATCTTGCGTAATCTGCTTTAGTCCTTTTCTGAACAATTAATTAATTTCACTTCTCAAACAGCCTACATGACCCGTTGTGCTGCGTAATTTTTAGTTATCAGTTTGTGTGAGCTACAGTAGTTAAGCAAGATTCTTAAATGTTTAGATTTATCCATATTTTGTTTACGATAGTCGCCAGTGTATTATTCTTTAGTATTTCTTTTAAAATATTTTTCTTATAGGCTTGAAAAGGGCTGTATAATTAGTCGAAAACGTTAGCTTATTGTTTTTATTATTTTCAATTTCAATTTTTCTATTTTTTTTTTCTTTGTGGGAAAACAACAGCAATGATAAAGTTACCAATAGTTTACGACAGGAACAAAACCAACAAAAGGAAACCGCGGCAAAACCAAAGAAGTTTAAAACGTGCATGCGATGTAAATTTAAAGGATACGTCGATGAAAGTAAATTTAAGCACCGTCACCAAACCTAACACTAACAGTTTAAAATAGATGAATTTGTTGAAAGAATCAGTTGGCTTCACATACTCAAAGCAAATGGAGATCTGACAGTTGATAAAGCCATGCGGGGACGACTGAACCTTACAACCAATACAAAAAAAGAAAAATCAAAAAACACGAGCACTAAGAAAAAACGTAGGGTGAGCTTATTATTCAAAAAACTACCTACAGTGTTTCGTCTTTAAATAAAGTGAAGTGTTCGCAGCAAACGACAGTGGTGCAGTTTTAAAACAGCAATCGATAACTGATGGGTTCAGAAATATACACTAATTATTATTTGAACATGATATTATAGTGATGATCAATGAAAAATGTAGTGAAGAAGATATGAAAATGGTCTTGAAAATGCGGGTGACTTCGGTATCGAAGAGGGATGGAGTTTCTCGGCGTTCAAATGAATTTCCAACCAAACTACTGGAGAATGATGCAGCTTCATTGTTGTAAGGTAGTACCGTGCTCTTGACAAACAAATCTACACAACAAAGTAACAGAGAGTCAAAAGGTTCTTTGAACAAGTACAATATACGTAGTTTGGCTAATTAAAGGCGTATTGAGTTGGTAACATATTAGCATTTAATAGCAGCCTATTGAAATTGAATAATTTTAGGTGGTGGTGGCAGACGAACGACAGTGACTGCTGTAATAGCCTAAGCTATAAGCAGATACTTGGTGTCAAACAGTAGGCCTAGTAGGCTACTTCAAAGATTAAATATACAAAAAGTTGACGCATGCTAATCAGCTTCAATTTCAGTTTGCAGATGGGTTTTCAGTTTTCTGCAGAATAATGAAAAGGTTTCGATTTCAGTGATGTTTTTGGGGAGATCGTTCCAGACTTTAAATCCACTGAATTGGATGGATTGTTGGGTTAACTTTTTAGAGTAATAAGGAAGAAAAAAACGATTGCTGTTTCTGGTTGATATGTGATGCAAGTTGCTGTTAAGTTGAAATAGTGAGCTAAAGTTTTTTGGCAGTTGATTATGTTTCAGTTTAAACATGAATTTGCCAGTTTCGATAGTGTAAAGGTTATCAATTGTGAAAAAACTGTGAACATTGTAGCATGTAGCCTATTGTGGTTCATGCTTATGGTGATCATTTTTATGAATTTGTTGCAAATTTTTTGCAGTTTATTTACAATGGTAATATGTTTGTTTGTTTTTCATATCTTTATCCTGCATTGCGGGAAAGCGGACTTGAGCGCTATGCAATATGCATCGGTGTACGCCTTCCGACGTACACCTGACCCACGCTGCAGCCGACGGCAATGTCTGTTTCCGGTTGTCTACTCTACTTATGACTTAAATTTAGTACTATCATCCATTACTCGAAATCAATCACTGGGTAGAGGCAATTATCGCAAAGTTTCTTGCCCAGAGAAACAACAGCAAGTGCGGCAATGACGTTCGGTGGCTTAAACCGTTGGGAACGCTGCAGCAGGGTAGTAGGCACGAAGGGTGTAACCGTCGGGCGAAGCCCGAAGGCGTGTTGCCGAAGGCAACACTTCCAGCGGGGGGTCTGGGGGGCCTCCCCCAGAAATTTTTGAAAAACACTTCCAATTTGGTGCGCTCTGCAGAGCATTTCCAAAACAAATCAAAAATAAAAGTCTGTCAAATTGTGCTGCGCCTATGTCGTGATCATACATCCATTTAATGTTTAGAAGTCATGAACAATCTTAATTTTAACGTTGCAGGACCAAAATCCTGTGTTAGACATGGAATAATAGTTGTCTAAATGTTTAATTCGTCATGAATGTTAATTCTCAGATATTCAGTTAAGCCTACACTACAAAAACTAACACTTAGGCTTAAACATTACAACCGCAAGCAATTTGTACAAAAAGCTGGATAAGTTTGCCTCCTGCGTATAGAAGCTTAATAAACTAAATATTGCACCCGCACCTGAACGTTCATTTGCGAAGTAACGTTATATCAACGCTGTAAAAAGGGCAAAGGCATGACTATGAAAGCTAGTACAGTAGGCTAAAGTACATGGCGAGGAGACATTAAAAAACAGCAACAAGCTTTTTGGCATTATGATGCTGTGCGTGTACCGTGACGAGATACCATTCTGACGAGTTAGTCTAGTCGCTCTAGCGAATGTACGCACTGACGTCACTAGGAAAGCACAACTAACCTACCATAACCATAACACATCTGATTGGCTAAGCAGCTGGTGACGTTTTGCAAAACGGGTAAGGATTGGTTAAAACGAAGGCGTTTTTTGACATTTTTGAATCTGGGAAAGCAAGTTTGATAGTTGCTTACCTGGAGCCTCAGTGATTGTTTCTGACAAAAGCGTTTGCGTTAATTGGCATTTATAGGCAAGACATGCGGTTTGGTGAGGACTTAGACTACTCACAAGCGTTACGAGTAATTCTAGTCACGAATACAGTAATTTTCAAGTTAAAATAGACGTGATAAAAATAATAAGTTAAACCTAGAATTCAGTCATTATATTTTGCATAGTTTTTGCTAAGGTAAGCACTGCTTTCCTTGCTTTCCCTCACCGATCGTCACTGAAGTGCGGGTAGTTGGAGTCGAACATGCAGGCTCTCGACTGAGAGCCCAACGCGCTAACCACTCGGCCACTGCTGCCGACAGACCACATGACCATGCTTCCAAGCACTAATGCCATATCTTAGATTGCTTTCAATGAGTGAATGATAGAGAGAAATCAACAGAGACGTTGACAGGGGGGTCTAGGTGATACTTTTGGACCCGGGCCCAGAATATTGAAGGGGCCCGGATTTAAAAAACTCCCCGCAAATTCAAACATTATCAAGATCTTAATATAATCAGATCTAAAGGAATTGTCATCAGAGGTTAAAACAGCTGTCAGATTGTAAAGTACCGGGCCCCTTCTGGGTACCGGCCCCACTTCAACTTTCTGGTGGTAAAATAGCCACTTCTGCCACCAAACAGTGAAATAAGAATTTAGTCTAGTATAGTGATATCCCTAACCACGAATATTACCCGAAACACGAATTTCAAAATAAACAGGCTAATATTTGTTTAAACTCAAAAACTGAAATGGCACAGGTAAGAAGATTACTATCCCTATTTTTGCACTCAAAATTCAATCAAAACAGCTTTTCCGATTGCAGCAAATGTGTGACCTAAGCCCAAACACCTTTCCGAAATCAAATTGAAAACTTTCTGACTGTCAGCAGTGCTGTAAATTCTCTTCTGGTGAGCCTAGAATGACCAGTGAAACATCAATGGAATCGGGAAGTAAAACTTTAGCGCCAAGTGACAAATAAAAGTTCAAAAAAGCAATCGCTAGACAAAGATAGGCCTAGTAGCCTAAGTTTTCCGGTTTAAGAAATTTTAAGATTACGCAAGATTTGTTAAATAACCATGCTTTAACGACATCAATAAAAGTTTGTACACAACTTTTATATTCATAACTTTGTCGATAAAGGGGGCCCGAAGATAAATTGGTACCGGGCCTGAGAAATCCTGTCAACGGCCCTGGAAAACAAGTTCGTAGTATTTAAGTAAGGTTTATATTATGTTAAATGTAGTGTTGTTGCTGGGTTACGTCTGTTTGAATGAGAGATTCTGATTTTTGAAAAAATACAGCTCAATCAGAGCTATTCTGACTCTAAAAATACGGTACGGTACGTCTACATTTAAATTTGTATCGAGACATTTTTTTCAGTTGACTGAAAAAATTAACCTTGGGACCAAACGATTCTTGGCTTATTAAATGGGTACTGGGTAGGCCTAGGCTATTAAGCGGGCCAATTTTCTGCCACTCCTATATACTCAATAATTCTGGACCGTAGCCTACCAAAATAGACTTATTAATTAGGAGATTATTGTATAAACAGAAGACACAACCAAATGGTCGAATTTTGTCAGTCCGAGGATAAAGGTTCAAAACCAAACCTTGGGACCAAACGATTTTTGGCTTATTAAATGGGTGGGCTTAGGCTATTAAGCGGGCCAATGTTCTGCCACTCCTATAGGCTACACTCAATAATTCCGGACTGTAACCTACCAAATTGTGCTTAGGCTATTAATGAGGAGATTATTGTGTAAACAAGAGACAACAAAATGGTTAAAGTTCGTAAGAAGGTTAGCCTACAGCTGATCAAACCGGATTAATTTGTTGAAGAAGAATGTACTCACTTCTTAAAAAAATTACGTAATGAAATTAATACTGACTCCAAATTGTAGTTAACTTCATTAAAACTGCTTTTGTGTCACTTCAAAAACGTTATTAAGGTACGTACATTTCTACAAGTTTCTGCACTGATTTTTTGATTGGTGAATATACAGTTAAAAATCTGATGTTGTTTTAATAATTAACTTTTTTTCATCTTCACGTTTTATATATTTTTGATTCGTTCTGAAATATAACATCTTTTCTACTTTAAACAATAAATACTTTTTGCCACAAAAAAAGTGCTCAATGCCAAGAAAATAAGTCAAGCGGAGCCAATTACATCAAATGTAGTTATTACGGTATTTCAAGAAAGTGATTATATTTAGTTATTACTTAGTTATAGTTAGTTATTACATTAGTTATAATTATTACTTCAAGGTTTTAGACATATTTGATGTCTTTTCTACTTAAATACGAAAGAACCGTTCCACATGGCTACACTTCAATAAACAGCATTTTGCTATTTTTTTCATCAAATTTGTAGTGAGTGACAGAAACAGACTAGCAGTTTTCATGTCTGGTCAGTGTCAGTTGGTGAAGTTGAGGAATTATGAAAGATAGCACTAAATGATTCGATCTGCTTCCATCATGGTGGATTTTTTTTTGTAATTTGTGTTACCTCTGTCAACAGCCATAAGTTATGCTGGGTGGCAGCCGACTTTGGTAACCTTTTGGTCTTTCGCTGCCATTATTGTGCAAATTATTTGTGTGCATTGTATATTTTTGTTTATTTGCAAACAAAATAAACTGAATTTAAAATGAAAATATTAAAAAGCATTCACACTAGGCAGGAAAGGTAATTGAAGAGATGCTAAGTGTCAAAAACTGTTAAACTACTAGTCAAAAACATTCTGTTAATGTGGTTAGGTTTAGGCTATTCAATAAACTAGCTGTAACTTTATCAATAAATTTTACTATATCATTTAGTATGAAAGATTTTTCTATTTACATGGTAGGCTAGTTTTAACATATGGGAAGATGGTTCACTGTGAGGACTTTTATCTAGGAGTTTTTAATAGAAGTTAAGTTTAGCATTTTCTATGCAAAAGTAGGCTATTGCTACGCGGATTTTTATCATAACATTTAAAATAGTTTCCATTTAGCACCTATGTCCTATATATTCACAATGTTTTAAGCAATCATTTTTGTGTTTAAACTAATAGCACATGCATCATTGCAACAAACAACTAAAATCAACAATTAACTACCGGTATGCAACCATCAAGTCAACTCTTATTTTTATATGCCAGGCCTCGAAATTCGTTTTTGTTGACGGCGGACAAATGTGTCCTGTCTGAGCAGCTATCTCGGCGGACACACCAGTTTTAGCGTCGATTGTCATGCTTAATCACTTTATCTTGATAATTCTTCGCCATTTAAGAGCTATGGCTACAGTTTGGAAGGCTTTTTGAAATTTTAGCGAAGGCTTTAATCAGACCAACGAGGTGCGCTTGGAGAGTCAAAGCGCCGTGTAGCAGTGTAGCTGCAATACGCCGCATAACTGATTAACTTCCACCGAACGAGGTCGTGTGGATTTTTGCGTCACAATGCTCTGGGCACGAGTCGGAAAACTTTTACACTACCGCTACTATTTTCTGCTGTGCAAAGGTTCACTGGGCATTTCTCTTTAGGTATATTTTTGTGTGTTATGTGAGCGAAAGTAAATTTTCGATGGGCCTTTGCTTTCTTACTGTAATACCAAAACTTAACAAATTTTGCTTCTTCTTGCTGTAATAGCCTACTCGTATAATCTAATTTTGTAACCAACCTTGCCTTATCAATATTACTCGGAGATCAAAGCCAGACATTGTAACTCAAGACTTGAACTAAGTTGCGCGTGCTCCCATCGATTCTTAGCGAAGAATTCACCTTTGTTACGCTGATTCAATGTCATCAATCGTTAAAGCAACGTAGAAATCGAAAGTCTTTCTGCTTGAATGGAATCTAAGGGATACAGTATTCACATTTTCTACATGCGCGCTAGAATGCGCGGGAAATTATATTCTTGCAATCGCAACAATTGTTCATGCTAAGCAATGACGATTTGTATCGCTAGGGGAGCAAGTCTTTTAGGCGCTGACAGGTAGGCGCTGGTCTAATAGGCGCGCACACTGTGGCGTCTGGATATTTAGGTGCGGACCACTGTGGCGCCCGGTCATTTAGGTGCTATTCCTAGTAAAGTCTGTAGATTGTATCAGCTTGCCAGAAAATTATATCATGGCTTCCGTGAGTGAAGCTGCTTAAACCGGCAATGCTTTTCACACAAAATGTTATATTGAACAGAAAAATATATTGTTGTTTTATTGATTTATTATTGTTTTATTTGTTGTTAGTCCAGGTTTGCGTTGGTGAAAGCTTTATCAAAAAATTATTCAAGCTTCCGAACATTATTGAGTTCACTTTTAGTTAACTCTTTCGCGACCATGGACGTATACACACGTGTTGGGATTTTTGCCATGATGACCAAGGAAGTATCCCTACGTCCAAGGTTAAAAGGTAGCCTATTTCAAGCAAAAAAGATGTAAATGATGGTAGATCCATAGTCTTTGTCCTTTTTTGGCTAATTAAAAAAAAAAAAAAAATTTGGCGGTGCAGTTATCAGATGAGGACTTCTTAAAGATGGGGACACAGTGGATTTTTTTTTCTTTCACTCATTGGAATTGGCAGTCAAAACTGGCTAGTCAACCCCTTACTTTGGAATTTCTCGATCAAAAAGACTGTAGGCTAAATTACGTAAATTACTAAAGCATTGCGCGCAGAAACGAAGTAAAATTTTTCTCATGTGCAGAATTGTTTTGGCATTCGATTAAACTACATATATTTTCATATTATTGTATCATGCTTGGGTAGTAAAGATTATAATGAAGTACACTTTTCTGCCAATTTTTAATTTTTTTAGAAATTAGAAAAAATACCGTATAGAAAGTTGCTAGTTGTACATTGAATGTTTTAAATTTTATTGCAAAGCATTGCATCTTCGGATAGCTGAAGATGTATGCTTTCATTTGATGTCAAGATTGTGCGTCTATGTCGATCACATGAGATGTTTTTACGGCGTAAATACAACAGATTTGTGTGAAAAATGTCTGGTACTATTTAGATTAAACGTCTTGACCTCGGTGGTTGCGAAAGAGTTAAGTCAAATAATAACTACACTAAACATCAGTAAAAAAAAATCATACCGTGGTGGTTAAAATTTTGGTGTGCAGTGCCTGACTTTGCAAGTAGCCTAGGCTACAGCAAAGAACCCACAGCAAGCTCTTTTGTTTGAGAAGGTAGGCTATACGAGATGGAAGGATGAAGATTTTTATTAAACAATTAATAAATACGGAAAATGCGCAATCAAACACTGCAAATAAATAAAAAAAACACAATGAACATAAAAAAGATAATTTGAAATGTTAAGGTCCCATGTGGAAGTTGTGGCTCACTCCTCTAAGAAACTCCCACATTGTTTGACTGGGGCCGCCACTTCTCCCGATGAAGCGATTCACCAAAGTTCACAGCAATTTATTTAGTGGTAAGGTACTGCTTAGCTTAAAATATCTTTGTTGATAAGAATCAACTTTCAGTGCCTTTTCAAGAATAATTTGTAGCGAGAAAATTGCAACATCGACGACGACAAGACTTTGTTTAATAATAGTTACGTAGCCCATGCCATATTACCTCGTTTGTTGTAGTATCCGTGTGAATTCGAACTTTGCATCCCTCGTTTCGACCAACACAACGCCAAAACTTCTTAGTTTTATCGACACTCGTTTTTTCAAATGTATACATGAAGCCATCAGCAGCAATTTTTTCACGATTACGTGAAGTTGAAATAGTCGAAGCTGCCATATCAATCTTTGCTTTATGATGTAGCAAAATGAAGTGCTCAGATCAGATCCAACATCGGCTTATATGCAGGGCAATTAGAGCAGTAGACCACCTGATCTCCACAGGACACATACTTCTGGAGTAGAAGTTGTCGGTTTAAAGGCGCAGCTTTGTGCAATCTGTTACCTTTAATAATTACTTCTACTTGAGACGGATAGATCGTGTGGAGCTGAGGTGCGGGAAAACGCTCTACTACTCTTGATATTAGCACATCTCTACAGGACATTTGCAATGCATCCTGAACACAAGTTGCAGCCAGATGGAACTTTATTTAGTCTGTTATCTTTCGCAATTACTTTTGTTCGGGATGGATTGGCCATGTGACGAGAACGCGTAAGACGCTCTACTACTGTTCACATGAATACATTTCTACAGGGCATATAGGCTACACCTTGGCTACACGTTGCAAGCATAATGGTGAGACTTCGCTCGTTATTAAACCTAGTCGGGGTTTTGACGGAAAACTAAGTTACTCTTCACTCAAGCCTACCGCCCGCTTGAATACAGGCTACGGTACATTTTTTACTGATGTTTAGTGTAGTTATTATTTGACCTAACTAAAAGTGAACTCATACATGTTCGGAAACTTGAACAATTTATTGATAAAGCTTTCGCCGACGCAAACCTGGACTAACAACAAATAAATGCTGAATACGCGCATTAAAAAAACAACATATTTTTCTGTTTAATATAACATTTTATGTGACAATCATTGTCGGTTTAAGCAGCTTCACTCACGGAAGCCATAACATATTTTTCTGTTGAATATAACATTTTGTGTGAAAAAGCATTGCCGGTTTAAGCAACTTCACTCACTGAAGCCATGACCAACAACGCACACGCATTAACAAAACAATATATTTTCCTGTTCAATATAATATTTTGTGTGAAAAGCATTGCCCTACGCCCCTACCTGCCAAGCTGATACAATCTACAGACTTTACTAGGAATAGCACCTAAATGACCGGGCGCCACAGTGATCTACACCTAAATATCCAGACGCCACAGTGTGCGCGCCTATTAGACCAGCGCCTAACTGTCAGCGCCTAAAAGACGTGGACCCATCGCTAGTTCCTGTGTTATTTTTCGGCGGACAAATATGACCGATCTAGATGGTACTTCCCGCGGACATCACATGCTGTGACGGCGGACATGTCCGCGGTGTCCGCCGTGAATTTCGAGGCCTGTATGCAAATGTCTTGCAGAGACCAGGCAGAGACACACCTATATTTTCATGAGTAGTGTTGGACCAATAACTTCTCGAGCACTGTACTGGTACTTTCACCATTTTTGTACAATATTATAAAATCGAAAATACTTGATTATTATATATTTAAGTCAGATATTTGAAACAAGATCAAATGAGAGGTAGGCCTATTAGTGTTTTGTAAAATACTTTGATTTGATTGCTTTTTAGGTTGTACATTTGTTACAGTGAATATGCTCATTATGCACATGTTTTAATTGCTGGTGTTGACTTTACAAAAAAGCATGTGATGCCTTTTTCTGGACTATTAAGAATTCCTTTTGTGGTTCAACAAGTTTGCTGCAACTTCAGGAATGTTTATAATTTCAGGTCAAACAATTTTATAAGATGTCCCAGAAATATTTCCCAATTTGGCCATTTACAGATGCAACCACATCTGCAACTTAAACATTTGTCAACATCCTCAAGTTTGTTGCTGAATACATCTGACTCTTTAAATGCCATAAAGAGAGTAAAAAAGAGTTTGATGAAAGATGACTCTAATACAATTGCTCAACTTTATTGGAAGCGAGAAAAAGCAAAAGAAAGAGCAATTTCTTTTCTTCGGAACTTCAGTGCTCAATCATTGGTAGATCGTACATCTGATAATGTTAAGCCATATTTACAATTACTTCGAGTAGACAAACCTGTTGGAACATTGCTGCTATATTTTCCTTGTGTTTTCAGCATATGCCTTGCTACACCACTAGGAGAATTCCCAAGTTTATATTATTTAGGTACCGGTATTTATCAATTTTCATAAATTTATATTCCAGTGGCTTACACAAATACACAGTTGCGTATTAGAGTTGAAAATTTTCATGACGTACACTCGTACAGTATATGTTATCTTTTAGGAGTAGTACACTTCAGATTTGTTGGGTTATACTGTTGTGCTGTCTACTAATCTGCGCCTTACTTTTTATCACTGATTCATACAGGTTTTACAGTTCAGCCCTTCAAGAATTTGCTACTTTTTTTCTTTATTACACTCGTGTATGGCATATTTCAGCTGGTACCAGTACTATGTTTTTTGTCTTAGATATGTTAATGATGTAAAGCAGGGCTTTCCAAACTGGGGGTTGCGACCTCCCAAGGGGTTGCGTAACAAACTTCAGGGGTTGCAGAAAGTATACCAATTTGCACAAGGTACTACATATTAACACTTCTGTACAAGATGCTGTGACAGTTATTAACTTTATTAAGAGTCGCGCACTCAATATGCTGCCCGTACTTTTGACAATTTATGAGGTGAAATGGAATCGGAGTTTAAAACTCTTTTACTGCATCGCGAATGAGATGGCTTTCAAAAGTCAAAGCTTTAAAATGGCTAGCCAATAAACGTTGAAAACAGAAATCGTGATTTTTCCAACAGAACAAAATTCAGTCTTGGTCCACCATTTTCGCAATATCTAGTTTTTGGAATTATGCCAAATGTCTGATTTGCTTGAAAAAGTGAACAAATTTAATTTTTCCCTCCTATCAGAAAACATCAATATTTTGCATTGAAATCTGAAATTGAGGCGTTTATCAAAAAATTGAACATCTGAAAACAAAAATTTCAAAATCATTTATGTGAAATGTTCTCACTTCACCTTCCGTTCTAGCCTAAACAACATTGACACCACCTTGAGACCTGCATTAACAAACATTGAGCCACGGCTGAACTTGCTTTGTTCACACAGAATAAACATGTTTCCTTTTTTGTTTTGTTTCCAGTAGGTTGCCCAAAGCCCATAGGCTTCGTTGTTATAGTCAGAAATAAGTAAATACAAAATGAACTGAGAACGGTAAATTGTTTTTTTGGTTTTCATTAGATTTAAGCTTTTCAATAAATATCACAAATGTATATTTCGCACTGTTTGTCGTTTTAATCGTAAGTGGCCGCGAAACATTTTCGGAAATTAAAAGGGGTTGCAAGTAGAGATGTAAATGCAAAAAAAAACGTGTTTTTTTTCAAAAAAAACCTGAGCCAAAAAAAACCGGAATGGCCCGTTTTGGTGAATCTGGTTCGGTGAGTCCGATTCGGTTAGTTCGATTCGGTGAGTCCGATCCCTTAACGGGGGATTTTTTCAAATTTTTTTAAAAATTATCGGGTACCGTAGCCTAATTATCATTGCCGTTTTAGGGTTAGGGGTTCGGGGTTAGAAGTTAGGAACTCACCGAATCAGACTCACCGAATTGGACTCACCAAATCGACCTCACCGAATAGTAGCAGACCCAAAAAAACACTCATTTTTTGTTCTTTTTTGTATTTTTTTATATTTTTCTTGAAAAGTTGCAAATTTTTTGCAATTTGCAGCTTAGTTTCATTATAGTGCTCTTGAAAAACATTAAATTAGTAAAAATGGTTTTATTGGTGTGCTGAAATTCCTAAGTGTTTGTGTTTGGCAGCATATGTTTTTGCATAGTCCTACGTTGTTTCGCTTTCTTCTTCATTCTCAGGCATGTTTGTGGCAGTAGACCTGACAAACATTGAATTAATGCAATTTGATACATGACATAATGTAGATGAGTTAATTTCTTTTTCCTTTTATGGAAGTTAGCCTATGATGTTAGTAGGCTATACTGTGGTATTGGTTATTCTTGTACACACTCAATGGGTTGACGAAATTTTGGCAAAAACAAGATGGCAGTATTCAGAACACACATTGCCTTGTTCATGGTAATTTACTAATGCAAGCTATCGCCAATAGCTTGTTTAAACATGTTTTGTAACTGATAGCTTACCAACGATGTATATGCTTTATAAATGTTGAAACAGAAGTATTCTGTCGTGTGTTGTAAGATCTTGGACACTTCGTCATTGATGCTTCTTGCAGATTATTTGTGACATATAATGCAAGAGATCTTATCACTGATATTTTTAGCTGTCAAAAGTTAGTGCATTTGTCAGAAAAGGTTAGGACTTTAGGTTAATGTTCCTTTCAAATGCCCACCGCCCATATTGACTATTGCTAGTAACTACCAACCCTGAATGAAGAAATTTTCCTTTTAAAGTGGAGTTTTTCAGCACTGCTCAGTGTTCACATAGTGAATAAATGCTTTATAATACTTTTCCTGGCAAGTATAAAGTTTTACTCATATTCCCGCAATGCAGGATAAAGATACAAAACAAACATCAAAGATGAAAACTTATTTTATTTGAGAACTAGGCCTACTGCTTTTTGAGATAAAAAGAAATTGACCTCTTGTCGTTACGCACCAATAAAACCATGATGCAAAACTTTAATTTTTTTTATTGGGTAGAGGAAAGATTGACGAAAAGTTTGGCAAAAGCAGAAAAGTGTAAAGTCTCAAAGTCCTGCAAACTTGGTCTGTCTGCACTGTCTAAGTACCAAAGTCCTACAAACTAGTTCAAATTGAATGGATTAAGTGCAACCATACTTCTTTTAAACATGTCTATGACAGCACAATGGTGTGATAAAGGGAAAACAAACATGACTATGACATCATAAAAGAGTATTGAAGTTCTTCAGGGAAAATAAAAAAACATCAAAATGTTTCCATATTTTACTATACATTTAAATGTGATTTGGGCTAAAAGTTGGGACTTTAGCACTACACTGCTTTTGCCAAACTTGTCATCAATCTTTCCTCTACTCAATTAATTTTTTTTTTTAATTTAGGCATCATGGTTTTATTGGTGCGTAACGACAAGAGGTTAATTTCTTTTTATCTCAAAAAGTAGTAGCCAAAACTTGTTTTAATGTTCATAAACAGATAGCCCACCCCAGAAAACATGGGTAGAGCTTAAAATTATCTAAATATGTTCAGCGGTTCTTGAGATATATTGCTCCTTATCTATAAAGCCACCTAGTGGCTAAGGTTATTTCACTTATAACTCGAGAACCGCTTGTGTGATTTTCATCAAGTTTGCTCCAAATGCACATCAACTGGAACAATCTCTTGACGTTGTACTGGAAAAGGTGTGGTGTGCTGGTGAAAAGTGCCTTTGTGAAGTAGAGAAACAGAACCCTGACCACCTGGTCCTAACGTAACATGCCCATTAACCAAAATCCCTGGTGGCTTCGAAATTGTACACGAGTGTGGTACTGCATTTAACAACTGGCTAGACCAAATTACAGACAATACTTAAGATGTGCCAACCATAGGACACTGTGTTACTATTTGAGACGATGAGAAATCTTTATGGCTCGTGTGTTGAGACTTGAGAGACATATTGTCTCATTTGAAATAAGTTATACGAGTTATGAGACTGTTTTTTTGTTGAAAGAGATGCTATTGCAATGAGTTTACCCTAATTGCTGCATATTGTGACATTTAATGTCAAAATAGGTAAAAAAACAAAAAAAACATAAAAAACGATAAAAAACAAAAAAACGAGCTCGTTTTTTTTCAAAACAAAAAAAAAACGTTTTTTTTGCATCTCTAGTTGCGAGCAAAAAAGTTTGGGAAGCCCTGATGGATTGTAGTGACATGCAACTTGTCAACCAAAATAAGCCTGTCTGGATAAGTTATTTGACTGTCAATTTGTTAACAGTACAGTATACAAAAAAGAATCTAGTATCGCTGTAGCTGCCATTATTTAAAAGTATGATGCATGGCTAGTTGGAGATGTGGCCTGATTTGTCACGTTTTGAAGATTCTGACTATTGCTACTGTCTGACTAAATTTTTTCTAATTTTTTTTTTGCTGACTCAATGATAGACAGTAAAATTTTTTGTGGTTTTGGTAATGGGCCAAGCAATAGAAAAAGAAAGTCTGACTGAAATTTTCTGAATCAAATTATCTCTGTTTTTCAACGCTTGATGTTAAAATCCATATTGTCACCTCAGGGGTAGACATTAAAATATAATTTTTGGAAAAATTTGTTTAGACAATTATCAAAGTTCTGCAAAATCTGAATGATTCTGCAGAATATAACAAATCAGGCCGTACCTCTAGGCAGCCACCGCATGGTATGGTGTTGCACTGTACACTGCATAAGTATCAGCAAACTTTTTGTGCACTGATTATTCCTCATGAATGATTTTAACAACTTTCAGGTCTGTTTGGAGTGGGTTCCTTCTTAATGCGCGGTGCAGGTTGCATAATTAATGATCTTTGGGACAAAGATTTGGATTCAAAAGTTGAAAGAACTAAAGATCGACCAATTGCTTCTGGAAAAGTGACAGTGAACAATGCCATAAAACTTCTTGCTGGAAACTTAACTTTATCACTAGCAATTCTCCTTTCGCTTAATTCTACTTGGTATGTTTGAATAAAAGCACATCATATAAGCTTTTGAAGAAGATTTGTACATTAAAATAGGTAATCTTTATGTCTGATTTGAACTTAAAGGCAGGTTGCTGTGGGTAAATTAAAGAGAGAGGTTTGCTATTTAAGAGATCTTTACCAATTACTCATTGACTCAAGCTTATTCGACAGAATAATCACATATTGAATTGTACGGAATGGCCCGTTTCGATGAGTCCGATTCGGTGAGTCCGATCCCTTAGCTGGTGGATTTTTTTCAACTTTTTTTAAAATTTATTGGGTATATACCGTAGCCTAATTATCATTGCCGTTTTAGGGTTAGGGTTAGAGATTAGGAACTCACTGAATCAGACTCACCGAATAGTAGCAGACCCTGAATTGTATCATGTTTAGAAAATGGTAAGCTTTATTGAATTGAAACTGTGGCCATGGTTGTTACTTTTGTTACCTTTGTTACTTTTGTGTACAAATGCAAACTATACTTTCTGCTGAAAAATTTAGAATAACACTTTAATAAACATTGTTTTTTATTGATTTGTTTGTTATAGTGCTTTTAATCTTACTTTATGTTTAGTATTCTCATGGGAATTGCATCTATGCTACCTGTAATCCTTTATCCTCTTGCCAAGCGATATACATGGTATCCGCAAGTGGTTTTGGGTTTAACCTTCAACATAGGAGCCTTGATGGGCTACACTGCTGTAGTTGGAGAGCTTAACTGGCCAGTAGTGGGAACGCTTTATGCCAGTTGTATCTTATGGACTATATTCTATGATACCATATATGCATTTCAGGTATGAGTATTTTGCATTTTATTTTTTTACTGTGAAAAAGGCAGCTCTCTTGTAATATTCTATTTTATTGATATCAATGGAATTTTAAAAGTGTATAAAATTTGATTGATGAAAGTAGAATAGCATTGGCATGAGAGTGCTGTTTGAAAGCAAATGTGCGGTGGAATTTAACTTGATAATAGAGATGAAGCCGATTAGGAGTTGGTGTCTATATTATTCACACAACCTGGTAAAACGTAAAATAACCAGGAACACTTGTGAATTGTGATACGTTGTAGGCTAGTGAATGCTTCGGCGAACACTATTGTAGCCTAACCATAGGCGCCGACTTTTCAAAAAACCTTGGGGGGGCGAGAAAGGTGATGGCGTCATAACCATAATGATGACGTCACAACTATTTCACTCAATTAAAATAGTTTTTGATTAAGCTTCCTGTCTTGTTTATATTGACACGTAGGTCGCAAACCAAATTTATTAGAACCGTTGCTTGAAACTATTGGTTTTACGCATGCAGTAGGCTACGCCTAATCGTAAAAATTTTGATATTGTTAGCTCATAATTGGAACAGTTGGAAAACAAGCCGATTCATTTTCTTTTCGTGTGAGTGAATAACAACGATCAAGACAGTGAAGTTATCGAAATAAAATGCAAAAAAATCACGATCTCAAGCAGAGTGAAAACTAGCTATCAGTTTTATTAACCTCGATTTGCTAATTACCTACCTTCAAAGCGTTAACAACGGCGAAGTGTTTGCTCTTGTGTTCTTTTACGAAAGTCTTTACAGTCTTTTATCTAGTAGTAGTGCAGGAGTGTATACAGGTGAGTGTATACTGATGAGTGTATGAGATGTAGCCAGGGCCTCTGAGAGAAATTTTCACTAGGGTTACGAAGAGTCACTCCGTGCCCCCTTTGTCTTGGGCAAAACGCGTGATGTTTGCTTAGGCGTATTGCGCACCATACAACATTTTCCTGCAGAATTGGAAATCTGTGCGCAATCATAGTATCAGACTGCTATAACACTATTATATATTTAGTGTTTTGTGTAGTGCATATCATGTGATCTGTCCCTCGCCAATTTGTGTATCCTGCATTGAATTTGTGTGTCAGTTGTTGATGGTACTCTTGAGAGGTGTCGCTTGTACAGCTTTAATGTAAAATTTTCAAATTCATTTATATATTTCTCTTAGATGTACCGGTAGTCTATAATTATGTCTGACGAGGACACTATGTGGTGCCGAAAACGTTGGATTTAGTAGTTTTTTTTTCTTGTTTTTTGTGTGTGTAATAAAAAATGTTAAAATCCGTTAACGTTACTGAGTGTTACATGTATCTGGTAAGTAGCCTACAAGTCAAGCTCTCTACCAAGGCTCAAACATAAAATCGTGTTAAAACATAATCAAATTAATCATCTGACCAATAACTTTTCTTCATTAAATTTTGCATTTACCACATGCGGTGCCTAGCAGAGGTGAACGAAGTCAATTTTCTTTTGACTCCGGCTTCGCTCCTGCTCCGAAAGTATTGACTCCGGCTCCAACTACGTAATTCATTTTGAAGCGAAATGAGCGTGAAACTACCTTTTACAAATAGTTTTTAGAAGACACAAAACACACAGGCTTTTTGCCCAAGTTTTTCTCAAACCTGCTTTTGCTAGACTATTCTCCCCCCCCCCCCGGACAGAAGAATAACCAACTGTTATGATTTGATTTAGGGTGCTTTTAACAGAACATTTTGCACGTAAAGCATTAAATCACCACTTTGGGTCCCTAATTTGCTCGCAGTGCACTCAATTACCTTTCTGGGCCCTTTTGCTACATTAAGGGCCCCCCAGAACTGAAGAATAACACCTTTTTATGCTTGAATTATGTCGTTTAGGATGGTTTTAACCAAACATTTTTGCGCGTAAGCTATAAAATCACAATTTTGAGCCCCCAACAATCACAGGACTGGGCCCTCAAGGGTACGCCATACCCTCCTCTCATAGGCCTTGGATGTAGCTTATATATTTTCACAATATATAACGTCTTACATCAATACAATGCTTATTGAAGCAAGACACGGATGACAGTTTTGAAAAATAATTTTTTTCTTTAAGCTGTATTCACGTAATTGTTCGCTGTGTCGTAGTTTCAACTCGATAAAGTTTGCTAAAATCGATTTCATGTTTGAACTTTTGAAGTCATAAAAAATCTAACGGACGTTTGGATAACTGGGAAAATGAGAATAAACATTCAACCTCGCATTGGCTCCCACGAGAGGGAAGATAAGCAGTGTGTGACTGTGAGCGTGCGTGCCGTGCGCATCTCAGTAGTAATTCGCGTTCCAAAGAAAGCCATACGATCAGCTGCTGTTTTGCAGGCAAGAGCAACATGGGCTGTTTTTCGCTTTCGGCATTCTTTAAGTCCGTTTAAAAGATCTAAATATCTTTTGCGAAGTATTTTACCTTTGAAACACCACTTGTAATTGCCATTTTTGTTGCCCCTCAATCATAAATTTACGGGGGGCGCCGCCCCTCGCCCCCCCGGAAGTCGGCGCGTATGAGCCTAACACTTGTCAACTATCTTCTTTCGTCCTCTGTAAAGAGTCCACTGTAGGCTACAGAGACGTTTGTTATGTTGGGGCTAAAAAGTTTTGATACTCAGTCAATATTTCTAGGATGCCAGAGACGATGAAGTTGTTGGAATAAAGTCAACTGCGTTATTGTTTTCGAGATATACCATAGATGAACTCCGCGAAATGCCTTTGTTAGACAGGTACAATGTGTGCTGAGTTCTTTTTAGGTCAAATCTGTGCATTTTTTAATTATATGTGTGACTAGTAATTTCAACAAGACGTAAATTAAAAAATATAGCCTATTAATAACCTCTCAAGAACATGTACTAGCATTATTGTAGCTCCTCACAATGTGAAAATTACATCACTTTAAACCTCTTTTTTATTATCAAGAGCTTACTACATGGTTAGATTTGTTTCAAAGCTTCACCCAGGTAATATTTTTTGCAAAACTAAACTACAAATAGTTTTGTCAGCCTCCCTCATATGATATTTGCATAATGCAGAATGAAAAGACATCCTTACCAGTGTCATATGATATTTGAACTGTCCCAACTCCCAAGCATCATATGATGTCTGTGGATTCCACAATTTATCAAATTTCTCGCATGTTGTTAGGATAAAGGAAGAGAACCAACGGAAATTGAAGATTCTTACTTTTCTCTGGTTTACCGCCAGCGCTCACATGTCCCTCTTCATTTGCTCTGGATTGTTGTTAAACTTGAACGGGATGTTTTACTTAGCCACTGCTGCTGCCATTGGCAGGTTGGTAGAACAGGTGAGAGTCAAGAACTTACCGAGGGATCGAATCAGTAGCGTAACCAAAGAGATGGTTTAAAGTCTGGTGTGAACTACAAGCCCACGTTTTATATTTCATTTGCCCAGAATGGGCAATGTGGTGAGTAGGGTAGCTAAGAAGGGGGTGTGCACTTTAAACACTCCCATTTAAAACGTGAAATACAACGGTGTTCTTTGTTAGGGCGATTGATTTCATTATCTTGACGTCACACAAGTCTTAAGGCGAATTGAAATGCACAACTCCTCAGGGTATGCGCTACTCAGCGAATCGCCCATGCAGGGCAAGCTAAATGTAAAACGTAGGTTTCCACTTTACTGATATTTTGTGACAAAAATACTGGCTTCTCAAATATCATATAACGCCTTTAGGGAATTGTCAATAACGCATTACATAGGCTGACAAAAAACGTTATATTTTGTGTCATTGGGAGAGCCCAGAAAATGGCGTTAGGGCTAAATAATATTCAAACAGCCCCAATACTTTTTAAAAGTGAAATTGAGACCAACTCATCATCGCAATGTAATGCCGAGGGGTAGGCGATTGTACTGCCAATGTGATTGATAAGAATTATTAGCTCAACCAGCGATTATGATCACTCAAACATTCAACGCACTTGCAGCGATCTTCAATAGTTTAACTTGCCAAAGGCTTTCTCAGTCAGAAGGCAAATACTTCCTCAATGATAGTGTCATGCGACATCTACTTCTAGTTTCAGCTTCATGTTTTTATTTCCGACCATCATAATGAAACATACTGCTTAACATAACATAGCCGATAGTAATTTGGAGCGTCTGCACAGCTAAGGGGCTGTTAAACTTTCTAATGACGCAATGTTTTTTTTACCCCCTGTGATGTATCTATTCTACCCAGTAGAGTAGCAATAGGACGCTGTAAACTCTAAAATCCCTGTTAACTCTAACATGACTTGCGTTTCTTCTGGTGACTACTCGGAGTCAATTACCACCACCTGATGTTAAGAATGATCTCCAGCTTTTGTTTCCAAACTATCGCTTCTGATTGTATTATTATTACCATGACATCTCAAAAGGAGTTTTAGAGTTCACAGTTCCCAGGCTGAGTTGTTGATGGCGCCAAGGGGTAATTTGATTGATTGATTGATTGAATCTTTATCCTCGGACTGGGAAAGCTTCTTGCAGAGCTTAATCCTGGCAGTTTCGCATACTTGTAGAGGCTTTGAATCACTGACGCAGGCCCGGTCACCGAGATTGACAGAGTGAAGTTTCCGATGGTTGAAGTCTTGTTGCCGGGGAACTATTCCATCCATTAGATGCCGCTGAATGGAGAGCAGTCCTTAACGTGCGTTGCTCAAGGGCACACCCCGAGAGTCGAACCAGCGCCGCTTGATCTTGAAGCTTCTTCGTTCCAGAAGTGACGCGCTAACCAATTGAGCTATCGGGCTATAGCAGTCTCTTAAGTTATATTATTTACCGTTGGTATTTTCTTACCCCCGCGACCGTGGTGATACCTTAAATGCGTAATTTGATTTCCCTCATGCATTAGATCAGGGGTCACCAAATGGTGGCCCGCGGGCCGCATGCGGCCCGCCACGCTGTATCGCTGCGGCCCGCGGAAGGTATCAGCGTACAAGTATAACCCAAAATACCTTTCTTGATGAGTCAATGAGCATGAAGGTAAAAAATACTTTCCGGGAAGCATATTTTCGCTTTGCATACGATTCCACCGACAGACCATTCAGATTGTAGTTCTAGGTGGGGGTCACTTAAAGTTATTCCAATGCGATGTCCAGCCACACTGTCCCAGTGGTTGATTAAAACGTCTGTTTTCGAATTTCGAAATTGTCTGTGAGCATAGGGTTGCTTATTTTAAGTTTGTAAGTGTCATGTCAACACTAGTGTGCGTTTCACCGTTATTGTGTTTCACGAGCAGTGTTCCCGTTAAGCAAGTTTTTGTTAGCAAAATAGGCCGGTGTGCCAACTAAATTTACAATAAATTAGCAAAATATTATATATAAATTTAAAGACATTTTCTGGTTGTATCAAGAAATTGAAATATCTTCTGACAGGTGTTGGTTGTATTACTTTTGGTTGTATTATGGTTGTATTTTCATAAGACAACTTCTGGTTGTAGGCTATTACGAAAATATTTAGTTTGGTAGTGCAAAATGTTGTTAATCAACAATTCTTGTCATGCTGATAAGCACCGCAAGTGACAGTTGTCTAATAATCAAGAAAAACGGTTTTATAGACTCTCACAAAAAGATGAAAAACCAACTCATTGCTTTTTTAGAGGGAACACCGTTCATGAGTTACGATAGAAACGTTTTTTTGGTGATTTCTACAAGCGTTTGTTTCATGGTGCCTGGTTTCTTTCTCCCTGTTATTGGAGCCTATTTTTCGCTGATATGGTAGGGTGGTCCAAAAAAAATTTTTTTTTTCTTTTTTAAGTGCTCATTTATTTTTGAGCTTCAAATGGTCAAAAAGTTAAATTCCCAAAGTTTCATAGTGATTCGTTCACTGTAAGTACTGCCTAGAATTTTTCATTTTTTCAAAAATCTCAACCTTAAACCATGCGAGACAGTATAGAAATATGTCATTTTATCAGTACAAAGTTTTTTACTTTCACTGTTCCCTATAAAGTAATTTAAATTAAAGGATGGATACCATAAAGTAAAGATTACTAGGCTATAAAATAAAGAATTTTGCATATTTGTTCATGATTTTAACCCCAATTTGGACAAAAATCATGCTTGTTTGAAGCTTAGAAGGAACACTGTTTACAGTTCATAAAACGCTTCACAAGCAACGATTATTGCAGATTATTAAAGTTTTTGTTTTTTTATTGATACCAGGATATTGTTTTCTGTGTTTTTCCACAACTTGGAGAAGAAACTGTTTTTGTAATCCATCCTGGTAGGGTGGTCCAACTTCGAACATTTACGAAAAATTAAAGTTTACTGTAGCATGGATGGTTGGATGCTCATAGCTCATTTGGATATGTCAGTACCCTAAAAAACATTTTCTCAAAGTTTCCAGCCTATGCTTTTATACTTAGTACTGCCTAGCGAATAGCGATGCACCATCTTTTTGAATTATATATTTGTCGGATTTTAAACCTAGGAGAAAGTATACTAACTGCATATTTTATATCATATCATGCATGGAGGATAATGTTCAATTGTACATATAAATAAATAAATTAATGTACATAACTTATGATGAAACTATAACAAACTCAAATGTAAGGGGAAAATTATTTTGCCACACACTGGATGAGGCATCGCAGCATCCCGCGATTAAACATACGGATGGATAGTGGATACCTATTAATGTGCTTCCCAAGGCACTCAGATACTAGAAGTTCATCCATTCTTAAAGGCTGGCTGCTATAACAGTCCTCAAACCTATCGTCCCCTCAAACCAGAATACAAAACCGAGTGACTGAAAAGAAGCGTTGAAGGATGGCAAGGAGTTATGGTTCATTAGGATGGAAAAATTGTTCCATCAATAAACGGGAATGAGGAAGAAGATAGAATTACAATAATCCCCACCTGTAAGAATGATGAAAAGCTTTTAGGTGTTTCGAACGTAGAAAGGGGTACATGGGCTATGATTTCCAAGCATGTTTTCGAGGCTGTTGAAGATTGGAGTTGGAATGATGTGATTGTTGGGATGTCATTTGACACTACAGCTTCAAACACTGGGTCTATTAATGGAGCTTGTCACTTGCTGGAAAGGGAAATGGAATGTAAACTGGTTTGGTTAGCCTGTAGGCATCACATACACGAAATTATATGCGGTGATGTATTTTCTGCTGTCTCTGGTTCATCTTCAGCTCTAACCATTTCGTCGTTTAAATCGGTGGATGGCCAAGATCATTTATGTTATTTTTCGATAAACTAAATGAAATGGCTTGCCTTGATTTCTTTTCATCAAGAAATTGAACTGTGGGATGCTCTGGAAAGCTATAAAGTGGCAAAAGATATCGTCAAAGGCTATCAAGTAGTAAACGACTCTGCTGGAAAAGCTGGAAAACTATTTAGCGAGTTCAATGTGTCGATGACCCAGGATGAATCACAAAAACAGTTTATTCAAGTTGTGGAAAGACACAGAAAACAATATCCTGGTATCAATCAAAAATAAAAGTTTAATAATCAGCAATAATCGTTGTTTGTAAAGCGCTTTATGAACTGTAAACAGTGTTCCTTCTAAGTTTCAAACAAGCATGATTTTTGTCCAAACTGGGGTTAAAATCATGTACAAATATGCAAAATTCTTTACTTCATAGTAATCTTTACTTTGTAGTTTATAGTATCCATCCTTTCATTTAAATTACTTTATAGGGAACAGTGACTATAAAAAATTTCGTACTGAAAAAATTACATATATATTGTCTCCTCTTGCATGGTTTAAGGTTGAGACTTGAAAAAATGAAAAATTCTACTTACAGTAAACAAATCACTATGAAACTTTGGGAACTTAACTTTTTAACCATTTGGAGCTCAAAAATAAATGAGCACTTAAAAAAGAAAAAAAAAAATTTTTTTTTGGACCACCTTAGTTTGCAGGTCACTGTTGTTGCCTGTATTGCGATGTGTCAAACATTTCTTTGGTTACTGAAACTGGTAATTGCAAGATATCTTTTGTGAAGCGAAGTGACAACATCACTCTTGCTTGGCGATGAATATTCTAATGAAACGGTTCGCCTCGCTACAAGTGCGCAAAACAAGTGGCCTCGTTTATTAGACATTGTTAAAGAAGTCAAAAGTGTTGTTAAAGGAGCTTAATCTGGCAGTAGCGTTGTTCGACTAATTTTGTTGCTGCGGTATTCTAAGATAAATAGTAACAACATGCAACGCTGAATACTGGGTACGAAATGCGTTCATTTCTAGTATAAGAGTCAACCTACCTAAAATTTTATTAGTGCGGCCCGCCACAGCTCTCCTTAGTGCCAAAGTGGCCCGCATGCAAAAAAGGTTGGTGACCCCTGCATTAGATCATCCGGAGTGAGAGATTATTAAAATTATAGCTGCAAATAAGCATCTACTCGCTTTCGAATAGTCGCATGCTGGAAACTTTCACACTTTTGAACGTGTTCTTTATAAATTAAAAGTCTACCCACCAAAATGTACAACCCACCAAAATGATCAGTAGATTTGTACCAAATTGGAAATGACTACTCTTAAATAACCGGAGTATTTGTGAAATCGACTGTGTTAAATGACTTCAAATTTAACTTTCAGATGTTCAAACTGGACACGAGCAGCCGCGATTCATGCTGGGAGGCATTCAATAACAACAAATGGCATGCACTTATCCTTGCCTTTGGCATCATGATGGCCGTGAAGTCGAAACCAAAAGGCAGTAAACAGCTAACACATAACTAACGGATGCTGATCAAAGCTGAAAAGTGTTGATTTGACAAATAAATTAGCACCGTCGAAGAAACCTTCATAACCTGTTTCACCCTAAATAAAGGGAGACAATGATCCATTTTGTTGCGAACAAAGCGAAAACATTTTGGAAAACAGTCTGTGGCTAGTAGTGATTATGAGGACACTTTTCATGGCTTGCAATCATGTTTTTCCTAGAAAAAATTTATTGTCTTTCAATGATCTTGCGAGCATATGCGTCACTTTATTGCGAAACAATGTAAAACCCCACATTAAATCTTTTGTTTGCGTCACACTAAGGCGTAAACAATATGTGGCAGTAAATATAATATTTAGACCAAGGGTTCCCCAACCAGCCGAGAACCTCTGGTTTGCACAGCATAGTTAATGAGTTCAATCATCGCATTGTGATACATTAGTTGGTGCTATGCTTGCTTTTTCTTCTTGGGAATGTCTTCTGTGAAAGCTGCATATACAAATAACGCCAAAACGATATGGACCATTACAACAGCGGTAAGAGCCGACGGAATGATGCTATCGTCTTCTGTGTATTCAAAAAATCCTTCATAAAAGTATTTCCTGAAATATATTTGTGCGTTAGCGTCTTTGTGACATCACAATGGCAATATCTAATTATTGTCCTTTGGTCACAGTGGGACGAGGTCCGCCGTGCCACGGGTTCAATGCCATTAATCATTCACAATCGTTACAAAGGATACATTTTCGGTCGGAACGTGTTGTGGCCCATGGTGTGTATGTTGCACAGCTGTTCCTGACTGATTCGTCTGCGACTTAACACTGGCAGTTTCGGACACAGTTCATACAGACGCTTTGCGCCACTGATGTGGATGAAGCTAGATAGAAAGTTGGACAATAGAATAATGTTACATAGGATATTTTAAAATTCCTTGATTAAATCTTTATCCCGGACTGGGAGCTTAATCCTGATAGTATAGACAACTTTTCAGGAAAATTAGGTTCGGGTCAAATTCTGACTGGATTTTCGTCACTGATTTCAAAAGTGGCGTTATTTTTTCATTATGACGTCATCTTGATGTGTCAGCTAGCGGATTTTTGCTATTTTGGCCTTATCACGAATATGGTAAGAGCTAGAGAGTTGGAACTTGCGCCAAAATGACCGGAAGGGAAGATTTCCTATTTTTTGTCAATAAAATATTTTGATATTATTTTTTTTATTTGTTTTTTATTTTGATAAATGGAGTTGGGCTTTTTTGAAAAAACATGTTTCTGCTCATTTTTGAACAAAAAAAAATAGAGAAACACGACAATTTTGCTACAGTGATGCTTTTGTTTCGATTGTTAAGCTGCGCCACCTTGTTTAACAGTTAAGTACAGTGGTAGTAGCTTAACAATAGATTTTGTGACGCTTTTATTTCGATTGCTATGTTATAAACTGCAGATCCTAAAATAAAAATGATGCAATGCTGCATCATTTTTGTTTGGGATATTTTGCACACAAGATGCATAAATTTTGTCTGGCAAGCATTACGAAATACAGTTTTAGTAGTTAATCTAAGAATGATGGTAACCCTTAAGCTTAATATGCAGGTGTAAGGTGTATAGAATAGGTGAGATTATTATTAATAAGATAAACAAATGAAAGAATCAAGATCGTCAGAAAAGTGCATTGTATCAGCTAAGTTGAAATGAAATGTGCTGCCTACCAATGAAGTACTCAAGCACTGCTATTTCAACTGCAGTTTTTTTCAGCAGACAAATACAAAGTTCCGGAATTTAATGAATTAAAATATGATGTAGTAGCAAATGTCACAAATTCATGGATCAAAGCGAGCTTACCAATACTTTCAAAAAGCCGAATTCAAACCAAGCTATTTGATATTGTGAAGAAACTGAGAGCAGCAAAAAGACGAGCAAGTAACAATCAAAAGCAGATAACGGAAAATTGGTTGTCTGAGCTTTTCGACATATCCCCATGCAAATGCAAGAGAAGGGCAAATGTCGCACTGCATTTTCGGAATGGAAAATTTGCGTGTTCGTGTCTTTTTGAGCAACGGGTTTCTGAAAAGGAATTTGAGTTCAGTAACAGAACAATGATATTAACATCCAAGGTAGATGTCACCCATCAGAAATAGCAGCTAGCCGGAAGTGTTGAAGAAACGATGAAGACCAGGAAAAGCAATGAAAAGAACAGAACAGCAAACGACGTTTGAAAATGAAGAAGAGGTAGAAGCGAGAGATGGGGACGAAGATCAACGGTTTAAAGTTAGCTAGTATTAGTACTTGCAACATGCATGTAAAAATCAACGCTGAGGTGATCAATTGTAAATACAATATGCTGGACAACTACCACTGTACTTAATTGTTAAACAATGTGGCGCAGCACAGCAACTTAACAATCGAAATAAAAGCGTCACTGTAGCAAAATTGCCGTGTTTCTCATTTTTTTTTGTCAAAATTGAGAAAAAAACATATTTTTTCAAAATAACTCCTTTTCTGTTGCAGTTAGCATTTCATATTGTATTAATAGGAAATCGTCTCTTCCGGTCATTTTGGCGCATGTTCCAACTCTCTAGCTCTTACCATATTCGTGATAAGGCCAAAATAGCAAAAATCCACTAGCTGACACATCAAGATGACGTCATAATGAAAAATAACGTCGGTTTTGAAATCAGTGACGAAAATCCAGTCAGAATTTGACCCGAACCTAATTTTCCTGAAAAGTCGCCTAAAAGTGGGACACCCTATTGTAGAGGCTTTGAAACACTGACGCAGGGCCTGTCACCGAGATTGACAGAGTGAACTTTCCGATTGTTGAAGTCTTGTTGCCAGGGAATTATTCCATCCATTAGGTGCTGCTGAACAGAGAGCAGTCCTTGACGTGCTGCTGAACAGAGAGCAGTCCTGAACAGAGAGCAACTGCACACCCCCAGAGTCGAACCAGCGCCGCTTGATCTTGAAGCCTCTTCGTTCACGAAGTCACACGCTAACCAACTGAGCTATCGGGGCGGATTCTTTCTTTTCCACTGGATGATTTAACTGGCTAGGTACGTGTATTTGTAATCTTGAGCAGATGAGGTTTATTAACCAACAAGAAGGAAATATTTAAATCAGCTGATTACAGTGATTAAGTGAACGTTTCGCAGTCGGCAACGTGGCCTACCCATTTGAAGGTTATGACTTATGAAGTAGTCATTTCGATGATGTGGGTTCGATTCCCACTCCTGCAATTAAATACTCTTTTTTTTACCAAAGATCAAAGCAACAATCAATGCTGGCCAAGTTCTAGAAAGGTCACAATGACTGCAGTTAGGGAACGTTCAAATATTACGTAACGCCTTCGAGGGGGAGGGGGGGGGTTTATGCAAAGCGTTACGTTAGCGTCACATCGGGGGGGAGGGGGTTCAAGCAAAACGTTACGTAACGCTTTCGAGTACGGAATGGTAGTTTTTTGTGCTGAATTCGTAGTGAAAAAGCGTTACATGGGGGAGGGGGGGTCAAAAATTCGGAAAAAAAGCGTTACGTAATATTTGAACGTTCCCTTAGCTGGTTAACAGGGATAATTGTCCTATGTTAATGCCTACTGGTCGAAACACCCCATCTGCTACAGCGACCTACAGATTACAAATACGCCTGCGGTACTTACTTAGATATAAAATAAGAAGATATAGGAACTGTGACCATGAGGAAAGTATAGAACAGCATTCGAACAACGGTACCTCCGGATACAACCGACCCGCCACAGGAGTTGTGCTGCGCTCTACGAGAAACAATAGGTTAAAATACTTGCATGTAGGGTTGACTTGGGCAAATCATTGCATTGAAAATAAACGGCATGAAACGTGATTTGGTTACTGGAATCTTTACCTTTAGACTCAAAAAATCTCTTTTCGCATTACCGGTAGCCTACCTGTAGTAACAGAACCTTCAAATCACATGTCCAACTCCAGGGTTGCCAGTGTGGAGTTTCCGTTTGTTGTTAAACTTTGAAGTGTTGCTACATGAAAATCAACTTATACACTAGGTGCTGATAATGAAAAACCGGATGCACTCCAGAGCACACCCCTAGACAGGAACCATCCTTTTAGTTTGCAGAGCCCGGTGTTTTACTGACCTGTTTAGCCACTCACTTTTGCACTTACAATTGTGGATGCTGGTTTTCGCCTTTAGTGGAAGACATGTTGCAGACTGCCTCCACTCAACGTTGAGCCTGATCAATCGAACAGTCAATATAAAGACCAGTTGATACCTAAAAAACTTAATAACGGTACCTTATACCTGGATAATACGACACACTTCGGTTACTATTACAGGTTGTCATATAACGTCATGACATAATTTCAATGCCTTTACGCAGCAGATAATGCGATGGCTTGTAACCATGTTATCTTATGTAGACTCCCGGGTTAAGTTGGTTGTTGGAAAACGCTGCTCAGTGGACGTAGTAACTAAAGGAAATGAGGCTAAAAGAAAGGAGCTGGCCACCCTACTCTCGTTAGTACCAAAGACTTAGTATAATGAGAACCTTACCTCATCGCCCAGCGCTTGGAATCACGTATGGGACCACCTTTACAGCTCACTGTCATGTATACGTTGCTCTTTATATTGCAACAGTACCCATTACAGATGTGTACCGTTCCACCATTCACGAGCAACGCAAGCCTCACAACAGGGACGTAGCCACGGTGGGTGGGGAAATCGCCCCCTCCCCAAAAAACGTTTTAATTCAATTGTAATTCATGCTAAATGACGTTTACCCTAACAACAGTTTTTTGTCCCGAAAATGTTACCATGATGAATAAATAAAACGGTTGCTATTTGAAATGACATTTCCGGCATATATATTCTTTAAAGGATAACCATGGTCTACTAAAAAGAGGTACTTCGTATGGGTACAAACCCGTAAAGTTGCATACTCCGTTTGTGCCTTCAAGTTTGAACAAAGAACGGTAAAACTAGCAAATATTAAGCCGTACCGGTATGGTACGGTTACGATAAACGTAATAATAATAAGGAAGATATATCCACCGCTCTGTTCAGTTTTGGAAATCATATTGAAGATAACAGAAGGGCAATTCAAAAATTACGTGAAGAAAATTCAAAATTGAACAAGAAGAATTTGATTATAAGCCACCAACATCTTTTCAGACCAATCAAGAGTTTCAACTGCACCAAACTGGAACACCTTTCATCTAAACCAGGGAATCATTGTTAGGTGCAGTATAAAAACCGAGGGTGGCTTTCGTTCTCATGTTAAAAACTACTTTTCAACGTAATACAATATTGAATAGGAACCATGCAGGGGTATGTGCAATTAAACATTAGTGTGCATACTGCATAGCTCAGATAAGAATGGTCACAACTCAAGTGGTTTTCTTGGAAGTTTGGAACAACAATGTTTGGATTTTACGGCCTTTAGTATTAATGATTAATAGATTTTATAACTTACACCCGGGCAAATAGAAGAAACCGAAAGCCAGAAAGCTGCTGACTGCAATAAATATCGGGAAAAAATGGTAAAGACAATTCTGACAAAAAAGTATTCAAACAATGACATTTTTGATAAAACTGTTCAAACAGTGTGCTCATATGGCTATTATCCTATCTGTTTGCCAGTGCCAAGTATCAGGTGATTCATAAAACAAAGACAAATAATATGTTAGAAACTGCAACATCTCTGTTGTCAAAAACAACTTAATGATGATTAACTATATTCTGATTGTTTCATGGATTGTGACCGAAATCCAAAATTATTTGGCAAGTCGGAGCCAACAACGTTTTGCTCATAAATATGTGGCTCACACTTCGCCTCATCGTCATCGCAAATGTGAAACTCACTGATTTCAACCTTTCAATTGTCAATTTTTTTCAGTTTAATTTTTTACTTTCATTAAAATTCTAATTAAATGAAGTGCATTAAAAAAATAAAATAAACAGCAAAGTTCTCGCTACCGTTTATGCAAAAATGGCAACATCGAAAAAAGACTTTGAAAACTGTATCTTATACGACACAAGTGAGTGAAATAAGGTTTAGAACTTTAGATGAATACGACAATTCGAAGATGAATAAATACATCTTTTGTATAATATTTTTTACTTTAGCAGTACATTTCAAGAGTTGATGCTGATCAAGAACAACAATGCACCATGTCAACAAATCAGACTGCACAAAAATAACTTTACCTTTGACCTGTTCGGATAATTGCTTCAATCACTTTCGTTTCAGCAATCATTCAACATTCTTAGGTGTCCTACATCTAAAACCACAGCACATTAAAAAAAAATCATTATTTGATAGCACACATGGAATGATCTTATTCTAAGTAAGTCAACATCAGAACGAATCACAATGGGCATCGTGCAACAAACGGTATGCAATGAATAGTACGAAACTATCTGCATTGTAAAACTGAATCAAAAGTAAAATTAGTAAAGCACTGAACAAAACGGAATAGTAGTTTTACAAAATCGTATCAAGATTATCTGAAAGTAACTGAGACTCACAAAACGGTACATTGTCAAGTACTTCATGAATAAAATGCAACAATGAACTACCATACATAGCTACAGGATGTTTTTAGAAAAAAAAATAGTTGGAACTTACAGGTTGGAGCAAAGTCATTGGAATGTTTTCAATTTTCAACCATTCACTTCATTATCGTAGTACAGTGCACAGGGCCGGATTTAGTTGATGGGGGGGGCCCAGGGCACTGTTAGATCGGGGGGCCCCCGTGCAAAAATTTTTTTTGTGCCTAAAACACCTCTACATCTACAGTACCATTAATCCAGCACTGTAAAGCATTTTGCACAAACTTTAACGACTGAAAAGAAAAATAACAACACAAAAACACATTTTTTACCACATAGGGGGCCCTTCAAAAGTCGGGGGGCCCAGGGCACCTGCACCCTCTGCCCCACCCCCCCTAAATCCGGCCTGACAGTGCATGCACGTAAGCCAAAATGCAGTATAAAATTATATAATGTGAAGCAGCTGGTTGTACAAAATTGTAATTATATGCATAACGATGTTGCAGTGAAATTCAACTACCACTGAAATCTGCATAAAACTATCTGAATGGAGAATGCTGTCGAAGTTGGGGAGAATCCCAGACAGCAAATCAATAGTTTTTTACATTGATTTAACGTCTGCAGACATTGAGGTAATAGAAAAATAGACTGATTTGCTGCCTGGGATGATAACTGGAACTGTGAATAACGGGGTGTTACCCATGATGAAAATGAGGAGATATTTGATCAAAACAATAAGGTAACACCAGTAGATCACAGACATTCTTTCACCATGAGGGCTACAAAAGGATGTAATCGAAGGTTTGCGTCTCAATCATTTTGTATGAAAGCTCTTTAGTGATATACGAGATTGTCTTTATAAAATATATAGGCCCCAGAAAGTATGGTTAAATTAATGTCATAAGCATCACCATCACAAGCAAGTTAAATTTCACATCCATGTTAACGTTTCATCATTTAAAAGAAAAGAAATATCGTAGACCTTTCATGTAAATATATATCATAGCGGCCGATAACTGAACTTAATAAATCTTGATTTTAAAACGTCAGCTTGATTTTTATCATACAGTAATTTAGATGTTCTAATATAATTAAAAAAAACTTTCTAACACATCCTGTTGCCTGCAACCTCCAGCAAGTTAATTAAGAGAAGTAAACCCTAGAATTTTTCTTGCAAGTTTTAAAACAAAAACTGGTATTATCTGACGTCAGTAGCACCTAATCCACAAAACTTTACACTACAGTAGCATAACCATCAAAAATGTATTGTAAAATGGCGGAATGGCCCGTTTCGGTGAGTCCGATCCCTTAACGGGGATTTTTTTAATTTTTTTTTAAATTATTGGGTACCGTAGCCTAATTATCATTGCCGTTTTAGGGATAGGGGTTAGAGGTTAGGAACTCACCGAATCGGACTCACCGAATAGTAGCAGACCGGTAAAATGGCAACACAAACAAAATTCGTTGATCACACAAAGCACTACTTGTAGGCACATGCACGCAGGCTCATACATTGTGACGTCAGGGCAATTTAGATGCTTTTCCAAGTAAATTTTATTTTCTGGGTGCTTGGTAGTTATACATTTTATTACTATAATATTTTCATGTATATCTTTTAAACAACATTTACGTTCAAATCTATTGTCATAGACTTTCTGTGAAACAGCAAAAAAGTTTTGATGCATAAAATTTACACCATGAATGGTATGGTACTTAAATCACCCAGCGCCACAGTGAGAGCATCCATGTGTGCATACCAACAAGTCCAGGCCCCAAATTACATCCCTGATTAAAATGCATACAGGATATTGGTAAAACGGCTACACAATCTACATGACTACGGTACTACAATATGTACTGATTATTGTGGCTTCACTTTGACAGATACAACTACATATGAACATAAATTCATAATTGAACTTGCCTGTGCTACAATAGATAAAAATTTACAAATTAACAACTCTCATAGATAAAATTTTAGTAACTTTCACCTGTTTTCCTAATGTAGTGACAAATGACGCAAGTGGAAATTGAAAAAAGCTATTAGAAAACTTGTCTTGTTACCACAGTTGCTGGTATGGAAATGTAGAAGCTAGAACTAATTTCGCAACAATACCGTACTGGAATAAAAAAAATTTAAAGCGATTGAAATGTAATTTAGGTTGTAAATTTAGACATGAACAGATTGATTACATGCAAGCTTGAATTTGACTGGAGGCTGATGTATTACACATGATAACAGTCGGAATCACTAGTACTGTATAAGTTTATAGATTGAGTAGTTAGTTAATATAGCTTTTTTGTGTGATTTTGAGTTACTTTTGTGTGATTGTTACAATACAAATAATCTACTAGATTTTGGCACTTATGCTGGAAATCCAAATACCATTAGGCAACACTGGTAACAGGGAAAGATTACTTTGTAATTGCTTCCAGGAAAACATTTGAAGTGTTGCTTTGATTTAAGGTTGAGTGATCATACTTTGGCAACATAGATTCTCAAAACTATCATTTGAAAGAGATACGATGCACATTTAGCTAGAAGTTCTAAATCAAAATTACATTGGCCTCCCACTCCCGTCATTATTACATGTTTGCACGTGGGTAAGGCCTGTATATATCGGTCGCTATGACACATACAGGATCTACTGGAGGCTAATGTCACCAACTTAGTGTCATTACCACCACCAAAATAGCAGCTGCATTTTAACTTTTAACTCCTAATAAAAAGGTTAGGTGGCTGTGCAAGTTAAAAATATTAACTTCCAAACACTGTTTTAGCGTTGCATATTTTAAACCTTTGGTTTTGCTACCTTTTTCTTTTGTTGGTGCCAAATTCGTGTGTTTACTTTATTGTTGTTTTCATTTTCGCGCCAGCAATGAAAAATAAAATTGAATATGGCATCAAAGGGGTGTTTACTAGTAGTAATAAATGCCTTTTCCACTAAAATATCCAATAACACATGCTTTCGCGAACAAACTGAAATCATAAGCCAGTGTTTACCTGGGGATACTAGAATCGACTTTGAGAGTGACATGGCAATATAACCACAAGCCCACCATCAACATTAAAACAACATGCACTGCCGTGATCAGATGTTAAAGTTAGTCAGGGGATGCTAGACTGTCCAGTGTCCAAATCAACTTATAGGGGTGCCAAACTTAAAAAACGTTAATAATACAGTACGCCCATAAGTAATTTTAAGGCAAAATCATCTAATGGCATAGAAATTGCAAACAATCTTGAACTAATTTATGTTATTATTAACCAGCACGCACAAATATTAGAGTACAATAACTCTGAACATATTCAACACTGCAAAATCTCTTATCAACTCAAGTAGGTAGTATATTAATAGGAAAACAAGACAAAAACTGCTAAACTATGCTAACGAAATACTGTACAACAACTATGATATGGAAAACAGGAATGGCAAAATAGAAACTTTATTATGATGTATTGTATTTTTGTTCAGGTTTTGCCGTATTATTCAATGTGTTTCAAAGGAGACTTATATCATTGCATATTGAAGAAAAAACTTGATTAACTCACATGTTTGACACGAAAAACTATTTATTTGTTGCAACCACAGTTTTCATTTCTCTGGCCTGTTTGCAAAGAGCACATCAACAACAGTTTCATCTGCCATCGTCGACACATCACCAAGGTCTCTATTTCCTACAGCTATGTTTCTCAAAACACGACGCATAATTTTTCCTGATCGTGTTTTTGGGAGGCCTGGAGCATTCTGCACAACATCTGGGCAACTAAAAGCTCCAATGCTGTGGCGAACTTTATTTTTCAATTCATCAGCAATTTTTTTAGAGAATTCAACTCCAATGATCATGGTTACAAAGCAATGAATGCACTCGCCTTTGATAGGATCGGGCTTTCCAACAACAGCTGCTTCGGCGACAGATGGATGTTCAATCAAACTAGATTCCACTTCAGCAGTACTGAGCAAATGGCCGGAAACATTTATCATATCATCAATTCTTCCAGTGATCCAAAGATAGCCATCTTCATCTCTGCGACACCCGTCACCAGGAACATAATACCCAGGAAATTTCTTAAAGTATGTGGTTTCAAATCGCTGATGATCACCATAGATGGTTCGCATCATACCAGGCCAAGGTTTTTTGAAAACGAGATATCCTTCACCAGGACCTTCAATTTCCTTTCCCTCTTCTGACAATATTGCTGGCACCACTCCAAAAAATGGAAATGTTGCAGCGCCAGGCTTCATCGGTGTGCAACCAGGTAGTGGTGTTATTACATGACCACCAGTTTCAGTTTGCCAAAATGTGTCCACAATACTACAAACTCCATTTCCAATCACGTCCCGATACCAAAACCATGCTTCTGGATTAATAGGCTCACCAACAGTGCCCAAAACTTTCAAAGATGAACGTGTAAAAGCTTTCACAGGTGCCTCACCATGCTTCATCAAAGCCCGGATTGCAGTTGGAGCAGTGTAAAACTTTGACACACCATATTTATCGACTATGGCCCAATATCGACTTGGATCAGGAAAAAATGGCAAACCTTCAAAAAGAACCGAAGTAGCACAGTTCAACAATGGGCCATATGTGATATAAGTGTGTCCAGTAATCCAACCGATATCTGCTGTACAAAAGTATACATCGCCAGGGTGATAATCAAATGAGTACTTGTGCGTAGTGGCAGCATAAAGCATATAGCCAGTAACATGATGAAGAATTCCTTTAGGTTTTCCGGTTGACCCGCTTGTATACAATATAAACATTGAGTCTTCACTATCCATCCATTCCGGTTCACATGTTGTTGAGGCATTGGACATCAGTTCATGCCACCACATATCAACTCCAGAATTCCATGTCAACTTTACAGACTTACCAGGACGTTTAGCGGGTCTTTCTGTAATGTCAGTGCAGAAACTTTTACCAGTAACATGTTCAACAACAATGCACTTCGTAACTTTATGATTAGATTTTTCACAGATTTCCAAAGCTTCATCAGCAATTTCTTTCAAGTTGATTAATTTCAATCCCCGAAATGATCCATCTGCTGTTACCAGTACATCGCACTCTGCATCCAGAATACGATTGCTCAGTGATTCTGCAGAAAATCCACCAAAGACTATAGAATGTATCGCACCAATGCGAGCACATGCTAACATTGAGACAACAAGCTCAAGAATCATTGGCATATAAATAGCAACTTTATCACCTTTCTTGACACCAAGTGATTTTAGAACATTGGAAAATTTACACACATCATCCAACAGCTCTTTATAGGTAACTTTTGTACAATCCAGTGGGTCATTGCCTTCCCAGTAAAATGCTATTACATTGCCATTACCATCACTGACATTGCGATCCAAACAATTGTAACAAATATTTGTAACAGCCCCTTTCATACATTTCACATACACATCACCTTTTCGAACGTCAAAGTTGTAGTCAAAAAAATTACCATCAGTCGGTGGCTGTTTGAAATAAAACCTTTGAGCTACCTTTCCCCAGAAGCTTTCTGGATTTTCTATACTTTCTTTATACATTGCTTTGTATTCTTCCATGGATGAGCAATGAGACACAGCTGTAACTTCTTCACAGGGAACATACACAGATGAATTTGAATTCATTTTTGGAAAGCTAAGGTGCTTAATAAACTGAAATTATTTAAAAGAGAACCTAAAAAGTAATAATTATATATGTGGGATGTGTTTTATGTATAATAGTGTTGTATTCTTCATTAACAGGCAATGTTCTCAATGCTTTGCAATGTACGCACTTGAATAAAACAATCGTTATTTTTGTGCAAAGAGTTTGTCTAAAATTTAAATGCTGGAACAAAATTTGCATTTTTTTCTGAAACATCTGTTTTGAATTAATCAAGAGATAGATAGATTATGTACCGAAATAAAATTTTGTCACTAAACTTTTCATTAAAATGTCCTTTGACTTCACTAATGGTCAAAAAGGATGCGTAGTGTGATAAACTAATCAAAAAATAAAATAAAGAATACAGCAAAATTTGCTAATTCAGGTCTATTAATTTTGAGTTTGAATTGAAAGAACTTGAATTTGCCAATTTAGTGTGGTAGGCTAGGCTACTCTCTACTTTTTTTTTTATCCGTAAGTTACCTGTATTATAGTTTTGGGAGAGAGTTTGCTTTTTTATACCAAAGACAGGCAAGACACAACAATACCACAGGGTTGAGCATTACAACAGTACAGTCAACCCTCGATTTAACGGACAAATGCGGACCAGCAGCAGTCCGTTGCTGGAAAAAGTCCGTTAATCGAAAATACCGTACTCCCACTACTGTACAGTGTACAGTCAAGTACTCTGCTATAGCGTAGACCATCTGTCACCGCAAATTCTAGCTTTTGCTTGGAAAACACGCCTACGATAAAACACTACAGTACTTTGATGGAGAGATGTATTACGCGTACCAAACATGTTTATACTGCGCAGATGCTCACGCTTAATAAACCAAATACTGTACAGTACAACACAGTAGCAGTTTAAAGACACGTGAAATGCGTTCCTTGTTGGTATTTTGTATAGCCTGCGCGACTACAGTACACAAGTACATTTACAGTACACAACTTAAATGTAGATTAATCTGAGTCAGAGATGATCATCAACTCATCATGTCCATCCTCCTGAACATCAACCTCAGGGATGGCGGGACGATGACTGCAGCATGGGGCATCATTGTTCAGATTTTCAGGGGCAGGTGGGATGCGTAAGAGAAATGGAGACGACACAGATGGGTTGGCTGGAGCACCATGTTGAACAGAGCGGCTAGGGGCAAAGAAGCTGTTGATTTTTGTCTGGCGACCCCCCATATGCTGTTCTTTGATGATGTGCTCCCTGATCATCCTGAGCTTCCCATATTGGTGCGCCATCTCAGGTAGTTGGCTGTAGGCGGAGTAATCAATGAGAGCATCGATATAGCTCCGTAGAGTTGACAACTTCACCTTGGGGACTTCAATCGCCTCTTCCTCGTCACTGCTTTCCTCTTCTCCACCATCCACCACAGATGCCACTATGTCGGCCTCAGACATGAACTGATACCCTGGGTCCAGATCTAATTCGTCCAGCCAGTCTGTTATATCATCGATGGAGGTGGATACCTCCCCACCACGCTGCAACATTTGGAGAAAATCTCCTGCCTCTATTCCTTCAAAGTTGGCCTCTGAATCTTTGTCCTCTAAGATTTTCTTCCATGAATTTGCGAGGACAGACACCTTAATGTCTTGCCACGCTGCTGCAAAGTTATAAATGGCTGAACAAATATTGTAATTTTTTATGTTGCTTAAGGTCCGCTGGCCCCTGGTGTCGACCTCAGCATCTGTTTCGTCCTCTACAATGACCAGGACCTCATCCAAGTAACGTCGGATGTAGCGCCTCTTCAAGGCGCTAATAATCCCCTGGTCCATTGGCTGTATAACCGATGTTGTATTAGGGGGCAGATAAAGGACCCTTATCTTGCCGTCAGCGCTTACAAGCTTCTCTTCACTAGGGTGCGCTGGGGCATTGTCGAGTATTAGAATCGCTCGTACATCATCAGGAGAAATCTTCAGCACTTCTTCTTGATATTTCCGAGTCGCAGGCACAAAATGCGAGAAAAACCAATCAGTGAATATTGCAGAGTTAAACCAAGCTTTCTTAGAGTTGTAGTAAACTACTGGCAGGTCACGCTCGACGTTTAATCCCTTAAATGCCCGTGGTTTCTTCGATTTGCCCACCACGGCTAGCTTCAGTCGGTGAGTACCGGTGGCATTGGACCCGACCAGGACCGACAGCCTTTCCTTGCTTCTCTTCTTCCCCTTGGTCTTCTCCTCACCCTGACGGACTTGAGAATTTTTCGGGAGAGAACGCCAAAAAATTCCCATCTCGTCTGCGTTATATACTTGAGATAGGGTGAGGCCTGCGTCACTAATCAGCTTTGTTAATTTTTCGCGAAAGGGGGCCACACTTGCCGTATCTGCATCACCAGCCTCGCCATGCAGAACCTCGTTAAATAATCCGTGGCGATTTCGGAATCGCCAAAGCCACCCATCACTGCCCTTAAAATCGGTTAAGCCAAGACTGGTAGCAAGTTTAGCAGCAGCTGCGATTAACTCTGTCCCACGCACATTCACTCCACTGGACCGTTGTTGAACGTACCACTTCATAACTGCTGCGTCCAAAGATTGTTCCTTACCCATCTTCATATGTTTTCTGTTGCTCACTTTACCACCCTTGGAAGACGCCACATCAACACAATAAGATGTAGCGTATTTCAACAGCTTGTCCTTGCTCTTCTTAATGTCTGAGACTGTTTGTTTTTTGACACCATACTGATCGCAAACACTCGCAACGCTGGCCCCTTTTTCAAGCTTTTTGATCAGTTCTAGTTTCTGCATCACCGACAAGTTCACACGTTTACGTTTTTCATTTGGCTTAGACATAATGCACCGTACTAAACACAGGCAGGTTCTAACTGATTCTAAGGTGCACCGAATGAAGGCTCTTGCTAACAGAGTACAGAGTACGCTGATAGATCACAATACGCTGGTATTGTGACGTTGCGGGAGACTATTGTGACTATTGTGACGTTGTTTCTAATCGTTTCACGCATTCACGCAAGTAGCCTGGTGAATTCCAAAACATTAAAAACCGTTCTTTTGGTGCATTCTTTTACTCATAGATCTGCGCATATTGAGTCCGTTAAATCCGAAGTCCGTTAAATCGAAGTCCGTTAAATCGAGGGTTGACTGTATATATTTTACATATTTACAAAATAGTTTAACATTCAAACGTTTTCGGCTTAACCTAAGCCCTCATCAGGAATCTGAAAATATTAATAAAATGCAATAAATTTCAACTTCTTAAAGGTAACTAGCTAACTAATTGTAAGCATCAAGAAATACGCAGCGGTTAAAAGCAATAGTGTGGAAAACAAACAGACGGACGGAAAACAAAATTACATTAGAAAAAGGCAACTACATGACTACAAACGAATTAGCACCACAGGGAACGTAATCCATCTAACTTAGTAAATGTTTAGTAGAAAGGACGCGCCACCAGCAAATAATTGTTTGTTTAAATTTGGGTTGTAGCGTTTGATTAATAGCGCTTCCTGAATTTTTGTGTCAAATTGGGATTTGCCTTTGTGTAAAATTTTAAATGAGTCAGCAGAGAATTTTCGATTTGTGCAAAAGGAACACTCCATAATATGGTCTTTGATGGCACTTTTCTTTAAGTCTCTAAAGTTCAAATGCTCCCGTACTCTCGTGGTCAAATGTCTGGTGGACATACCGATGTATGTCAATGCCGAATCACACGGACATGTAAAACTGTATACGACATTTGAACAGAGAGGCGAAGGCGTCTGGGACTTTAGTTGAAAATACGAACTGATTTTGAATGTTTTATAAACAGGAAAAACGTCCACATCAAATTTACTTTTCATAAACTGTCCGATTTTGCGAGCAAACGTTTTAGAATCTTTTCCCACAAACGGAATGGACAAACAATGCTTCATATTTAACTCATTTTCAGCCTTTTCTTGTTGGTCGGAATTCGTGGAGATAAAGCGATTCAATATTTTTTCAAAGTATAATTTTGGATTTTAACCATTATTATAGAACATTTGTTTTAATTTCTCAGTTTCAATAATAAAAAGAGCATCATTACATAGTAGGGTGGTTCAAAAAAAAATCAATTTTTGAAAATGATATGGGCTACCCTGCCAAAAGTTTCCATTTCCAGAAAAAATAACTTGTGTAAAATATTTTTGGAAAATATTAATGTTTAGGGGTGCCCCAAGCCCCCTAAAGTTTTGGCGATTTTGTCATAAAAGCCTAAACTTAAAATGGCTGTGTTTCGAAAACGGTTCATGCTAACATACAAGTGTTTGGGTTCATTTTAATCAGCAAAGTGAGCTCTATGATTTGGCAAAGAGTAATAGTACTATAAAGTGAATTTTCAAATTTCCGATTTTCATGTTAAATTTTGTTATGTGTTCTAAAGTTGTGTTATTGCTGTACAATAGTAAGCATATAAGTCTATTGGTTATTACCAAAGTCCACACAAGGTCTTAGGTCATATTGGGTCCCCCCACTATGACAAAATGGGTGTTAGCTGTTTAAAACAAGGATTTTATGGCGACCAACCACTCACTGTTGCCCAATTAAGGTGTTCTTTGATGCTTGAGGAAAGCGTTTGCGATGCTGATACACAAGCTGCAAAAGGAACTGCAACTGGTCTTCACCTTTGGTCAAATGTCCAGAAAATGTTTTTACAAGGGCAACATTTCTTTCAGCATAGTCATTAGTGACAATCAGTCATCTAAAGAAATCTTTGGTCATCTGATAATAACTGTTTCCATCCCATTTTGCAACTGGAAGGTGGAGAAAGGCATATGGGATTTTCAGTTTCTTGAACAGTAGTTGTGTGTTGGTTGTAGCGAATGTTTCCGATGTTTTGGTGTGTATGTTATCAAACAACACAGTAGCTCTTTTTTCTGGAGTCCTCGGTTTCCTCAGCGACCATTATTATCTAAAGGAGACAGACCCACCAACTCTTCAGAAAGGGGCCTCAAATGGCGAGCCATTTTTCTGTTGCGACTTTGGAGATTGACTCATTGATGGTTGCAATGCATACTCCTTCAAGCTTTTCAGAAACACAGATTGGGAGCCTTCACAATGGAGCAGTAATCCATGCTTTAACATAAATACAAGAAAATAAAACACACAGTTCATGAAGACCTCTCTGTTCATGCAAAGTCAAATGAAATTGACCGCGAAACATCCACACTTTGAATGTGTAGATGACTTAAGCCATCCATCTTTCATGATGACAGCATCAGGATATCAAAACCTAGTTACATAAGGTAATGGGGTAATAAGAAACGATAACGTTAATTCCATGACCTCTCAATAATCATCTCGATATTGTCTTTCTGTGGTCAATTTTACAGTGGTAAACTCGGTCATCTCTTCTCTAATACCCTTATATTATCTGCTGCATCATCCGTCAATGCATCTTTAAATTATTTTGATCTATAAACTCCCAGGAATCTTTAAACCTTTTGAAAAGCAGGATGTCCGAGGCAGAAGATGATGGCATAATTTTATTAAAGACTGCGGCTGCAATCAGTTCTAAAACATGATGGTGACACACCAAATATAGCAGGTCTCTTCCAAGTAGCTGCTCATGAAGGACACAAGCTTCATTAATGCAACCAGTGTTTATGCTAGTGGTATCAAAACACACATGGCTTCAACGTTTTCTTCAATATGCCAATCTTTAAAGGCATCAAATACTGCATGAGCTTGAGCCTCACCTGTGCCTGATGGAAGCTTTGGTACTGACAACAGCTGTGTATCCCCTTGAAAGGTCACAAGGAAGAAAAGGCGATCGACGTGATTGTGTCCAGTTAAATCTGGGAGAAGTTTTCCATCCCAGTGAACCATTAAAGGAGCTTTCGGAGACAAGTTTTTCATGATTTCTGTTGTAAACTGTTTTCGATGCTGACGTCTGCTGCGCCTGATGCTTGAAGTACTGAAGGTTAGGTCTTTAATGTTATGTCCCAGACTTTTGGCAGTTTCACTAACGATGTACATTGCTGCTCGATTGGAGACATTAGCTCTGTATAGGCTTGCAAGTAAAGTAGGAGATAAAACCTTTTCTCTACCCTTCTGGGATAAAATGGAAACAGCAGATTACCCAGCTTATTCCTCACTCTCTGAGACAAATTCTTCAGTTGCTGATCTGCTGCTATCTTCCAGAATAGCCATTGTGGCTGATGTATCGTCGTTGCTTGTGTTGTTTTTCTACAGCATTTCGATGCCTTTTTTTCTTTTGTAATAGACTCCTATCGAGCTTGCCTAAACATCCTCTGCGACATCCTCAGCCAATCATCAAACATCGAATGGCAAAAGCAATAATGGTCGCTCAGGAAACCGAGGACTCCAGAAAAAAGAGCTACTGTGTTGTTGGATAACAATAACATACACACCAAAATCTTGGCAACATTCGCTGCAGCCAACACACAACTGCTGTTCAAGAAACTGAAAATCCCATATGCCTTTCTCCACCTTCCAGTTGCAGAATGGGATGGAAACAGTGATTACCAAATGGCCAAAGATTTCTTTAGATGACTGATTGTCACTAATGACTATGCTGAAAGAAATGTTGCCCTTGTAAAAACATTTTCTGGACATTTGACCAAAGGTGAAGACCAGTTGCAGCTTGTGTCTCAGCATCGCAAACGCTTTCCTCAAGCATCAAAGAACACCTTAATTGGGCAACAGTGAGTGGTTGGTCGCCATAAAATCCTTGTTTTAAACAGCTAACACCCATTTTGTCATAGTGGGGGGACCCAATATGACCTAAGACCTTGTGTGGACTTTGGTAATAACCAATAGACTTATAGGCTTACTATTGTACAGCAATGATACAACTTTAGAACACATAACAAAATTTAACATGAAAATCGGAAATTTGAAAATTCATTTTATAGTACTATTACTCTTTGCCAAATCATAGAGCTCACTTTGCTGATTAAAATGAACCCAAACACTTGTATGTTAGCATGAACCGTTTTCGAAACACAGCCATTTTAAGTTTAGGCTTTTATGACGAAATCGCCAAAACTTTTGGGGGCTTGGGGCACCCCTAAACATTAATATTTTCCAAAAATATTTTACACAGGTTATTTTTTCTGGAAATGGAAACTTTTGGCAGGGTAGCCCATATCATTTTCAAAAATTGATTTTTTTTGAACCACCCTATTACATAGTCACCTGTATTAGTCAGCCAGACTGCAGATTCACCAATTAAACTTTAAAGATGTTTTACTCATCACAATAGGTTATTTTCCAATGAAAGAAATTAATGACAAAAATAAAAAACTAAAAGAAATTGAGACAAGGAACAAACGATGTTGACATGGTCACCACTGGGACAATTTCACATTCACAGGAATTATCATCCAAACATCCTCGATAGTACCATACTTAAAGTTGGGTGGTTCATTGAACCACTTGTTGAGCAGGCAACCACACTTCTGACTTATGATAAATAAAAACAGTTGGTACTTGAAAATGGTATGAAACAATTGGACATAATATAAAAAACAAAAACGACAACAACTAAAAAAAATGTTTTGACCAACCCTGTACAGACTAGCTTTCACAGTGCATATGGTTAGAAAGATGTAGTCATTCAGATAAAAAGACAGAAATGAAATACACAAGAAACACTAAACCAATTAATTTTTATCTGCTTGAAAATGTAACTCCGGTTTTCTGCAGCAAAAAGCAGAAACTATAATACAGTAGAATTCGCCTATAACGGCACCTCTAGGGGATTTTCAAAAACTGACGTTATAGCCGAATTGACGTTATAGACGAACTACCGCAAACTATTCCACAACTGTCTTTTGATTAAAGAAAGAGGTGTATAATCCAATCAGGGTTACGGTGTACCACCAAACTGACAAAAGGCACGCAGAAAATACAGTAAACAAAAAAATTGTTTTAAAAAAATAACCTACAGCGAAAGGTACAGGAAATTTGCGCAATACGCTCGTTACATACAGTACCGTAGTAGAGAAGTTCATTGTTTATTAGCAAAAAAGGCATTGATCTTGAGCTGTTTCGGATTTGACACAGCTGTAGAGCTGCTTTTTACACGTGATAGTTTTTCACGCGGGAAAAAAAAGTTAATTCAGTTAATTAGTTTATACAGTACTGCACGTACAACTGTTGCTTTGAGTTGTTTAAAGGTCAGCTGTAGAGCTGCTTTTTATACGTGATAGTTTTTCACGCGGGAAAAAATTTAGTTCAGTTAAAGTCCCTGCTGAGAACGACATAGCAAAATAAAGGGAAGACATTTTGCAAGCAGCAGCGCCAACTGGATTAAAAGACTGACCGTTCGTGGTGAAGGTGATGGCTTAAAGTGACGTTATAAACGAACAAAAGACGTCTGGGGACCAATAAAGGGTGCTGTTACATGCGAATTGACGTTATAGGCGATGCTGTTGTAGCCGAACTACAATGTACGTAAAAGATAGGAATTCTGCCGGGACCGAGCGAAATGTGACGTAATAGGCGAATTGACGTTATAAACGAAGCCGTTATAGGCGAATTCTACTGTATATCATATACATTAGGGCAGGTCCGATAGGTGCGCACACTGTGGTGTCTGGATATTTAAGTGCAGAGCACTGTGGCGCTCGTTCATTTAGGTGCTATTCCTAGTAAAGTCTGCAGATTGTATCAGCTTGGCAGGTAGGGCAATGCTTTTCACACAAAATGTTGTATTGAACAGAAAAATATGATGTTTTGTTAATGCGCGTGTGGAGATGAGGTGCGAGACAACGCTCTACTACTCTTGATATTAGCACATCTCCACAGGACATTTGCTATGCATCCTAAACACAGGTTGCAGCCAGATGGAACCTTACTTAATCTGTTATCTTTCGCAATTCTACTCGGGATGGATTGGTCGTGTGGCGAGTTTGTATGAGACAACGCTCTACTACATGGATACATTTCTATAGGGCATATGAACCCTGGCTACAAGTTGCAAGCATAATGGTGCGACTGTACTCGTTATTAAACGTAGTCGGGGTTTTGACGGAAAACTAAGTTACTCTTCACTCAAGCCTACCACCCGCTTGAATATAGGCTATGGTATATTTTTTACTGATGTTTAGTGTAGTTATTATTTGACTCACTAAAAGTGAACTCAGTCATGTTCAGAAACTTGAATAATTTATTGACGAATAAATTGTACAACAAATAAATGCCGAACACGCGCATTAAATTAAAATACAATATATTTTGGTGCTCTTCCACAAGACGCCCTGTTGGTCAACCGGACAAAATGATGACGTCATGGCAGGGTTGCCAACATGTCTTCACCAAAAAAAGCCAGAGCTAGTCACAAAAAAAGCCTAAAAAAAGCCAGAAAAAAATAGCTGGAAAAGCTAGTATAAAAGAGCTGAAACAGCCAAGAAAAAGCCAATTAGTATTCATTAAACATACATATATAAAAATTGCACAACCAAATAGTGTCCCACCGAACTTTGACTTCAGCGACAACGCAGAAACATAGTTAATGAAAAAACAAGCAACTAGAAAATTTTCTCGTTTCAGCTTCAAAACGACATTCGTTCGGACACTACAACCAAATATAAGTTAGAAATTACTGCTCCGACTGACGCTGACTGAATTTTTTTTCTAAAAAAAACGGGAAAGATAAAATTAAGCCAAAAAAAGCCAAAATTATGTTGGCTTTTTATTAAGTTGACAAAAAATCGATAAAACATGAAAAAAAGCCAGAAAAAGCCTAATTTTTCTGGCTTTTTTATTTAAAAAAAATAAGCCAAGGGAGTTGAAAAACAGCCAGATTCTCAAAATCTGGCTTCAAAAAAGCCAAATTGGTCACCCTGCGTCATGGTACGTCACACAAATTGGAATGGACTATTATGAAGGAGGAAGTGCGGGGTGGAAATGCAATGAAACACACCAGAAGGAAATTGTCTCCCATTTATTGATTTGTTGTTCAATTTTGCGATCGTTGAAAAGCACAAGCATAGACCTAACCAACAAAGTTAATACGAAGTCCCACAATGCTACTAGCTCCATCTGGTGGCCACCTAAACATGACCACATGCAAACCATCACCAAAACTTCATTTTAAACGATAAACAATCTAAGTTATATCTTATTCAATATGCGCGCAATCGTTGTTCGAAGACAGCCCCCCAACGAAGCTTTTGCCCAATGCACTTCAATGGCGAAACAATCGTCTTCCAGTTCACGCCCTGCATGTTCACGATAATTAATTGTCTCCCATGACGAAGTCTCTACAAGTATGCGAAACTGCCAGGATTAAGCTCTGCAAGAAGCTTTCCCAGTCCGAGGATAAAGATTCAATCAATCAATGTATTCATTTCTTGCTCAATTTCAACAGATTTGCTATCGTTGAAAAGCACAAGCATAGATCTAACCAACTAAATTAATACCAAGTCCCAAAACACTACTAGCTTCATCTAGTGGCCACCTAAACTTGACCAAATGCAAACCATTACCAAAAATTCATTTTAAACGATAAACAATCTAAATTAAATCCAATTAAAAGAACATGTTACTGTTTATTGAAGTGCTAACTTTCATTTTTATATCTTATTCAATATGCGCGCAATCGTTGTTCGAAGACAGCCCCCAACGAAGCTTTTGCCCAATGCATTTCAATGGCGAATCGATCGTCTTCCACTTCACGCCCTGCATGTTCACGATAATTAATTGTCTCCCATTTATTCATTTCTTGCTCAATTTCAACAGATTTGCTATCGTTGAAAAGCACAAGCATAGATCTAACCAACTAAATTAATACCAAGTCCCAAAATACTCAGCCCTTGAAATTAGCTTCCATCTACGACGCAAAAAAATTGCCGTCGCCAAATCAACAAACCTTGGGTTGCGGCGGCAATTGCCGTATGCTTTAATCAAAAGACATTTTATGCGCTTCTTCTTCATCGTGTGTCACACGGCGGTAGCCCAGAGCATCACGCACGCTATTTTATACGCTGACAATGCTCTTGTGAACTGTAAAAAGTTTGCAATCTTATAAATACTGGCTTAATTGTTACGCAAAAGTTATTCTTTCATCGAATGCTTATTTTTGACCGGCGTCGTTGCGAATATAAAAAGTGGTACAAAATTGGATAAATGTTTTTTCGGCAGTAAAGAAAAGTAATGCTTCCGATCATATGGCATCGCGCGTTTATGAACGGGTAGTTTTCGTCTTCAAGTATTCCAGTGACGACGCGACAACCTCATCCTCTGATGATTTCGATTCCGACTAGTTCTTTATCCAACAGACTTTGTGTTGCTCGCAGTATCCTAATTGTGCCGAAACCCGAAATCATGTTAGTGTACTGTATACGTAAATCGAGGCAATTTTCTCACAGGAAGCTATTGATTTGTCATCGGTACCTGATTGAGCAATAAATGTGAAACAAACGTAAATATCTTATTGGGCATTGTTGTTACGCGATATAACCCGCCGGGAAAATTAAATCGATTTGTGCTGACTCGCACGTTGAATCAACCCAAAATTAACTTACTTCCCCCCTCCCAATGAGTTATAACGTGAATCACCGTAACAGCGTGCGTATTGCGTTGATCGCTACTTTTGGTATTATTACATCACAACAAATTTATGTATTTTTAAACAGTGCGGTCGTGATAAACTATTCGATTATTTTTTTCTCTTTTCGTTTTGCATGTTTTGGTACAATTTTTTTGTAATAAACGTTCACAGCAATTGCCGAGGCAATTTCAACTTTTGCCGTTTGGCCTCGTCAATGTTTTTGCAAAGTAAAAATATGCTAATTTTGAAAACTGTGTGAGTGTTCACAGCAAGTAAAATAGTCCGAGGTGAGGTCTTGGTGCGATGTTTCTGCTGATTAAACTCACGCTGCGAGTAAATCAAAATAGTGGTGTTATTTGCGTAATCTGTATTATTATTATTATGAGAGTTGTATTATGAGTTGCAGATTGCTGTTGTTTGTGGTAGTGGGTAATAGATGCAGAGATTATTGTTGATTGAAAGTTGAAGTAATTGAATACAAGTAGATGAGAATTGGGGCTGATATAAATTGTGTTCGAAATTAGAGTTATTTGAGAAGCCGATCGTTAAAGTCCTTCAAGAATTTTCATTATCATTTTACCAGTAGAACTATTTGACATTTAATTGACTGCCTTTCGGTAATATCCCATTAAACTACCTCAATGAACCTTTCCAAGTCTCTTTCCTGGTTAAAGAAACTGTGACAGAACCAGATTCTAATATTAGTTTGTGTTCCAAGGATATTGAAACCAGTTGTTTGCAAAGAACAAGTAATAAACACTTGCAGGAAATTTCAGAGGATTGTAGTTGTACTGGAGTCTCTTGTTTCAAATCAGACAAATATGCTTGTTATTACTAACACTATCGAGGAATATGTGATAAATAGCTTCATATAACCTAATAATTACACAATGTTTTGTTTCCATGGAGTTGAAGGCTTAACATCCAAACCCAACCACCAACCCTTGCACACACATACAGCCTCATATGCAAGCATTAGCTGCACAGCATATAGAAACATTGTTCATTCAACGTCCAACTGTAGTTTCTGTGGGTCGACTTGGCCAAACAAACCGATTGGCGATTTATGCCTGGCAAGCTGCATCCCCAAGCCTTTGAGGGCATGCGTTCACTGGTCAATATGTTGTTTGCAAAGCAGTCGCAAAAACGTGGTGATGAATGATAGTTTGCATAAAGCCTTCAAAAATGCATAAAAAAATTGTGTGAAGTGCCGCCAATGCACAGCTTTGAAACATTTAACAAGTATGCAGATAAGCGTATGAGCAAACTAATATTGACTGTCCATATGAATAGATAATATCATATTATAGGCTCTGTCCACGCAAAAATCACCGCTTGTAGGTCTTGCGCTTGTAGATTTGCTCTAAATGTATTGTCGCGCGATGGTCCAACAGTAATCTGCCAACATGCTTTTGTCCCATCTCTTTTGGTAGCGATGGTCTGAGGTCCTGATGAAATCACTGACCTTGTTAATCGCTAATATTCCCAAATAGTGTAGTCATATTAGGGTTTGACCCGGAAAAAATTCGTAACTTAACAAATTTGGTACCAAAAGAAGCAAAATTTTATGTAGATCATCATATCCAAAATCCTCTTCAATCGGCTTTGAGCAAATGGAATGGGGGCATTTGAAATTTGCGTCTAGCGCTCCCTAACGGAAATGAACTATAATCATCTTTTCTAATACTTCCATACTGATTTCTGATTTGTTTTTTCAAATATCGCAATCTGTAGCTTTGTGAGAACATTTTGGTAAAAAATTCTGGTGGTGACGTCATGATGACGTCACAAGAATAATTGGAATATCGTAATTACTCTTCAATGCTAGGAGATGAATGGAATGCAAGAATACTCCCAGTAAAGCCACTTTTTCTTTTCGTTTTTTACTTTGTTGAATACAATAAGTTTAATGGGGACTGGGGAGCAGGCGCGGATTTATGGGGGGGCCCCCCCCGAAATTTTGTGAGGAATTGTTGAAATAGTATGTTTCCGCATCAAATGGTTTGATATGCTTCTAAACAGCTGATGTTAGTCCCACGGCGGACTTAACTTATCCCGGGGGGGATAGTTTTTTTGTTATTATGGTTGAAATTATCCATCAATCAGACTCCGTTATTTTTTCTTTCATACAACTTCAAATACATTTTAATAGCAACATTTGTTGGAGCTGAAACCAACGCTGAACCAAATGGCGTCAGTTGAAACAATCTGAAACCTTGAATGGCTCAGTGCGCCACGCTCAGTGGCGTAGCCAGGAAGGGAGTTGGGGGGTTTCAACCCCCCCCCCCCTTTGGCACGCGTGTGACGTCACGATATTGAAAATGATGTTTTCAGTATCTTTATGTCTCTAAAACAAAGTTTAATTAACTTTAAACGAAACTGCATTAAAAGAGCGAGTTTTGCCAATACCGTACCAAACATTCAAATATCTCAGCCAGGAATTAGCAACAAGAAAACATAGAGACTTAGCTTTATTTCCGAAAAATGCCGAAGAAAACATGATCTTATCCTTTTGCTATTCCACCGGACAGCACCATTTTATAGGAATATTCATACCCACATTTTTGTTGAAAATGCTCTCAGAATGCACCAAATTCAAAGTAAATATTCAAAATTTTCTGGGGGGCCCCCCAGACCCCCCGCTGCTGGGTGTCGCCTTAGACGAACACGCCGGTGGGCTTCGCCCGCCTGACGTCATGAAAAAATCCTTTCAAAATTTTCTGGCTACGCCACTGGAATGGCTGTTTTATAGTTTTTAGTCTTCATTATAATTTCAATCAATTACCGTATAGCTTGCAAGCATGCTATGCTTGCTATGCTATAGCTTTGCAAGCATGCTATGCTTGCAAACATAAGATATATCCAATTGGTCATGGATACTACATGCAGAGTTTTAAACCAGATTTCAAGTTTACTTTGCATGCTTAGCAATTTTTATTGAAGCAAAATTTATTTTTTGAACATTCACAATTGATGAAAATAGCTGTTTTAATTAATGTCTATTTTATATCATATCTGGGCTATATGTCGTAGGATCATTGTTCATATGTGTTTTATCTTTTTCTTTCTTTTTAATTGATTTTCAAATTTTCTGGCCCCCCCCCGAAAAAAACTCCTAGATCCGCGCCTGCTGGGGAGTGATGGGCTATTTAAAACACATGTTGCGCCATCTAGTGCAGAAAATGTAAATGTTGACAATCGAGAATTTCCAGTGAATGCAATCGTTGGTTTGTGCATATTGTTTTGTGTTCACTTACTTGAGTAAACCTTTCAGAGCATTTGGAAAATCAATGAAAAATTGTAATACTTGCAGTAGCAATGGCGTCATAATGCACTGGTTAAAAGGAATGTTTTATGGACGATCACGAATATCACTGTTATAAGGTAAATAGTAAAATTCAATATCAATCTTTGCAAATACTTATGAACAATAATCTACATGTCAAACCAAACATATCATATCAGTAGAAGGCGTTTGAAATTAATTAAAATTGTTTCAAAAGCTTTGTTTTCATGATTTCTTTTCCTGACTTGTAAATCGCTTTTTTTTGCAACCAACACTTCAAAAAAGCTAGATTTTGAATAATTTTGACCAAATTTGAATCTGATATTTATTTTTCAACATCAAATATGTTTCTATCCGCTTCCTCGTCACTTCCAACGCTGTCTTCGTCTGATGAAACTTCGTCTTTGTCATAATTTTCACAATCCACTCCATTGCAATTACCACACGCAGAAACACATGGTAGCCCGTGCCGCCTACAGCTGCAAACGTTAGTACTGCAAGGACTTTTTTTAGTGACGTTACAGTTACATCGTACAAAGCGAAGAATGTTATCAGGAGCCGCACTCAAATCTGTCAGAATAGGATCGTAACTCCCATTGGATAATTTCCAGCCCCAATCGAGCGTTGATTGTTGATTTCATCAGGTGGGATCTCATCAATTGTTGATTTTATCAGGTGGGATCTCATCATTGATAAGATTGTGGTAGATGGCCTTCAGTTTTTTCAAATCGTCTTCCGATATGATCTCTTCTTGTAGGAGTCTGCCAATGATTGTTAATCGAAGAGCACTTTGTAAGAGAAAATGGCCTCTTACTGCTCTCGCTATCGCCTTGCCTGAAATCATGTGTTGAACCGCATTTTCACCATAAACCACTTGCAAGCACTCTACAATACCGGATCCTTTCATTGTATTACCGATGCTTCCTCAGTAATTTATCAAAGTGTGGAACCCTCCAAGACGGCAAAGAATCTTCAAGAACTTTTCTGTTATTATTTCTACTGCTTTCAACCACAACGGCTGGTCGAAGGTGATGCATGGTGTTCCCGTGTTGGCTTTCCTCGACTGGTCAATCACAAATGATAATGTTGAGTAAATACAGCTGTGATCATTTGGATTTAAATTGATAATAGGTAGAAGGGTAACGTCACACTTTCCTGGGTAGGTATACCTTTGCGATACGTCTGCATAAATCCCGACCAATTTGGTCTGGTAACATCAGAAAAAGTAAACGACAATTCCCAAAGAAGGTCAATGTTCTTTTCTAGAGTTATACATAAGTGAAACTTAAGTTCTCTGATAGCACAGAACATTGAAGAGTAATTACGATATTCCAATTATTTTTGTGACGTCATCATGACGTCACATCCAGAATTTTTTTACCAAAATGTTCTCACAAAGCTACAGATTGCGATATTTGAAAAAACAAATCAGAAATCAGTATGGAAGTATTAGAAAAGATGATTATAATTCATTTCCGTTAGGGGGCGCTAGACGCAAATTTCAAATGCCCCCCATTCCATTTGCTCAAAGCCGATTGAAGAGGATTTTGGATATGATGATCTACTTAAAATTGCGCTTCTTTTGGTACCAAATTTGTTAAGTTACGAATTTTTTCCGGGTTGGCCCTTTTTTTGAGCTTAGATGACTACGGTACACTAAAAGTATTCGGAAATTTATAAAAATAACTTGAGAAAATAGAGTTTGATGCTCATGTTGAACGCAAGGTTGCAAAAGCTAACAGTTCAGTTTGTTTTTATTTCTGATCATCATAACGACAAACAATACAACTTATGCCAACCATAGCAGAGGTCTAGAAAAAGGTGGAAGCCACAAAACGCGGACGTTATAACACAGTATTGTAGTAACCAAAACTTGGTAGTTACCTGCTTTTTGTTGCCAAGAAAGTTTTTTGCAAACTTTTTTTTCAATTTTTGTTTTTATTTTTGGAATTTAATTTCACTTTTAAAAATTAAAATCGATATTCAAATAGCGACTTTCACAAAAACTGACAAGAAGAAACAGTTTTATTTCTGGTGAAGCTTCATAGCGCAATACAAAGAATAAGAAACAATACTTTTAAAAATAATTGCAAACACCAATTTCATTGATCATCGTTTTGTATCAAGTCGAGTCGGCCTTTTATTGATCACTCCTACTTCAGATGTGTCAAAATCCTTCCAAGTATGATTCCACAGCCCTGCTTTACAGCGCTATGAAGAAACCAAGGAACATTGCTTCCAATTGCGATCTGATGGAAATAATGCAGTGATGATGCGATTACTTTAGTAAACAATAGGACAATATCGTTTTCTCTGCAATAGTCAAAACAACAAATAAGCAAAAGACGATACTGGGGTTTACCAATACTCTACGAAGTACCAATGCGACGAAAAATGCTGAAGTCGCCAAATGAAATAATATGACGCAATATGTTTCTCGGTAGCCGATTGTAGCAAGCATTGACAGCGATAGACACTGTGTTTCGCACCTTTGTGGCAAGAATTAGTGGTGTGATACTGACAAGCCCAGCTTCATGGACAAAGCACGGTGCCTATCACTGTCAATTCTTGCTAACAATCGGCTTCCGAGAAACAAATAGTTGACTGGATGGTCTAAAATTCTAAATGGCTAGCGTGGAAGCTACACCATTATGGTTAGCAAATAGCAACAGCTCGCTGGACTGTTGAGTGCTCAGGCTTCAGCTGATAGCCGAGAAGAACGCTCCTTTTTTCACAGTGTGATGCAAGTTGCAAAAATATAATTACCCACTTAACGGGTTGAAGTAGCGGATGCCCAGTTGCCCACCTCTATAAAATACTATTTTCACATTTTTGTTATTCGAGGAAGCTATTAATGAATCATTCTAGTTAAATGTCATGTAATTGCGAAAGATATGTTTTTGTTATTTTTTATTTAAGAGGCGGTTATTTCACTTACGTGAACAGAACGCATCAATGCAAATGATAAAACAACTTAATTTACAAATGAAAATTTTGTAGGCACACATAACTTGTACTGGTGTGATAAGCCACTGAAAGATTATAGGATACAGGGCACAGGCCTTAAAACTCGTGTTTGTTTTCCGGCAGCCATCATGGCCTACCGACAGCTCCTTCTCGGCGGCCAAATCTGCGTGCTTGGAGACCAAAATACAATAACGATAGCACAAGTAAATAGCATTGAACTTGCAACAATGTTAAAATGATCACTTAGCGTTGTTGAAGTCTGGACGACGTCCTGCAATAGAATCGTTGTACCACGCATTAAATGCTTTATCGGGATTGTAATCCAGTATTGCGGGACCATCTAACGACCCTAAATTGTTTTAACTGCTTGCAGCTCAGTAAATTGTTTCAACTGCATACCGCCTTTCATAAAACCTGACTATTAATTCCGTTATGATGTCACCATTGAGGGTGTGAGGTCACTAACCCACAGTGTTCTCAACTATGAAGACACGTGTTTTACCTACGGATGTCAACTAACCTAGTTCTTCTTTTTAACAACGATTCAATGTCCGACAACATTGAATCGATATAAAAACGACAATATTGCCAACGGATGTAAATTAGCATTTCGGATTAACACTTTGTTAAAATAAACATCAGGAATTGCAAACAAGACTTACAGCGCTGGTGATCGCAGCTGGATGTATTCAATACGACAGTAGTGACTATGATGCGCTGACCTAATTCTGCGTCACTCTTTGATACTAGATATTTTTGACATTTAATCCACGATCAGTCTATTGTGAAATTAAATAATTGGCTAGAAGAAACCGGCGGCCAAACTTGGCCGACGGAGGAGGTAGCACAGGCGGTCATTCAAGCACTACTTAGCGGCCATGGCCGCCGGCTGCTTTAAGGCTTGGGGTATTTCTTGTCTATTGTAGCCTACTAGTTGGTGCGTCATGGAGATGAAAGATCGTGCTTTCGCTTTTCAAAATTTGTGAAATAATGTTTGTTCAGATTATACTTTTATGTGTGTTCTTAGTGCTTTCCTGAATATAGAATGTTAAACTGTGTTCTTTTTGGATATGAGTGTTCCTACTCTTAACCAGGGCTGGATTTCAGCCGGAACGGTCCGGAGCGCCGCTCCGGAAGCTCGATCAAAAAGTTGGCTTGTCCGGAACGGCGTTCCGGAAGCTCAAATATTTTATGCTCTTATTATACTTTGCCCTGTTCAGTAAAAGTATATATTATTCTTGATGAGTCGACCACGTTAAATCGCGTATCCACTCTGATAATATATTTTCGTACCAGTCTTGACGGAAGCGAACCTGTGAATGTATTTGTAGATCTTGTTGAGCTCGCTAGTCCAACGGGGAATGGCATCTTTGATTTCTTGAAGAGCTGCCGCAAATAATATGGCATTTCTACAACATTTTTATCTTCTTGTTTGATTGGTGCTGTATGTGATGGCGCGGCTGTGATGACAGGTCGCAAAAATGGTGTGGCAAAATTGCTTCGTGATGAATTTCCAGAAATTGTGGTGTGGTATTGTGCAAACCATACTGTGGACTAGATTAGAACTATCGGTTCGTGATGTTATAAAATCAGTCAGTAATGCGTATCGATTTCGATCTTTATGGACAAGTGCTATAGCCTTTACCACGCTTCTCCTAAATAGCATGGAATTGGGTGAATGGGCACTATTGGGCAGCGGCTGTTAAAGTGCAGTTGTTGAAAATCGGAAGGGTACTGGACACACGTTGGGTAGCCTCGAGTATCCGCACAGTTAATGCCGTCTGGAATGATTTGTCGAACACTCCAAAAGGGAGCTAGTAGCGACACAAGAGATTCTCGGAAACGTGCGAAATATCAAGGACTCTTGTCGAAGATAACATCCACGGATTTCGTGTTGGACTTGGCTTTGATGTACTAATCCTCGAAAGAATTATCCGATGTAGCCTAAGCCTCGAATTGTAAAACAGAGCATGTAGGTAGGCTATACTATTTGGGATGCAGATAACAAAATTAATAATCTTGCAAAATTATTTGAAACACGTAGGAACGAACCCGGACGACATTATCGCATTGCCATGGATGCTGAAGAAAACTTAGAGTTCAAAGGTGTGGAATTGCATGTAAACAATTGCAGAAATAGCCAGCCAATCACTCCCCGCATCTTCTATCATCACTTAGAAAGTTCTATCCATGATCGTTTGTTGAATTCAACAGACTCGTCATTTATTAACAGCTGCAAATACTTGATTCAACTACTTGGCCAGAGGACACAGTAATGACACACGGAGAAAACGAAATCATTGAAGTGGCAAAGAGATTGCACTTACAGTAGATGAACGCGAAGCTGTGACAGGACTTCGCGAATATAAAACTACGAAAAGAAGATCCCAGAGTCTTCAAAATTTGATAACGTCACTAAAATCCCTTCAAATTTCATCGAGCTAATGTGAACGCAGACTTTCACAAATAAACCTCATACTGACATCTGACCGTGCTTCTCTACACACTGCAACTGTTTCAAGTTTACTCTTTATACGAATGGTCAGTCCTCCACTGAGAAAGTTTTAACCAGCGAAGTGTGTTGGATCCTGGTCAGGGCCGGATTAAGACGAAACTGGGCCTGATGCTGCAGCGCAAAAACAGGCCTATTTTTTCTAGGCATTGGTACATATGCATTCGACACTCTGACTCCACCGTACACGCGTAATCAGACCGACCAAAGAGCCTTTATTGCTTTCGACGCAGTCAGCCAAATTTTAATGAACATGAACAATAATAACGACGTGTTATCGTAAAAACTCGAGAGTAACATCAGGCTATGTAACACCAACACAATTCAATACCAATATTGCCTGAAAAGCGGAGTTAATGAAGAAAAGGCTAATCCAGATCAACTTAACGTTGGCATATTGTCAATGCTGCGCTAGTGCTGCTTACTTATACTACTGTTTTTCGAGCCTTAGCAAGCGCGAAATCTTCGATCATGTCAGTGCAGTCAAGGCTGCTCAGCACCTCATGTTCAATGCTCATAAGCGCCAGCATGTTTAGCCTTTCCTCCCTCATCGAGGACCGCAGCTCTCCTTTGACTATTCCCAGTTTTGAGAAGCTCCGCTCGCCGGAGGCATTAGACACCATCAAGCACAGATAGATGCGCAAAGCAATCTCGACGTTTGGAAATGTTTGAGAAAGGTTCAACGACGACAAAAGCTTGTACATGGTAAGCTCTGCTGACTCGTTCACACTCACCGATTTCTGGGTGCGCATAAATGCAGCAAACTGTATGAGCTCAGCCACCAGCGTGTCTTCCAAGTCATCTGGATACGAGGAAACGAGATTTTGAGCTTTATTCTCGATCTGCTTTATGCTCAATGACGTTAGCTCCGAAAGAAATCCGAATGTTGTAGATATATCCTCATACGCCTTCATTCGCTTTTCCAGTTCAGCTAACAGTCTGTCGATCATGACCAGATATATATGGGTTTTGAATGTTTCCCTAGGGGTGAGGTTTTCTTCGTTTGCAGCTCCTTCATCAGGCATTCGCTTACGGCCTCGACGTTCTTCAGCCTTGTATTCGCCGTGAGGAACCTTTTCGATCGCCATCTGCTCATACACGTCAAATCTGTCCCGTGCAAATTGAATCGTGTCGACCAGTGATGCCAATAAACTAGTTGCCGTATTCAGACTGACTGTAGGGTCTTGGAGGCTAATGCTCGTACTGTTGAGACGGCATAGGATATCGTTCCAGGCAGTCGCCATAACTGCTGTCTCAAGTTCGTCCATCCTGCGCGAAAATCCGTCGGCCTGGTTTCTCGTATCGGCCTTCTGCTCCTTATCTGCCGCAAGCTCATCCAGGACTTCTTGAATGCTCTTCCACCCTTCTACTAGCGCTTTGACAGCATCTGCACGTTCACACCATCGGGTTCCAGACAAACCTTTGAGCGTTAATGTGCAGCGATTCTTCAGTTTCTGCCAGCGATATGTCGATTCAGACAGGAAAACGTATAGTCCATTGACAAAATGAAAAAACCTGGTACAGCCAGCGCAGCTATTAACAGCCTGGTCTCCTACCAGGTTTAAACTGTGGTTGCAGCATGGAATAAAAGCAGCATATTTACATTCTCGCTTCACAATTGCCTGGACACCGTTGTACCGTCCTGACATGTTTGACGCATTGTCATACAACTGGCCTCTGCAGTTAGTAACATCCAAGCCATTTTCCTTCAGAAAGTTCAGAAGTATGCTAGCCATGTGCGTAGCGGTGTGTCTCATCATAGGCAAGAATGTCAGGAACCGTTCAACTGGACCCAACGGCAGAACATATCGAATAACAATCGTTAGCTGGTCGAGGTGTGATACGTCAGGTGTAGAGTCAATCGAGACAGAGAAATACTTCGCCTTCTTGGCTTCTTTCAGGATGGTGTCCTGCACCTTTTGTCCCATGAGCTGCACCAGCTCCTCGCAAATTGTGGATGACAAATAAGAAATGTGACCTTTCCCGCGGTTCGCATATTTTCTAATATTCTAAAGTTGTTCGTCACTTTCATTCAAAGCACAACAATCTTGAAGGCAAGCCACTTGAATATTTTGGACGAATATTCTCTGATATGAACGATTAAAAAAAGCAAATGAAAAGATGACGACTACCGAAAAATCCTTTCTTCATGAATCCTATCTAGTTTCTCTACGAATAGTTAAAACCAAAAAAAGCATACACGATTGGGGAAGAGTTAATAAAGCCGTGCATCTTATCTGCGGCTGAAGTAATGAAGGGCCCTGAAACAGCTCGAAAAAGTGTTATAATTTTTCATCTTAAATAAGTAGTCTATGCCAAAATCTTGCTTTATCTTACGTGCCTAGGTGTAACACTGTGCCTAGGCGTGCGAAAGTCGGACTACAAATTTCATAATAAGAATTATTTGTGGGTTAATTAAGCAAAGGAAAACTGTTCAGCGTCCGGAAAATTCACGTCTGTTTTCGTCTGGGCCTATTTCAGGAATGGGCCTAATGCTGCAGCATCAATAGCATCCACCTTAATCCTGCACTGAATTCCTGGTTGCGCCAGGGACGTAACTCGGCGATTGAGACCTGAAGTCGCCAGAGGATTTATGGTTTTGAATTCGATACCGTAAATGTCTTAAAAAATAGGCTGTAACTTGTAGGGGGAGATTGGGGTTTGTTGGAACATTTTCTAGAAAAGTCCACATAACAACATAACGCTTTGCAATTCAAAGTAAAAATTTCTCAACAACCTTGACTAACCTGTTCTCTAACATTGTAATAAAGAAAAATTCATCACACATTAAAACATTTCTCATAAATTTAATTTTACCAACAGCAGTCAAACGTTCCAACAAACCCCGGTGCTGGGGTTTGTTGGAACACAACACGGGGTTTGTTAGAACATTACTTTTTCTTTACAAATATTTTACAAAAAGCAGTATATTATTGTATTTTGAATGAAAAATGTGGAAAGGTTTATTATGTTTACACTTAAGGTAAAATAGTACGGTACGATGGATTACCATGGCTTTTGCAAAAAAACAATTTTTTGGTCCAATCTGTTTGAAAAATAAATAATATTGTTTGTTTATGGTGATGGTCTAAGAATATGATATCACAAGCACAATACTGAATTTAACAGATTTATTGAGGATTATATCTAGCTAAATCCACAGAAAACACAAAATTTTCTTGGCGACGTTTAGTGCCTTTCAGATTGAAAGGTTTCGGCAACTTAAAAACAATGTCACTAAGGTGATGTGTGAAATCAGAATTGTCACTGTTTTCGGAGTAAACAAATGTAGGACATTCATCAAGCACTTTAGATTGCCCACAGCGTCGTAAGAATCGAATAGTAACATCACCATCATCAAAAACATCAATAATTTTTCCAACAAAGTGCTGCAAATGCTTCGAAGTGTTGAATTTGACAAGAACAAATTCTCCTTCTTGAATGTCAGATACTGTTTTGACACTGGTGGTGCGTTCACGAGGACATTCTTTTATGCCTGACAGAGATTTTTCTGAAACATGTTCAGCAGCAGGTGTCATAGACAATTGCTTACAAGCTTTTGTGACAATTAGACTACCTTTCCTTGATTTTTTAGCAAGTTCTTCAATCTTTTGCTTTTCTGGAGTGTCTGTAAGGATCCTTGTTTTGCCACGCCTTCTTCCACCTGTTTGTTTCCTTGCAGGAGCTTTTTTAAATGGCCTAATGCTTTCAGGTGTTACACTGCTTTCCACAATGTTTTGAGCAGGACTTTGCGATGTTGAAGGGCCTGCTTCTTCTTGCTATGTCACATTATCTTCCATGGGACGATCAGTGACATCAGCAGGCATAAACTCAGCATCACTAAACACATTGCGATCAAAGGGATAAATTCCTGACACTCGAAAGCCAGATTGAATGTTTGTTGGAGTCATGGCTTTAGAAAATGCCTTTCCAACAACGCCAGGGATGTCATAAATGGTCATTGTCTTGCCAGGATTTTCTTTGATCCAAGAGTCAGCAGCATCATTATAATAAGCTTTAAATGGACCATATACAGTCCTATCTAGAGGTTGCAGTTTGTGAGAACAGTGCGGTGGAAATGAAAGAAGAACCACACCGTTTTCCTTTGCAAAGTTGATAACATCTAAGCTGATGTGACTTAGATGATTATCTAAGATCAGCAAGACTTTATTAAACACAGTTGAATTAACATGAGACACAAAATGTTTCATAAAAATGAGAAAATTTTCTTCTGTTATCCATCCACTGGGATGAGCTGTGCCAATGGACCCAGTGGGAGATCCAATGATGAAGTGATCATGATAGTTTACCCTTGAAAAGATAAACATAGGTGGAATCGAATTTCCAATTGCATTTATTGCACAACACAATGTGACAAGCTTTTCTCGTTCTGCACAAACAATAGCGCCTACTTGTTTCACACCAGATGGAGCCACAACCCTACAGGGCTTTTGCACAGTAGTGCAACCTGTTTCATCCAGGTTCCATATTTTGTCAGGGGTGAAAGAATCCCTGTCTAGTACAGAGGAGAGATTATTAAAAAATGTTGTCACATTGTGTGTGTCGATTGAAGCTGGTTCCACGGCTAAGTGATGTACTTTCTGGAGTACGCAAGGATAAATTTAGATGCCTCTTCATAAATCCTTGCAACCAGTCACATCCAGCTGACTTGCCTTGCTCCCAAGAGCCTGGAAACTTCCGGCCAAGCTCCTTGGCATAATCATATGCCAGCTTTTTAACCTCTTTAGTTGACAACCCATATTATAAAGCTGATGCCTTTAAAAGATAATTCATCAACTCAGCTTCTTGATCAGAAGTAAAAACATTTCTGTTATTGAAATATCCATAATGGGATGAATTTACTTCATCCGGATTACTGTTTGCAGATGGTAAGTTTTGTCGATGCTTTAAGCCAGGGGTGGGGAACCTGCGGCCCGCGGGCCGAATGCGGCCCGCGTGACTGTTCCATGTGGCCCGCGTCAAAATTTCTTTACCCAAAATATATTAAAACAACAGCTCAAAAAAGAGTAGGCTCTGCATTCTCGGTATATTGCAAATGGCCTTCTGTGACTAGTAATCCATCATAAAAGGCCATTTGTAACAACAATGTGTACGTCACAATGTGGCCGTCCCAATGTGACCAGTTATTGTTAATCGGCCAGTTATGCCATTCGTGAAAAGTGTTTTGCAAAGTTAGTGGCCTCCTTCTCAAATTAGCAAAATTTAACGTTGTATAATGGCTTCTGGAAAGAAAAGAAAGATTGGTGATGAAGACAGAATGTTCCAGAAAGATTGAACAAAATTTCGAAATTTTTAGTGGCCCACCTGTGTTATTTCTCATTTTATGTGGCCCGCAATGCTAAAAAGGTTCCCCACCCCTGCTTTAAGCAATACCGTACCTCCTTAACATCACATGAGGAATATCATACTGTTTTGCAACAGTTCGACATGGTCTTTTTTGGATCAATACTTCCATCATCGCCCTTTCCATAACATCTTTTGGTGTTGTAGCACGTTGTGTTTTTCGCTTATAAGTACACATACTGATTATCAATTTTAGGAAGAATTTTTCTTTAATTATTGTTAACAGCTAAAAAGTATTGTAATAAATAATCTTTGTTAAATATATATCGTATTGTTAAAACCATTGGTCATTAAAAAAGACAAGTTAAACAAGAATTTTACTTAATTGAGATTATTTGGAACGTGTTCTAACTAACCCCATGAGAGGTGTTCTAACAAACCCCATAATAATAATAATAATTTATTTGCATCAGACAAAGCTGTCCATATCCAAAACAAAACAACAAAATAATACACAAACTGCAAATGCACAAATAACGAACAACAACAACGAAATAACATCAAAAAATAACAAAATAATACACAAACTGCAAATGCACAAAATCTCAATAAATAGGCTAGGCCTATCTACTGTTACAAGTTTATAGACAATGGTACGGTAGCGTTACAAGTTAGAAGAACTGAAAGTATTGAGAACGATAAAAACAATCAGATGACATGGCAGCCATCAAAACTAGATAGGCTAATTAGCATACATAGAATTATTATAATGAAGACGGTAATTTGATATACGATGGCAATCAGACCTCATCAGGGAGGCAACAATAGAGTTAGACGATACTTCGCATCTTCCAACAAAAGAAAAAACATATTTACGAAGTAATGCATCAAATGTTATGATGTTACACAAGACTTGATGTTCACGTACGCTATAGTGTTTAGGCAAATTGTGTATAATTCTAAACGCATTATTGAAGGCAACACGCAGACGATTAATGTCACGTTGATGATAATTTTCCCACAGATGACATGCATACATTGGAGTACAATAAGAACGGAATAGAACATTTTTAATATCACTGGAGCACTTGTAAAATTTTGATTTTAATTTGTTGGCAGAACAGTAGATTGATCGCACTTGTCGATTTATATTCTTGTCGTCACACATTGCCGTGTCAAGAAAAACACCCAAATATTTGACACTGTCTACGAATTTGATCTCACTTCCATTGAGCCGTACAATTGGATTCAAATTTAACTTTAAGTGTTTGGTTTGGAAGTACATAGCAAATGACTTTTTGCAGTTAAAAATGACATCGTTAGAAAGCGCATAATCTTCACACACATTCAAGATACTCTGCAGACCATGAACACTTGGAGAAATACAACAAATATCATCAGCAAACATGAGATGATTAACAAGTGTATTACCTATGTAACAGCCTGCCTTGACTGCCATCTCCAGGAAGTATGCTTATGCAGACGATCTGGCTCTCCTGCATCCAGCCGGAGATTGGCAGTCAATGGAGAGGAACCTAAGCCAGGACATGTCAACTATATCAACATATCTCCAGAAATGGAAGCTACAGCTCAGCAAGGCAAAGACAGTGTCGGCGGCCTTCCACCTAAACAACAAGGAAGCAAAACGTGAGATCAACATTACCACCGATGACGAACACCTCCCCTACTGCGCCGAACCCACCTACCTCGGCGTAACCCTGGACAGGTCACTCACGTACCGACGACACCTGGAGTCACTGCGCAAAAAACTATCTGCGCGCGTTGCACTTTTGAGGCGGCTGGCGGGTTCCGGTTGGGGAGCTGATGCGAAAACCCTTCGCACAGCTACCTTGGCCCTTGTCCATTCTACTGCTGAGTACTGCGCACCAGTGTGGTGCCGCAGCTCTCACACCCACCACATTGACACCGCCATCAATGACGCACTACGCACTGTGACTGGATGCCTGCGTCCCACTCCAACGGACTGCCTTCCCATCCTTGCAGGCATCCAACCTGCTGAGCTTCGCCGTAAAGGAGCCATGATTTCCTTTGCTCGTCGCGCACTGGACCCCGACCACCTCCTCCACAGTACATTTCAGCGCCTACCTGGAGGACAGCAGCGACTGAAATCAAGACGCCCATTTGTACCCGCCGCACGACAGCTTCTGAACAACGTTGAAGATCTTGGAATAAGTGCGGCACACTGGACGAACTACACATGGAACATGGAGTGGCAAAACAACACCTCCCGACTCCGTGATTTCCTACCCGACGTCGATCCCCACCCTCCGGGAATGTCCCTCGCAAGACTTGCGTGGGTCCGGCTTAACCGCCTACGAACCGGCGTCGGTCGCTTTCGTTCAGACATGTGCAAATGGGGCCTGGCTTCCTCACCGGGATGCGAGTGTGGCGCCACAGACCAGACAGTAGATCATGTCGTCCATGACTGCCCAATCCATCAACCACCACATGGAGCGCCTGGACTGAAGGCCCTGGATGACGAGACTGTCGAGTGGCTGATGACATCATGCCCAAACATATAGTCCAGAAGAACAGCTCATACGACGAAGAAGAACAGCCTGCCTTGGTTTTGCTTAACACAGTCGATAGATCATCCATATACACGGTAAATAAGTAAGGACTGAGAACACCACCCTGTTTGACACCATTGCTGACAGAAAAAGACTGTGAGTAATGACAACCCCAGCGTATGTACATCCGCTGATGGGTATACCAATAAACTATTAGACGAACAAGGCACATCGGCACTCCTCGTTGAATTAGTTTCTTGAATAGGAGGTTGTGGTTTACCCTATCAAATGCTTTCGAAGCATCTAAGAATACAGAAAAAACAGGACTTCCACGTTTTCTGTAGTAAGACACAGCTTGCTTAAGTACAAAAATGCACATATCTGTGCTATGCTTAGGTTTAAAGCCAAATTGATTATCGTTTGTTGTGAGATAGTCATTAATAAAAAAAAGTACAACATGTTCCATAAGCTAAAATGAAATAAATAAGCTAAATTTGCAAATCTGGTCACAATTTAGCAAACTTTTTTTGTACTTTGCAACAGCTCTACCTTTGTAGATAACACAAACATACAATTTTTTTAATTATCTTCCTGTTTCCTTAAGGTAGGCAAACTTTTTGGGTGGTACCCAAATCTACTTTTAAACATCAAAAACAAACAAACTCTTTTCCAGTGAGAACTACTGGAAGGTTTGGTCTGAGCAGGGTTGCCAGACTAAAATTTGCAAAAAAGGCCAAACTCACCAAGAAAAAAGGCCAACTTAAGGCCAAATAGGTAGAAAAAAGGCCAAAAATAAGCCAAACTCGAACAAGATAAAATAAGCATAGTAATCACGGTTGCCAGACTATGAAAAGGTCTTAACCCTTTGTCCTGTGGGGGGGGGGGGGGGGGTCGGGTGGGACTTGGCGCTTTTCAAAGCAATATCACTAAAGAACTACGCAATCCACACCTTTGAAATTTTTTGACTTTTCCTAAAAATTATTCAAGTATTTATTCCGCTTTAAATGGCATTGCTATTGTCTATAGTTTTAGAGATATGACATGATTTTCATAACATACTCGGATATTTTAGCCTGCTACTAGCTAGTCCTTTTGTTTTCTAATTATACGGATTAATAGGATTACTGAGCGCCGTCGTGCGTGGAACTGCGACGCAGATATCTCGTGAGTTGGCTTTGTTGTAAAGCACAGTGTTGTCAGATTGGGCGATTTATCTGCAATTGGGCTACTTTTAGTTGGGCTTGGCGCCAAAAAATGTTGGTTTGCGACTTGCGCTTTTTTGGGCTACTTTCAGTCTCTGATTTGGCGCGAGACGGCGCTTAAATTTGACAGAATTTTAAGTTGTTTGACAGTGAATTTTGAGTTGGCAGAACTGAATAATTGGTAGAATATGACCAGCCTTTGAAAATGTTGGTAAAGTTTCGGTTTATTATGGAAAAAATGACGTTATTTTTTTGATTCGGCATAAGGATTGATTTTACTGCTGACCATTAGCAGCTTTGACTGTTGTTACAGCAATGCTGTATTCATTTTCATCCGGGAGAATGGAAGGACTGAGTGGCGAAAGCGAAATTGCACTTGTATCGAATATCGGAAATTATAGGGTAGTTATGATCTTGGTTTAGTACCGTACCATAATTTTTGAAGCTTTTATTGGTGTCTATGCTATAAATTAAAGTGGGAAAAATTGAATATCAGTGGAGAAACTTACTAAATTCATTCATAGCTTGTCACGCCAGTGTCGGAGCCATGTAAGAGCATTGTTTGTAATGTTTTTGAGGTCGTTGTCATCACATGAAGGGCTAAGGGGGCAGTTGGTGAGGATGTGCTTCATCGTCTGATTGTCTAGGCCGCAATCACAGTTTACTTAGTTTACTTACTAAATGTACCAGTTACCAGTTTACCTTTAGTTTACAGTTTACCTTTACTAGTTTACCTTTACCAGTTTACTTACTAAATGTAAACTGGTCTTCCTTGTATGATTAAAAAACAATGATAGATTCTTGTATTTTTTGTACCAAGGTGTAGGCCTACGAGTTTAGAAATGCTGCAGGGGAGTATAAATTTAGAGAAGTTGCTCAATTGGCACTAACAATGTAGTCTATACCAATCAGCAATGCATTACGGTAGTTGAGCGAGCCTTTTCGAGAGTTTCTGCAATCAAAACCAAACTGCGAAATCGTATCGGACTTCAACTTTTGTCAGCGATTGTGAGGATCAGAACTTTGCTGCAACAATTGGAAAAATGCTGTTTGATCCCCGGTCATCAATGCGGAAGCATGACAGCTCTATATATGAAAATGAAGCTTCAGCAGTTGATGATAGAATTTTGTTGGGTGTTGGTTCTTGGTAGTTCATCTGAGTTGACGGGCTTATGCTATGCATTAGCATCTACTATGGAACCATTTGTATCTTGAATTTGAAAATAGGAATTTGTATGAAATCTGTATAGCATTGGCTCGTCTAAGTTTTTTTCTATTGAACAATGCTTATTCAATATTGAACATTGTACTTATTGTATGTTGTATTAATGTATGTATTTTGTATCTACACAATCAGCATGATGGACAAAGATGTTGCTTTGTCCATGACTCTTGGAGGCATGCCCAAAAACCCCCTAGAAAGCCTGCGCCTTCGTTGCTCAACCGTCGACGTCGCGACGGCAAATTGGGCTACTTTTAAGTTGCTTTGGCGCATTTTTGGGCTCTTTTTTTAAAAAGAATCTGGCAACACTGGTAAAGCATTCGACCGTAATGATTCCGCCTTTTGTTTGCAAACTCGAGTTTTGAGTTGCTTTGATTAATCTTTTAATTACATCTGGGTTTCTTTGAAATTATATCAGAGAGTAAGTATACGATAAGCCATGCTGAAAAAGATGTAATTTTACATAGTTTTCGATGGCCAATACATTTTGTTTCTAACTTATAACAAGAAGCCGTACGAAAATTTCTTGACAAAACTCAGTCTATCTCACAAAACAAACAAACTGATGTGGGAAGTTTTTTGTTGATTTCTTGTCGGAAAGCAACAAGGAGTGAGTTTTTGACCCGCCAATAAACTTCTGCATGTACCGGTACACTTATATTCACATAAATATTTATGGATGTTGTTAAAACGTTTTTATAAAAACGAGAGATTGAAGGATACTGAAAAGAACTTGACATCGTCTATCTAAACTGCTCTGCTTTTGTGGAAAAACACGCGCAGCGAAATTGTTGTGCTTTGACAAACATTGCACATACTGTATTGTCAGCAATGAATCTTTACCTAAATGGTAATTTTGCAGTTGCTTGAGAGATTACAAAATTATTTTTTCTCTACGAGGATTGAAATGTTTTGATATATCTCAGCAGAAACACTATTAGGACCAACTCAATAATTTCAAACTTTGTTTTCAAATGTTGATCTTCAAATGCTTATTTTCATAAAAGCTTACCTCAAAAAGGTGTAGGCATATATCATTTTCTCAATCAATTAGGATGTTTATGTCATTTGGAGCAAAGTTGTTTGCTTGGTTGAAAGAATCTGAAATCAATGCCTTGTTTTTGTAAGGTATCGCAACGTAACCTATCAGTCAGCTGCTTTTGAGCCTTTTTGTTTTCGAATACATTTCCGTGACAAAAGATTGGCTTTTGTAATAACGCCATCAACCGCGAAGTTGCATTCTCTGACTGCATCTAAAACGCGATACCATACTCAGCAATTTTTCTAAAAAATTGTTGCACGAAATACATATCTGACAAAATAAGGGAAATATGTTGAATTGAATTATTTTTTATAGGGATTGTTTTCCTTGTCTCCTAAAAGTAACTAAAAAAAAATGAAAACGATTTTTATCGTTTGGCATAAAAATATGATATTGAGGTTCACCTTGGTTTGCATGATGAAAAATGAAAATCATAACAAACAATTGCTCGAAGTGATTTTCACAGCTATTTGATCCTTCGCGATGATATCAATTGTAGTTTCTATTACATGAAACCTGTTCAAACTATTTTTTTTAAAACTGTGGTTGATTCAAGAATATAATACTTTGTAAATATAACTTACTTCATTTTTGTGTTTTTACCTCGACTTTTTCACAAGCAAGACTTTACACAAAACAACTTCAGTGTGAGCCTACCCAATAATGTCGATAAGTTATTTGCAACGTGAGTCGATTGACCAGAGTAGCCTCAGTGGACCAGAAAGCTGTGGCCAAAACTTGATTACTTTTATCAAAAGGTTTGCACATTGGGAACAGCAATCACTTTGTTTCAAATCAGCAAATCACTTTTTGTCATTGGTTCAACGTCTGAACTAATATACAACAAAATTGGTTTTCTGAGTCTTTGGTTCGGAAAAACATCATTATGATGTATTGTTACGTGGTCTATCAGCCAGCAGTAGTTTATGCGCCTTTTGTTTTTGGTTATGTATCAATTACAAAAGATGGCTTTTGCAGTAATGCCGTCAACCGCAAACTGCATCTAAAATGTTATTTCAAAATTTGAAGAGAAAGAAATCTTCTAATGCGTAAAAAATAGCTTGACACAAAATGCATGTCCAACAAATTAGAAAAACATGTGGAAAACCTTATCTTGCAAATCTAGTTGACAACATAAAAAAGCCGTTTCAATCGCTTAGACACAAACGTGCATTTTCAAAATATCAAATACCTTCAATTTTGCAGAAGAAAAAAGTCAAAATTTTAGTGATTTTTTTGTATGATAATAACAATCAGCCTAAAAAAGATTTTTTTTGCAAGATTTGATATCTTGCTGAATGTATTTATTTTTCCTATCGTTATGCCACGACTTTGAGTTTGTCACGCAGAGCGGGAGTTCCCTTTGGCAATGTACAAACGACCTTTTCTATAGCCTACCAATACGATTTGACTAAACGATTATTGTCACTTCACCTTATCAAGATTGTTGCAAAATTATTTCATTCAAAGTGATCATTGTTGGTAGGTATGGAAACAAATCAGTTCTGTAATGCATCGTGACATAGTTTATCAGTCAGAAGTTCTAGACGCTTTTTGTTTTTGAAGTGCATGAAGGTCCAAGTTGGAACGAGCTCCTATCGAAGCAAGTAACTACCTTTGGATAGGTTGTAGTTCAAACACCATGTGACACCAATAGGCTACCTTACTTTTCTGTATCAACCGCTAGCTAGAAAGCAAATCAGATACTTTTAGATCGATTCAACGTCTCTAGACGTTGAAACAATGTTAAAAACAAATAAATAGCTCCCTGGGATGTGCTGTAAACTGCAAAGTGTTTCTTGATCATGTATAACCAAATTGGACAGTATGAGTGTGAAAAGAAAACTGAACTAAACACAATTGTTACAAATAAAATGTTTACTAAAGCTCATTGCTTGATTTAGTTTTAATATCAAGCGATGACAGTACATTTGAAAATGTGTAGACTATATTATAACATATGGCTCAAAAATGACTTGAAACAGTTTTTTTTTGCCGTGATTTTGTCTCATTCTCTGCAAATGTTGAGACAAAGCGAAAGATTTTTGCAATGCCTCGGGCAAAACAACAAGCAAACGCAAGTCAGACGCCAATTACGATTTCATTGAAGCGTGGACGACGTCCACGCGTAAGAGATTAAAATCCCAACACAATGGAATTATCCCGTCACACTCAATTATAAAGTAATTAAGAAACGATTTCTCAAGTCAAATAAAAAAAATATGACCAACCATCAAATTATTTGATTTTTCAAGTTACGCTGTTGAACAAATTGCAAAAGATTTTCGATGCTATGTTGTCAGATAAATTATCTGCATCATGTGAAAATTTGATTGATCTATTTTGCGTAGTTTTTGAGTTACACGAGCTGAAAGTGATAGTGTCGCACCGACCCCCCCCCTCCGCAAGTCAACTGGCCAAAATACGTCACAGGAAATAGGGTTAATGCAAAATAATACAAAAAAAAGGCCTAAACAAGGAAAAAATCAGATAAAAAAAGGCCAAATGGATATTTACCTGTTTATAATAAAAATAATGAAAAATACACAATTACATATATTTAACAAATTTACTTATATTTTATTGAATTATTGAAGAATTTCTTCTAAATAGTTGGTTTATTCATTTTCTGATGAACTATACAAATTCTCACTGTTGTGCAATTCAATCATATTTACAATTTTTGTAAAGAGGTCACTTTCATTAACCACAGACATATACAACCAAGCAACCACACGGCATTTAACATAATCCATTAAAATTGAACATTGAACAATCATATTTGAGGTGCACTTGAAGTCTTTGCAACACATTTTTTGGTCCAACAGGTGAGAACGAATTCTTATGACAACTTCCAATAGCCGAATTTGTGTTCTGTTTCTAGGCTTTGTTTTTACAGCAGTGGCCTATGCTAACTAGTAAAAATATTACCATGATACTTCTTCACATCACCAATGCGATCAATTGAGCAAATAGATGCATGGCACGCTATGGTTAAACCTTTATGGTTAAACCCAAGATCAATCTCTGCTATTTTTTCTGAATCATTGACAAATTTAGGGAGAGAACTTTAAGAGGAGTTTGGTATTTTATTTAGGTGTTTCTTGGTTTTTTCATGTGTAGAAATGTTGCTTACCTTTGGCAATATATTCACCTTGCACATAGTAGGCTACTACTTGGCTGGCAAGCCGGCGGTTGTGTTATACTACCGATCGATCGAAACGTGAACTTTCTGTATAGGCTACCTACTTTTGAACGTTGACATTGTAATTCCAAAATAATATCTATAATATTCATATTTATCGATATTTTATGACTTGTACCGGATTTTAATGAATTGTAGCAAAAATAATTCTGAAAATAGCCCAAAAGTTAGCAAGTATAAAAGGACTGTAGCGGATGAGTTTTAATCCGCTACAGTGGTGACATCTGGCACCACTAGCTGCCTTAGCGGACGGACATTACACATTACGATTATTAAACAAGCATAGAACATGTATTGAACAATGGTGAATATGGTTTCATCTGATAAGGTTACGATATATGAGAAATATTGATCATTATGCATTTTGAGGAGTAAATTTAAAAAAAGGCCAAATTTAAGGCCAAATCTAGAAAAAGGCCAAACGTATAATTTCTAAGGCCAACAGACTTTAAAAAAGGCCAAAATTCGAGAAATTTGGCCTTAAAAAGGCCAATCTGGGTCTGAGAAAGTCACTGCAACAGCATTTCAGAGTTTCCAGTCTTAAAATTAAAAAAAATTCTTGTAAAATATTTTCGGGGTGCAAAAAAAAGCAATGTTCTAACAAACCCCATGTTCCAATAAACCCCAGTCTCCCTATTCTTTTGTGTTATTGTTTCACTAAAATACGAATATTTGCGTTGAACAACGCTTATCATCTATGGACCATGATAGCCTAGGCTACTTACTTTAGCAACGTTTTACGTAGGCTACCGGTACATCAAGTGTGTTGTTTCAAAGTCTCATAAGGGCATACTTCTGAATCTCTTCTACGGCACCTAGCGCATTTGGAAAGTAAAAAACTAACGTTCCGGAAGCTAATCTCCTGGAAATCCACCACTGCTCTTAACCATTATTAAACTATTCGCAGTAGACCTCCCCAATCCCCGGACTTTTTTTTTGTTTTCATCTATATTGTGACTTTTCTGCATGGGTTTTCAATGCTGATTTCAAAAATATGCATAAAATTTTTTTTCGATTAACGTCTGGGAAGTTATTTGCTGTTGCTTAGCAACAACTTTTCATAAAAATTACAAAAATCTCCTTTAAAACCCCTTTACTTTTAACCTGGTATCCTGATATCTAGATTATCTGAAAGCATTTCTTCTGCTGAAGAATTTAAAAAAAAAATTATTAAAATTGGACAATCGGTACCAGAGTTATGACCGTTTAAGTACCCAGATTATGCAGTCACGCATGACTGATTTTTGTTAATTTATTGCCAAATGATACTAGAAAAATGGTGAAAGTTGCTGTCAAGGGGTTTTTGGGGGTAGGGAGTTCAAAAAATATATTAAAAAGTGTCTCAGAGCAACAGAAAAAAAGTTATTAAAAAATTGATACGAACAGTCATGCATGAATGATTTTGTCGCAGTCGCTTCATTCCTACAATGAGATGTATTCCTTAGGCACCACAAACGTTAAATGCCTGGAGTCATATACAATATAACGTGGAACCGATCATCTCAATGTAGCTAATATCTCTGTACCCATTGCACTTGATGTTAGAATACACGCTTCATTGCTCGGAAAGAGCTCTGATCAAGTGCAAGATGGTCACAGTCCGCCACAATTTCAATAGCATCTCTCACCCAGCATAATGTAGTCTATGTATCTAAATCATGTGGCAAAAAATGGATTAAGTCAGCTGAACTTAACGATAACCTTCTGTAATGCATTTCAGGTTTCACTATTGATCAGTTAGCATTTTCTACTTGTATCTTGTATGATTAATATAGCGTATTGTATACACTTCTACTGTCTAATATTCCGTGTGTATTCATGTATCCATCATGGAGCTGAGGAAGAGTAAAATAAACAATGGTGGTTTACTTGGTAATTTGCAGCCTTTAAAACATTTTAAGGAAGGACAATTTAGACCAACTACTGGAGATGTTCTTCAGAAATACATATATCATCTTCAATTAAATCCTCGTAACCACCAGAGTGGGAAGCTCGCAGCTTGAGATCCAGCAGTATGTCCAGCAAAAGTATGGCAGCCTGCTTGCATTCCACTGATGACAAAACAAAATATCCAAAACAAAATTATTCGTTTAGTTGATCTCTCTCTTCTCTCGTTTGACTTGTAGTAGCTTAGATTGGCAATGCCTCCTCGTGCAGCCAAGATACGGTAGTTGGGTCCAGTTGTCGAATACCAGTGATTCCACTTGGGGGTCGTAAGATGGAACATTCGTGGAGCATGTGTTGCATTGTTTGTTCTACCGCTCCGCAGACACATATCGGCGAATTATGCAACCCCCACCTAAACAGATTAGCTCCAGTACAGCCAACGTCACATCTGATCCTGTTCAATGTGACCCATGCCTTTCTTGAGAGGTCTGCTCCAGGAGGGATGGAAAGTGCTGGCATAACTGAAAACTGGGGAGGGATATGTGGCAGCTCGTTCCATTCTTGGGCCCATGTTTCCATGCAGCTGAAGTTCTTATCCACAAGTTGTGTAGCATATCGATGGAATGGGCGCCTTGATGATAGGCGTTGAGGTCTGACTGGTCCATTTGTTTGGGAGTGACTGTGGAGAAGGTGTTGAGGATCGAGTCTCGCATGTAGAGCCAGTTTGTGAGAGGCTTCTTCCCTACGGACATGAGCAGGAGCAATGCCAGCCAAAGTTGGCAGATAAGCAGTAGGTGTGGGGCGGAGACAGCCAGTGATGATGCGCAAGGTGTCGTTAATGCATACATCCATCTTTTTTGTGTGTCTGCTGCGGTTCCACACAGCTGAGGCATATTCGGCTGAGCTGTAGACCAAGGCTAGTGCACTTGTATGCAAGGTTGATGCTCGGGCTCCCCATCCTGTTCCTGCTAGGCTTCTCAACAGGTTATTTCGCGAGGTAACCTTGGCACGGAGTGACTCGATGTGGGGTCTGTAGGTCAACTGCCGGTCAAGTTTTACTCCAAGGTAAGTTGGGTTTGCAGGGTATGGTAAAGGATTTCCTGTTAGCGAGACAGACAGTTGACGCTGAGATTCCCGATTATTTAGATGGAAAGCAGAGATTGTTGTTTTCGACGCATTCAGTTTGAGCCTTCACTTGTCCAGATAGTCAGCCACCAGTTTCAGATCAGTTTCAAGTTTTCTTTCCACCTCATGCCAGTTCCTGTGAGCATATAGATTAAGAAGTGCTAGATCATCCGCATAGCCATACTGTTGCGATGTAGTGCATGGGAGGTCACTTATATAGATATTAAATAGGAGTGGCGATAGTGTTGACCCTTGGGGGACGCCATTTTTCAGGCGGCGTGGTCTGCTGGGTTTTCCCTCGTTGGTATGCAGTATGAAGGTATGGTTCGAGATGGTCTCTACCAGAAACTTAACCATGTGTCGGTCAGGAATGAGTTGTAATAGTTTCATAGTAAGACCACGGTGCCACACAGTGTCATAGGCTGCTGTAAGATCCACTAGGACAACACCCACCTTCTCACGGGCTTCAAAACCACTTTCGATGTCATCAGTAAGTTTGACAACCTGGTCAGTTGTGCTTGTGCATCGGCCGCGTCGGAATCCAGCTTGTTCTTCTGGCAGTTTTGGGTCAACGATTGGTTCGAGTCTGCTCAGTAAGAGACGCTCAAGTAACTTGTATGGCACACAGAGCAGGGAAATGGGCCTGTAACTTTTAGGGTTATCAGCTGGCTTGTTGGGCTTTCTAATGGCTATGATGTTAGCTTTCCTCCAGATCTTTGGGAGGAGCAACTTCTTTAGGCAGAATGACATGAACTCTTGCAGCCACTCTCGTGCGAGTGGTCCAATATGTTTAAGTAGCTCTGGTGGGATTTTGTCTGGGCCTTGTGATTTGCCAGTTTTTAGGTGTTTGATGGCTGCGTCTAACTCAGAGATGTTAAAAGAGGTAGATAGGAAACAGCTTGAACTGGGTACCTTCCATAGTTGGTTGATTTCATTTTTCACTGCTCTGGCATGCGCTTTATCAGCTCCTTGATATTGGCCATTTGCGAGAAGTTGTTTCGCTATGGAGTTGGCCGTTATAGGGCATGGCTTTGGTTTCGTGGTCCTGCCTGTGAGGCGGTTGAGCGTTGACCAGGCTTTCCGACTTGAGTGGGTGAAGTCTATTCCAGCGACGGATTCCTCCCATCTATCTCTTTTTTTCCTGTTGATGCAGTCTGTTAAGTCAGTAGCGGCTGCCGCAGCTGTCAAGCCAGGTTCGGATGACATAAAAATATCATATTTTTGCTGACATTCGTTATCCCAGGTTGGGATAAAATTTCTCCTGCAGCTCCTTGGGATGGATAGCTTGGCTGCCTTAATAAGGTGTTGACAGAATTTTTTGTATGCTGCGTCCACTCCTACGGTGTTTGCTTCAGGAATCTGGTTACATTGCTGCTCTACAAGGTCGGTGTACTTTTCCCAGTCCGCTTTCCGGAAGTTCCATCTTGGGATGTATTTGGTTGGTACTGGTCGAATTGGGTTAGAAGGGACAATCAGTGAGGGTCGGTGTTGGGACCGAGGGAATTTCTCCAGTACAGCACGATGCGGGAGGATTCCGCCAAGCTTCACAAAGGCCAAATCGGGGTTAGATGTGGTACCCCATCTGGCAGAGCGGAAACTATCAGGTTATTTTGGGTCGTGCAGAAGCTGAGCCTCTACGAGGGATGCCCAATCTTCCAAAACTGTCCCATCAGAGTTAGTGATGTTATAACCCCATTGAATGCTGTGGCAGTTGAAGTCGCCAGCGTACATGCATGGGGAACTGAAGTTCGGGATCGAATCGTTCAGAAATCTTGTCTGTGGTGACTTGTAGACGTTAACAACGCATACGCTCTCGATAGTAGTAGCGACCCACTCTATGTCTGAGTCACTATCATCAGAAGAGGACACATGTGACCAATTTGCAGCACTGTGCACAAACGTCGCAACTCCATGGATTTTACTAAGAGTGTAGGAGGCAAGTTGGAAGCCCGTTATCTTCAGGCGCGAAACGTCCACACAGTGAGTTTCTTGGAGCAGGATGGCAGTCGGTTGCAAGGGTTCAATCAGGTGTTCTAAAACTGTAGACTTGGCTCTTGAAAAGCCTTCCACATTGAGCTGCAGTAAGGTTATTCCTTCCCTTACAGCCATCTACCTCAGGACTTAATTTCCTCTCATCATTTTCCCAATAAATTAAGTCGAATCTGCACTGAGAATCTGCATTTATCTGTAAAAAACGTCTTGTTTATGCAACCGTATCAAACATTAATAGGTATGTTACTTTAAAAATCATTGGGTTGTTAAGCATACTGGGAATAAACTTACATCATACTTTATTACCTTTATTCGATTCTTCAATGCATAATTTGTGAAGCGTTTCAACCTCTTTCTATCAAGGGGTCCAAGAGATGCTGGTTGGTTTGTTTCAAGTAATTTAAGAAACTGTATATCTTCTGCCCTATCTTCTGGTAGCAATGTTTTGTTTTTGTTAATAAGATTTTCGGCATTCTTAGCAGATATCATAAATCGTGATGTCAGTGTTTCTCGAAATTTAATTAAGGCAGCAGATTCCTTTTTGTCATGTTTGTATTTCTTGTATACATCAACCAAACGAATAATTTTGTTTTGGATATTTTGTTTTGTCATCAGTGGAATGCAAGCAGGCTGCCATACTTTTGCTGGACATACTGCTGTATTCCAAGCTGCGAGCTTCCCACTCTGGTGGTTATGGGGATTTAATTGAAGATGATATATGTATTTCTGAAGAACATCTCCAGTAGTTGGTCTAAATTGTCCTTCCTTAAAATGTTTTAAAGGCTGCAAATTACCAAGCAAACCACCATTGTTTATTTTACTCTTCCTCAGCTCCATGATGGATACATGAATACACACGGAATATCAGACAGCAGAAGTGTATACAATACGTTATATAATCATACAAGATACAAGTAGAAAATGCTAACTGATCAATAGTGAAACCTGAAATGCATTACAGAAGGTTATCGTTAAGTTCAGCTGACTTAATCCATTTTTTGACACATGATTTAGATATGTTGGAAGCCCGTTATTAGACTACATTATGCTGGGTAAGAGATGCTATTGAAATTGTGGCGGACTGTGACCATCTTGCACTTGATCAGAGCTCTTTCCAAGCAATGTAGCGTGTATTCTAACATCAAGTGCAATGGGTACCCAGATATTAGCTACATTGAGATGATCGGTTCCACGTTATACTGTATATGACTCCAGGCATTTAACGTTTGTGGTGCCTAAGGAATACATCTCGTTGTAGGAATGAAGCGACTACGACAAAATCATTCATGCATGACTGTTCGTATCAATTTTTTAATAACTTTTTTTTTGTTGCTCTGAGACACTTTTTAATATATTTTTTGAACTCCTTACCCCCAAAAACCCCTTGACAGCAACTTTCACCATTTTTCTAGTATCATTTGGCAATAAATTAACAAAAATCAGTCATGCGTGACTGCATAATCTGGGTACTTAAACGGTCATAACTCTGGTACCGATTGTCCAATTTTAATAATTTTTTTTTTAAATTCTTCAGCAGAAGAAATGCTTTCAGATAATCTAGATATCAGGATACTAGGTTAAAAGTAAAGGGGTTTTAAAGGAGATTTTTGTAATTTTTATGAAAAGTTGTTGCTAAGCAACAGCAAATAACTTCCCAGACGTTGATCGAAAAAAAATTTTATGCATATTTTTGAAATCAGCATTGAAAACCCATGCAGAAAAGTCACAATATAGATGAAAACAAAAAAAAGTCCGGGGATTGGGGAGGTCTAATTCGCAGTTTATTGCTTTACTATTTGCAGCTATTGTGTGCCAGGTTTTATGTTGTTTACCCTGTAATATATTCTGTATTTGTACCAACTGATTTTGTTTTGTCAACTAACACATTACTAATTCAAATCAATTAATTATTCACCTTTTAACATGAGTCAAAGTGAAGCAATTCCAGTAAAGCTTGAAGTACTTGAAGATTGTGCACCATATGGAATCAATAACCAAGAACAAGTGGTGAAATTGAAGATTCATGAGAAAAGTCACACTGTTGAAAAGCCATATAAATGTGACATGTGTAAAAAGTCGTTTTCACGGATCGGTGGCCTGAAAGGTCATATGCGAATTCACACTGGTCAAAAACCATATAAATGTGATGTGTGTAAGAAATTGTTTGCACAGTCCAGTCACCTGCAAGATCATATGCGAATTCACACTGGTGAAAAGCCATATAAATGTGACTTGTGTGAGAAATTGTTTTCACGGGTCGGTAACCTGAAAGGTCATATGCGAATTCACACTGGTGAAAAGCCATATAAATGTGACTTGTGTGAGAAATTGTTTTCACGGGTCGGTAACCTGAAAGGTCATATGCGAATTCACACTGGTGAAAAGTCGTATAAATGTGACTTGTGTGAGAAATTGTTTTCACGGGTCGGTAACCTGAAAGGTCATATGCGAATTCACACTGGTGAAAAGCCATATAAATGTGACATGTGTGAAAAATCGTTTGCCCAGGTCGGTAGCCTGAAAATTCATATGCGAATTCACACTGGCGAAAAACCATATAAATGTGATGTGTGTAAGAAATTATTTGCACAGTCCAATCACCTACAAGATCATATCCGAATTCACACTGGTGAAAAGCCATATAAATGTGACATGTGTGAGAAATCGTTTGCCCAGGTCGGTAGCCTGAAAATTCATATGCGAATTCACACTGGTGTAAAACCATATAAATGTGACATGTGTGAGAAATCGTTTTCACAGGTCGGTCACCTGAAAGGTCATATGCGAAATCACACTGGTGAAAAGCCATATAAATGTGAGATGTGCGAGAAATCGTTTGCACAGGTCGGTAACCTGAAAATTCATATGCGAATTCACACTGGTAAAAAGCCATATAAATGTGACATGTGTGAGAAATTGTTTTCACGGGTCGGTAACCTGAAAGGTCATATGCGAATTCACACTGGTGAAAAGCCGTATAAATGTGACTTGTGTGAGAAATTGTTTTCACGGGTCGGTCACCTGAAAGGTCATATGCGAATTCACACTGGTGAAAAGCCATATAAATGTGACATGTGTGAAAAATCGTTTGCCCAGGTCGGTAGCCTGAAAATTCATATGCGAATTCACACTGGCGAAAAACCATATAAATGTGATGTGTGTAAGAAATTATTTACACAGTCCAATCACCTGAAAGATCATATGCGAATTCACACTGGTGAAAAGCGATATAAATGTGACGTGTGTAAGAAATCGTTTGCGCAGGTCAGTCACCTGAAAATTCATATGCGACTTCACACTCATGAAAAGCCATATACATGTAATGTTTGTGAGAAATCGTTTGTGCTGGTCAGTAACCTGAAAAGTCATATGCAAATTCACACTGGTGAAAAGCCATATAAATGTGACGTGTGTAAGAAATCGTTTTTATTGGTTGGTCACCTGAAAGATCATTTGCGAATTCACACTGGTGAAAAGTCATATAGGCTAAATGTGATCGGAATGGCCCATTTCGGTGAGTCCGATTCAGTGAGTCCAATTCGGTGAGTCCGATTCCTTATTTGGTGATTTTTTAATTTTTTTTTTTAAATTATTGGGTACCATACCCTAATTATCATTGCCGTTTTAGGGTTTGGTGTTAGGGGTTAGGAACTCACCGAATCGGATTAACCGAATAGTAGTAAACCCAAATGTGATGTAGGCCTATGTGAAAAAATGATTCCGTGTGTTAGCAATTTGAATCGTTACAAGATGGAAAAACACTCTGGAGGAAAGTTATAGGAATGTGATTGATTTGTTGTAATTTATTTATTATTATTACATTTTGTCTGCTTTGTTTTTGGTGAATAGGTATGAAGATATTTTTTTGTTTGATTGGGATTACTTTGTATACCACCTTGTTACTATGAATATAGATGATGGCTTGTGATATTTTGATTGTTTGTTGGTTTTGAATCTTTATCCTCTGGCTGACAAAGCCTTGATTGGTTACTCCTGGTAGTTTCGCATACTCGTAGAGCAATGTTTCTCAACCTTATTGTCTTGGTGGACCCTTTTGGTGCCTTCGAAGCGGTCGTGGACCCCTAAAAATTTCTATTTGAAATTTTGGTATATTGCGTCTCTTTATGGAATCATACGTTACATAAGTTTCGAAGCAACACACTTACAAGAATTTGCTGAATTTGCAAAGCACTTGACGATTGATGAGATGGACGAAATTAGCTATGTTATGACTTATGAGCTATAATGTTGGCACACAAGATCAAACATCAGTAATTTATATGCTCATTTGATGTTTTTATATAAATTTCATCAAACGTTAATAGAATACTCGAGAAAAATTTCTCCCTTTTTTCATTTGTAATCAATATTAATTCGTTATAATCGCAGTCATTGCAAAACTGTGAGTGGTGATAGACTGCTGACGAAAGTTTGCATTTCCAAGTAAATCATTGATCAACAATCTGCTGTCTCTTAAAAAGAATTAAGTTGAACATAGCCTTATTAAAAGGTTTTAAAAGTCATTTATATGATATTTTTTATTTTAGAAACCAAACGTTTGTGCAATGTCCTTTGCAATTTCAAACGACGCACAAGTGCGTTGCGACTTACAGTTTGAGAATCACTGCAGGCTAATACATAAACAAAGTTTAAATTTAGCAATCATGCTGAAACTTTCGCAGAACCCCTGAATTCGTTTCACTGACCCCTTAGGATCCGTGGACCCCCAGTTGAGAACCACTGTTGTAGAGGCTCTTGACGCCGGGCCGGTTACCGAGATTGGCAGATTGAAAAAAAATTTGAAAAATTACTTTGAATTTGGCGGAATGGCCCGTTTCGATGAGTCTGATTTTGTGAGTCCGATTCGGTGAGTCCGATTCGGTGAGTCCGATCCTTTAACGGGGGATTTTTTCAAATTTTTTTTTAAATGTATGGGGTACCGTAGCCTAATTATCATTGCCGTTTTAAGGTTAGGGGTTTGGGGTTACGGTTAGAGGTTAGGAACTCACCGAATTGGACTCACCGAATAGTAGCAGACCCTGAATTTGGTGCCTTCTGAGAGCAACAAAAATGTGGCATAGCAAAGTACCACTTGGAAAACTCCCGCGTACCACAGGTTGAGAACCACTGTTTTAAGCAATATATATTTGTGTTGTTTTGTTGTCACATCTACAAAGTTTACACCTCTCACTCATACTAAAATTGAATTACTGATATTTTTAGTATTTTTGCATTGTTTTTTGTATTTTTGCTTGACCAACTAAATCTTGACTTCAAAATAAGCCAGGCATATTGCTCCAACCCAACATGTTTGGAAATGTGAAAGATGTTCAAGCAAAAATAAACTCTTCTTGCTTGTTTTCTGCTTAAGGATATCATTGCTTAAGTTTAGTTGGAGTTAATACTGTAGGCCACAGTGTTGTCCAGATGTCATATCATTTTTAGAGTAATTGATCGACTGTAAGCGTATGTCATTTTCAAATTTCAATTGTCACCCGGCCAGATAGGAAATTCAAAAGAAAGCTGCCTCATTATTCAAGTAGCATACTTGAGCAGTTTTGAATTTTATTTTTTGAAATTAATTTTTGAATTTTATTTCTGACCATCATAACGACAAACAGTATAACTTATGCCAAACTTAGCAGAGGTCTAGAAATAGGTGGACAAAACACGGACGTCATAACACAGCATTGTAGTAACCAGACCTTGGTAGTTACCTGCTTTTTATTGCCAAGAGAGTTTTTTTGCAAACTTTTTTTTTAATTTCTGTTTTTATTTTTGGAATTTAATTTCACTGGTGAAAAGCCATATAAATGTGACGTGTGTAAGAAATGGTTTGCACAGGTCGGTCACCTGAAATAGCTTGTGCTCATTCACACTGGTGAAAAGCCTTATAAATGTAATGTATAGATGTGCAAAAGCGTTTTCGCGTGTTACCTATTTGAAACGTCATAAGATATTTCACTGGAGGGTAAAGTCATAAAGTACGTTTTGTTATTTTGTGATTCTCACTGTTTTTGGTGAATGAATGTTAAGAGATGTTTTTGTCTGATCGGGGTTATTTTGTATGTAACTTTGCATTCTTTTTTTCACTATGAAATTTCGACTGTTCATTTGTTAGGTTTGAATTTCTTTTCTTTTGAATGATCCTTTTTATTGCTTTTAATAACTCTTCATCATTTGTTTTTTATTTTTCAGAACAGGAGTTGTTCATAGTTGTGGTATTTTCTAAAGTTGAAAACACATTTTAACTTCACAATTATTAATCTTTGATTCCGACAGCAGTTGGATGGAAAATTTGAAATGGTGTAGGTGTGGAAATTGTGCCATCATGCCAACAATGATGGAAAATGAATGCTGCCAGGAGATTGACGCCGTGGTAGCTAAAACGGACATAGCCTGCCAATGCATAAACCAGGTTGGCAGCTTTGAAAAGATATACCTGAATACAGAATGCAAGTTTTGTGGGCACTGCAGTAACAGTGGCTTTCACATACCTTGACAAATCAAACACAGAAGGGACTGTTTCAGGGATGAGCAAATGTTTGGATGTGGTGCCATGTAGCTCTGCTTGTCACGCTGATAACACTGGTCTACACGATTTTTGCTCTGTGAACTTTGAAAACTGATTTAGAGTAATTTTGGGTTGCTGAATCCGAATATGACCTCAGATTTATGCTATCACGTCAGGTTTGTGAGATATGATAACAGCATATTGTTACTTTTGTCAAAAGTGGAAGATTTGACGTTGCGTTTATTGCACATACACATTGTGCAAGATCCAGAAATCCAGGCCATGTGGTGCATAAGTAGCTGAAATACACCTACCAATTATAATTTTGATACCAATTTGTTTTCTAAGCAACATTATTAACAAGGCAGTAATAACAAGCTAAAAGGGAGGCTATAAGTGTAACTGACCCCTTCCCCCCGTCAATGTTTTGCATGAAACCACAAAGATTTAAGCAAGCCTATGGCAATGCTTGTTCAGTAACCATATTTAGGCTGTTTTGGCCTGTCTAACACTAACCTTTCGTTACAGCACTGCATATGTTGGTGGTAAACGCAAAGCCAAATCTTCCACTTTTGACGAAAGTAGCAATTTGTTGTTATCATATTTCACAAACCTGACGTGATAGGATAAATCTGAGGTCAGATTCGGATTCAGCACCCCAAAATTACTCTAAATCAATCTTCAAAGTTCATGGAGCAAAAAAAAAATTCTTTTTGTAGACCAGTGTAATCGCTGGCCAGAAAATGGTCGCTGCACACACGGCAGTGCTTTTTGGCTGGTGGGTTTTTGAGTTTCATCGCAGAGATCCATTTCTTAAGCTTGTCTGATTATTCAGAGGTAAACGATGAAATGCCCCTTTCACGATTCTTTAGTAACTACAACCGGGGGCCATATATAAAAACCACCTCAACGCGTAAAACTCAGGTATAAAATTGTTCTCTGAAATTGTAGCCCACTTGTTTATAGTTTATTTGTATACAAAATAGTGGTTCTGAATTCTGACTGAACAACCAACTACGTCATCAAAGCTTTTGACCAATCAGAATCCTTTAAATCAGTGGCTCCCAACCTGGGGTCCGCGGACCCCTTGGGGGTCCTTGAGAAAGCATTTGAGGGTCCGTGATTACCTTGATGAATTTTGAGAAAAAAACGAAAAACGATCTTTTACTTTCATTTTTTTCTTTAAATGCAAATTTGTCAAGCTTTAGTAAAAAACGAAGCTCCTCGCGTGGTTGTTTGCTTTTTGCACAGTTACGCCTTAGCAGCAAAACTTTACCAGTAAGTCTCAAAGAAATTCTGACGAATTGCGTGAAAGTCGTTAATTTCATCAAAATCAGAGCTGTAAACCACCGTACTTTTAAACCGCTCTGTCAGGAAGTAGAGTCAGATTATGAAGTACTTTTGTGTCATTCTGAGGTACCTTGGTTATCTAGAGCAGGGCTTCCCAAACTGGGGGTCGCGTAACGAACTTCAGGGGTCGCAGAAAGTATACCAATTTGCACAAAGTAGGCTACTGCATATTAGCACTTCTATGAGAGATGATATGACAGTTATTAACTGTATTAAGAGTCGCGCACTCAATGGGCTGGCCGTATTTTTGAAAATGTATGAGGTGAAATGGAATCGGAGTTAAAAACTCTTTCACTGCGTTGTGAAGTGAGGTGGCTTTCAAAAGTCAAAGCTTTAAAATGGCTAGCCAATTCACGTTGAAAAATGAAATCGTGGTTTTTCCAACAGAATAAAGTTCAGTCTTTGTCCATCATTTCTGCAATAACATCTAGCTTTTGAAATTATGCCAAATGTTAGATTTGCTTAAAAAACTAAACGAATTTAATTTGTTCCCTCCTAGGAGAAAACATCAATATTTTGCTTTGAAATCTAAAGTTGATGCGTTTATCAAAAAATTGAACATCTGGAAACAAAATTTTCAAAATGATTTATCTGAAATGTTCTCACTTCGCCTACCGATCCAGCCTAAGCAACATTGAAACCAGCATTAACAAACATTGAGCAACGGCTGGACTTGCTTGGTAGCAGACAGGGCCGGATTTAGCTGATGGGGGCCGGGGCACTTTTAGATCGGGGGGCCCCCATGCAAAAAAACACCTCTACGTCTACAGTAGCATTTATCCAGCACTGCACAGCATTTTGCAGAAACTTTAAAGGTTGAAAGAAAAAAATAGCACAAAATCACATTTTTTCCACGTAGGGGGGCCCTTAAAATTCGAGGTCCCGGGGCACCTGCACCCTCTGCCACCCCCCTAAATCCGGGCCTGGTAGCAGATGGCATTCCCACCCATCACACTGAATAAATGCGTTTGCTTTTTTGTTTTGTTAACAGTAGGCTACTCATAGGCTGCCGTGTTATGGTCAGAAATAAATAAAAACAAACTGAACTGAGTACGATAAATTGTTTTTGGTTTTCGTTAGATTTAAGCTTTTCAATAAATATCACAAATGTATATTTCGCTCTGTTCGTCGTTTTAATCGTAAGGGGCGGCGAAACATTTTAGGAGACTAAAAGGGGTCGCGAGCAAAAACGTTTGGGAAGCCCTGATTTAGAGGAGAAGTTTTAAAATGACTGCAGCAGCTAAAAAATGAGGTATCAACTTTTTTGAAGGCAAAAGGAAGTCATCATCATCATCATAATCCATCGTCGGTTTGTTCCCCACTAGTGGGGGTGGCCGATTGTTTCCGCGCAGCAATTGTTTTAATCTCTTTTCTCCATTTCACTCTGTCCCTTGCGTCTTCCTCCTTCAGTCCGACTTTTTTAAATTCATCCTTCACCCTCTCAAAATTGTTTGAGAGTAAAAGTTTCTATACGGTATGGCCTACTTAGCCGATATTTTGGTCATATTAACAATGTTAATCGTGGCATTCAAGGACCATGTGTGACCATAATTGATGCAGCTGAAAAACTGAAAGGTTTTTAGCCAAGTTGCCGGTTTGGAAACGCAGATTGGAAGCAGGTAATTACGCTAACTTTCCAATGTTAGAAGATCTCATCTTGGTGGATGAAACTCAAAGAGAATGTACTCAAATTGTTCGCACACTTGGAAACCTTGCAAATCTCATTTCAACGTTATTTTTAGAACACCTGCCGAACGAAGTTGAAACATGGATTCGAAATCTTTTTCTTTTTGACTTGAACAACATTGGCGATGACGATCTCAGTAAAGATGACCTAATTGATTTGAGATCAAAAGAGTTATTACGCATTGAATTTCATTAAAAAACTGTGGAAGAATTTTGGTACTCACCACTGCAAACCTACCCATTCTTGGCAAAGTAAGCGATTATTGTTTTGTTACCATTCATAACCACTTAGGCAAGATTCTCAGCTCTTGTTACTATAAAAACTAAACATCGAAATCGCCTGGACGTTGAAGATGACATTCGTGTTGCATTGTCAAAACCCAACCACAGTTCAGTCGATTAGTTCAGGAAAGGCAACAACAGCCTTCTCATTAAATTTGCTTACGTTGAAAAAGTTTTGACATGGCGCTTTGTGTCACCTTAATATTCATTATTCAAATACTGCTGACATGTCTTGAACAATTCATTCATTTTCTTATTTGAGCAACTGTTTAACCTAATATTTGCCACAGTAGTCATAGCGGCAATGCAATATGACACAGTATGTACAGTAGTTGAGTAGCATAATTAATAATTATTACAATAGTCAATAGTATGTTAATTGAGTTTCAGGCAAAATTCAGGTAGGGGTCCGCAGAATTAATAATTTATCTAAAGGGGTCCATGACAACAAAAAGGTTGGGAACCACTGCTTTAAATCAATATCCCTTTTTTTAGATTTTTGAGGTAATGACATCATCATCATTAAGTTCCTTCCTCTCGTCGAAGGTTGGAGGCAATGAGACGCCACGTTTCTCTCTTGTGAGATTTTTTTACTGCAGTTTTGTAATTAAGTCCTGACCAGTCTTCAATATCATTAGTCCAAATTCTTGGTGGTCTTCCCCCATTTCGTTTGCCGTTCATTTTTCCTTCTAGTAGTTGTCTTTCAATAGAATTATTGCGAATCATGTGGCCAAAATATTTCAATTTTCTTGATTTAATTGTTGGTAGAATTTCCATGTTGGTTTGTATTCTGGATAGTACATCTTTGTTTGTGATTTTATCCTTCCATGAAATTTTAAGCATTCTTCTATAAATCCACATTTCAAATGCCTCAAGTCGTTTAACCATTTGTGATGACAGTGTCCATGTTTCTGCATTGTAAAGTAACGTAGTCCAGATATAACATTTCATAATTCGTTTTCGAGTGTTGATGTTAATTTTGCATGTTGTTAATGTCTTTTTCATTTTTACGAAGTTGTTTCTTGCTATTTCTATTTGTCTCAATATTTCCGTATCACATCTGCCATTTTCAGTTGTTGTGTGTCCCAGATAGGTAAAGCTTTTGACTTGATCGACCAGTATTCCATCAATAGCATATTTACACTTGGAACATTTTCTTTTCTTGTAATAATCATTGTTTTCGTCTTGTTTGTGTTGATTTTCATGTTATATTCTTTTCCTATATTGTTCACTTTTTCTATTATTGTTTGGAGAGATTCTGCTGATTCCGCCAATAAAACAGTATCATCTGCATACCGTAGGTTGGATATATTCATACCTCCTATGCTGAGGGAGCAAGTCTTTTAGGCGCTGACAGTTAGGCGCTGGTCTAATAGGCGCGCACACTGTGGCGTCTGGATATTTAGGTTCAGTTCAGTTCAGTTCAGTTGTTTTTTTATTTCTGACCATCATATCAACACAATACACATCAACATAGCAAAGGTCAAGAAAAAGGTAGAAGCGACAAAACGCGAACGTTAAAACGTGCTTGTGATCGAAGTAAGTTATTGAGTTGAAAAAAATTTGGCACGGTCGCAACACCTTCAGAAAAATTTAAGATATAAAGGGAAAATTAAAAAAATAAAAAATGTTACAAAACAAATAAACATATAGCCTATAGGCTATAACTTTATTAGCCTACATAACTTTAGCTGATATATTGAAGATTTGTATGGACAGTTGCTATGAAGATCGGCCATGGTGCGTTATCAAGAGTGCTGATGGTCGTAAGGGGAACACGTCTTGATGCGTTTAGCTCATAGCAAAGAGCAAGGCAGGCAAAGAAAACCCCACAAAGAAATCCTACAGTGCGGAGCACTGTGGCGCCCGGTCATTTAGGTGCTATTGCTAGTAAAGTCTGTAGATTGTATCAGAGTGGCAGCTTGCCAGAAAATTATATAATGGCTTCCGTGAGTGAAGCTGCTTAAACCGGCAATGCTTTTCACACAACTTGTGTGAAAAGCATTACCGGTTTAAGCAGCTTCACCCATATATTTTTCTGTTTAATATAACGTTTTGTGTGAAGAAGCATTGCCGGTTTAAGCAGCTTCACTCACTGAAGCCATGACCAACAACGCACACGCATTAACAAAACAACGTATTTTTCTGTTCAATATAACATTTCATATGAAAATCATTGCCGGTTTAAGCAGCTTCACTCACGGAAGCCATGACATATTTTTCTGTTCAATATAACATTTTGTGTGAAAAGCATTCTCGGTTTAAGCAGCTTCACCCATATATTTTTTCTGTTAAATATAACATTTTGTGTGAAAAAGCATTGCCGGTTTAAGCAACTTCACTCACTGAAACCATGACCAACAACGCACACGCATTAACAAAATTGCCCTACACTCCTACCTGCCAAGCTGATACAATTTACAAAAAACCTGACTAGCAATAGCACCTAAATGACCGGGCGCCACAGTGCTTCGCACCTAAATATCTAGACGCCACAGTGTGCGCGCCTATGAGACCAGCGCCTAAAAGACGTGGACCCTATGCTGATACCCTCCATTCCATCAATCTGTCTGAAAATCATTTCAGTATACAGGTTGAATGGACATGGAGATAGTATACATCCCTGGCGAACTCCACGTTTTATGTCCATTGCACCAGATAAACCATCTTCCATCTGAATAAACGCCTTTTGCGTCCAATGACATAACCAAAAGACATGGTAATGACATACCCAAAAGAAATTTTATTGTTACAAATCGCTTTTTTTCATAAAGATGTATGAATACATCAGCTATATACGTATTTTCGTTGCAGTGCACCTTTAAGTTAAAATCGACATTGAAATGGCGACTTTCACGAAAACTCACAAGAAGAAACACTTTTAATTTTTGGTTACGTTTTATAGTGCAATACAAAGAACAAAAAACAATACTTTGAAAAAATATTGCAAGCACAAATTTCATTGTTCACTGTTTTGTATCAAGTCGGAGTTGGCCTTTTTTTGAGCACTCCGACTCCAGATATGCCAAAATCCTTCCAAGTATGATTCCACAACCCTGCTTTACAGCGCTATGAACAAACCACGGAACATTGTTTCCAATGACAATCTGATGGAAATAATGCAGTGATGATGCAATTACATTAGAAAACAATAGGACAATATCGTCTTCTCTGCAGTAGCCAAAACAACAAATAAGCAAAATACGATACTGGGGGCTTACCAATACTCTATGAAGTACCAATGCGACGAAAAATGCTGAAGTCACCAAATGAAATAACCACTGTGACACAATATGTTTCTCGGCAGCCGATTGTAGCAAGCATTGACAGCGATAGACACCGTGTTTCGCACCTTTGTGGCAAGAATTAGTGGTGCGATACTGACGATCCCAGCTTCATGGACAAAGCATGGTGCCTATCACTGTCAATTCTTGCAAACAATCGGCTTCCGAGAAACAAATAGTTCACTGGATGGTCTAAATGGCTAGCGTGGAAGCTACACCGTTATGGTTAGCGAATGGCAATCGCTCGCTGGGCTGTTGAGTGCTCAGGCTTCAGCTGATAGCCGAGAAGAACGCTCCTTTTTTCACAGTGTGATGCAAGTTGCAAAAATATAATTACCCACTTAACGGGTTGAAATAGTGGATGCCCAGTTGCCCACCTCGATCAAATACTATTTTCATCATCATCATTTAAATAATAATATTTTGGAGCATAGATTTTCCAGCCGGATGCCCTTCCTGACGCTAACCACAGTTATTGGCGGTGGGCCTAGCCTTTACTTAAAAAAGTATTTCCTGCAAGGCAGCAGGATTTCTAACAAGTTTTTGTTATTCAAGGAAGCCATTAATGAATCATTCTCGTTAAATGTCATGTAATTGCGAAAGATATGTTTTTGTTATTTTTTATTTGAGAGCCTGTTATTTCACTTACGTAAAAAAAACGCATCAATGCAAATGATGAAACAACTTAGTTTACAAATGAAAGGTTTTGTAGGCACAGTGGCACACATAACTTGTATTGGTGTGATAAGCCACTGAAAGATTATAGGGTATTTTTTTTATATTGTACTAGTTGGTGCGTCATGGAAATGAAAGATCGTGCTTTCGCTTTTGAAAATTTGTGAAATAATATTTGGTCGGATTATACTTTTGTGTGTGTTCTTAGTGCTTTCATGAATATAGAATGTTAAGTTGTGTTGCTTTTGAATATGAGTGTTCCTACTCTTAACCATTACGGTATTAAACTGTTCAGAGTTTATTACTTTAATTTTTGCAGCTATTGTGTGTCAGGTTATACGTTGTATACCCTGTAATATATTCCGTATTTGTAACAACTGATTTTGTTTGGTCAACTAATGCATCAATAATTCAAATTAATTATTCACCTCACCTTTTAACATGCATCAAAGCGAAGCAATTCCAGTGAATCTTGAAGTACTTGAAGATTGTGAACCATATGGAATCAATAACCATGAACAAGTTTTGAAATTGAAGATTCATAAGAGAAATCACACTAGTCAAAAACCATACAAGTGTGATTTATTTGAAAAATCATTTCCACAACATAGTAGTTTGGCATAAGATGTTTCACACTGGTGAAAAGGCATATAAATGTGACATGTGTAAGAAATCGTTTACATTGGTCGGTCACCTGAAAGATCATATGCAAATTCACACTGGTGAAAAGCCATATATATAAATGTGACATGTGTAAGAAATCGTTTGCAATGGCGTTGCCCGTGGTAGAATTTCTTTCAGGGGTTTTCTTTGCCTACCTTGCTTTACAAGATGAGCTAACGCATCAAGAGTGTTCCCTACAAGACCATCAACACTTTTGATAACCCACCAAGGTCGATCAACATAGCAACTTTCTTTTTGTCTTGTTATTTTTTTGTTCATTTTTTTATTCATAAATTGTTAAAAAAAATCACTAGCCTTTTTTTCCCTCTCTTTGTTTTCTAAATTTGTAAAAAAATTTATTAAGGTGTTGCGACCGTGCCATATTTTAAACTAATTGTCCTGCTTTGGTATCATGCACGTTTTAAAGGCCACGTTTTGTCGCTTCTACCTTTTTCTAGACCTCTGCTATGTTTATCATATATTGTTTTTTCGTTGTGATTTCGGCTTCTCCGAGGACGCTCTCGGACAGACTCCACCTGCTGTTCATGTTGTTGTGGCTGCAAGGCTCACCATGTTGACTGGCTTCTGGTAAGGGAACGTTCAAATATTACGTAACGCCTTCGTGGAGGAGGGGGGGGTTTATGCAAAGCGTTACGTTAGCGTCACATCGGGGGGAGGGGGTTCAAGCAAAACGTTACGTAACGCTTTCGAGTACGGAATGGTAGTTTTTTGTGCTGAATTTGTAGTGAAAAAGCGTTACATGGGGGAGGGGGGATTAAAAAAAGCATTACGTTGGCGTTACATGGGAAAGGGGGGGTCAAAAATTCGAAAAAAAAGCGTTACATAATATTTGAACGTTCCCTAAGTGGTCCTAGTAATAATACGAAGATTCATCACACGTTTTTTCCACAATGATTAGAGCGCACATGAACTTTGTTTCTCTTGTAAGTGGCACCATCAGTCCATCACTCGTGATGATTAAATACGTACGGTCAAATAATTGTTTTTGTGACGTTTCGTCCAACCCACATAATTGAATAGTTTTTTCTAAATTTAAATACGGATCTCTTAACAAAACTTGTTGTAATTTGTCTGGAATAGAAAAATCAATTTTGTTCCTAATCATTCTGTCTGCTTCTCGGAAGTTACATCCTTCAGTTCGTTGTCTGAGTTCAGTTTTAAAGAATGTGTCAAACTCGAAAGGCTGTTGATATTGCACTTTCCAAAATCTATAACTTTCCGTGACTGAGTTCTGTTTCATCATTATCATAATCCATCCTCGGTTTGTTCCCCACTAGTGGGGGTGGCCGATTGTTTCCGCGCAGCAATTGTTTTAATCTCTTTTCTCCATTTCACCTTGTCCCTTGCATCTTCCTCCTTCAGTCTGACTTTTTAAAATTCATCCTTCACTTGTTGTTTCCACGTTCTTCTTGGACGACCGCGTTTCCTCTTTCCATCCACCTTTTGATGTAGTGCCTTTCTAAGAAAACTTCCTTCCTCTCTCCTTATCACATGTCCATACCATCTTACTCCATTTGCCCTTGCCAGTTGGTCTATGGTCTCTCTCATCTCTAGCATATCCAACAATTCTTCAGTCCTTTTTTCTCTTCTCGTTTTCACCCCACACATTGCTCTCACCATTGACCTTTCCGTTCTTCTCAGGATTGCCAGTTCACTCTCTCTCAATACCCATGTCTCGCTACCATATAGCATTGCAGGCCGCACACAGCTCCGATATACTTTTCCTTTCATCCTTAGTGAAAATTTTCTACCATGCAACATTTCCCCACATTCCCTGAACTTTGCCCAGCCCAATCTTGCCCTTGTTGTCACCGCATGTTTACGAAGGCAATATTCTTCAATCTTTTTCAAAACTACGTCTGGTTTGTTTTTGTTGTCTTCATCAAAGTTCACCAATCATTTCGACGGCGTGGGTTCGAATCCCACCTCTGCCACCATGCTAACAAAAAGGAGAGAGAGAGAACATATATAACGTGTCAACTGTACTAGGTGCAACTAAGGAATGACTACTCTGAACACAGAACTAAGAACACAACGCCTACCAATTATGACGTCACACAATTTACGTTGGTGCTTAAGGTTCCATCAACCGAAAGGAATCGGAAAAACACAAAAAGTGCAATTTGAAAAAAAGTGGAATTGGGCCCTTTTTGAATTCACGTATTTCCTGACATTCATTTTTGATATAGATCATTAAATGTAGATCCTAGCTGATTAGTTGGACTATTTGAAAGCTGTTCCAGAAACATTCGGTTTGATGTTCCTTAACACTTTTCTGTCTTGATTATGACAAAATGCCATAAATGCAACATAACACTGAAGAAATTTTCTGTATGCAGCTAAAGCAGTTTAAAAGCCTATGTCTATTGCGATAATTTTCAGATAGGAAATAATTTACTATGATAGGTCTCCTCGGTGCAGTAAATCGTGGACTAGGCCTTTGTTTACGACTCCGTCTCCGGACACGCCAAAATCCCTCTGACTCTAGTCTAAAGCCCTGGCTGCAAGGTAAGTACAGCCGTGACTAAATATTTTTTTATGCTAGCTTCAAGGCAGTGTTAATGTTTTGTAGGCGGGAACGGTATTTTGCTTTGATTGCTGTCAACGTTGAAAACGCTGACCCGCACAGATACGGTGATACAAGCGACAGGAATGCTGTTACTGTTGAGTCAGAAAATGATGGATATTCCGCTCTAACAGCAAGCCAAAACGGTGTGAAGGTTTATTCCAGAAACTTCAAGCCACAACTTAGAGTCAGAAATTACACCAGCAAGTTCTTCCTAAGAGTTAGGAAAGAGGTATTTGGCAGTCTACTTTGTTTTAGCATTGCAAATGGGTTTTGAATGCAATCTAATTTGGTATTGTCCAATTCTGGAAGAAAATGCTACTGAAACTGTTTCAACAAATTTGACAAAAAGTCGATAAGCAGAGACTCAATAACGTTTGATTTCACATCATTGTTAGCAAAAAAACTACACATGTGTGATGTATGTATACATAGGCGTCGATTTTTTCTTAGAAGAGAAGAATTCTGGGTGGGCGAGAGTTTTCAAACAGATTTCATTGAATGTCTATGTTTGCGAATTCGCAATGGTTCAGTCTTCGAAATGAGCATATTTTTACTTCGGCAAAAACGTTGCCGAGGCCAAATGGCAAAATTTGAAATTGCCTCGGCAATTACTGTGAATATTTAGTAGGAAAAGATTGTACTAAAACATGTAAAACGAGAAGCGAAAAATTTACTAGAGTAGTCTATTACGAACGCATTGTTTGATTTGTTGTGATGTAATAATACCAAAAGTAGTGATAAAGCGAGCAACGCGACACGCACGCTGTTACGATAATTCACGGAATGGCCCGTTTCGGCGAGTCCGATTCGGCGAGTCCGATTCGACTAGTCCGATTCGGCGAGTTCCCTATTCGGCGAGAGCCTTTTTCGGCGAGTGCCCTATTCGGCGAGTTTTTGAAATTTTTAAAAGGAAATTATCGGGTACCGTAGCCTAATTACAATTGCCGTTTTTACATCGTTTTAACGTCGCTAAACGTTGAAATCGTGCAGAAAGGAATAAAAATAAAATGTTTGAACTATTAAATTAAAATTCGTCATATCAGTTCAGTTAGTTTTATTTCTGACCATCATATCAAAAACAATACACGTCAACATAGCAAAGGTCGAGAAAAATGTAGAAGCGACAAAACGCGAAGTTAAAACGTGCTTGTGACCGAAGTAAGTTATTGAGTTGAAAGAAATTTGGCACGGTCGCAACACCTTCGGAAAAATTTAAGATATGAAGGGTAAATAAAACAAAGACAATGTTACAAAAAAAATCATGTTTATGTCTATAAGTTAGTACTTTTGAATAGTTAAAATGATTAGTTTGGATCAACAAATGTGTGACCTACAGCTTAGATTGAAAGGAAATTATCGGGTACCGTAGCCTAGTTATCCCGACCAGCAAAAATTTGTTCCAAGAACCCAGTTAGCCTAACAGTTCATTTTTACATTGCAGTAACAGAATAAAAAGGCTAACCAAATGTGTGGCCTATCGTTTTAACGTCGCTAAACGTTGAAATCGTGTAGAAAAGAAAACTTTGCTGACTAGGATACGTTGAAACTGAAAAACATTCACAGAAGCCCTACGATACGTTGCATTTTTAAGATAATGTATCCAGACGTTGAATCAATGTACAAATGAAATGTTATGCTAAATGGGTTCTTGGAACAATTCGAAAGGCTTCTGTGAATGTTTCTCAGCTTCAACGTATCCTAGTCAGCAAAGTTCTCTTTTCTACACGATTTCAACATTTAGCGACGTTAAAACGATGTAAAAACGGCAATTTTTGCTGGTCGGGATAACTGGGCTACGGCACCCGATAATTTCCTTTCAATCCAAGCTGTAGGCGGCCTACAGTAGGCCACACATTTGGTTAGCCTTTTTATTCTGTTACTACAATGTAAAAATGAACTGTTAGGCTAACTGGGTTCTTGGAACAAATCGAAAGGCTTCTGTGAATGTTTCTCAGTTTCAAAGTATCCTAGTCAGCAAAAGCTCCCTTTTCTACTCGATTTCAACGTTTAGCGACGTTAACACGATAGGCCACACATTTGGTTAGCCTTTTCATTCTGTTACTACAATGTAAAAATGAACTGTGTTCTTGGAACAAATTTTTGCTGGTCGGGATAACTAGGCTACGGTACCCGATAATTTCCTTTCAATCCAAGCTGTAGGCCACACATTTGTTGATCCAAACTAATCATTTTAACTATTCAAAAGTACTAACTTATAGACATAAACAAAATTTATTTTATTTTTTTTTGTAACATTTTCTTTATTTTATTTTCCCTTCATATCTTAAATTTTTCTGAAGGTGTTGCGACCGTGCCAAATTTCTTTCCATAGGCGCCGACTTTTCAAAAAACCTTGGGGGGCGAGAAAGGTGATGACGTCATAACCATAACGCTATTTTACTCAATTAAAATAGTCTTTGATTAAGCTTAGTGTCTTGTTTATATTAACAAATAGGTCCCAAACTGAATTTATTAGAAGCGCTGCTTGAAAGGATTAGTTTTACGCATGCAGTACGCCTAGTCGTAAAAATTTTGATATTGTTAGCTCATAATTGGAACTGTTGGAAAACAAGCCGATTCATTTCCTTTTCGTGCGAGTGAATAACAACGATCAAGACAGTGAAGTTATCGAAATAAAACGCAAAAAATCATGATCTCAAGCAGAGTGAAAACCCGCTATCAGTTTTATTAACCTCGTTTCGCTAATTACTTTCAAAGCGTTAACAACTGCGAAGTGTTTTCTCTTCTGTTTTTTATCGAAAGTCTTTATAGTCTTTTATTGAATACAGTAGGCTATACTCGAGCGTGGCCTAGACTCGAGTAAAGGTCGAGATGTTCGCAAGTGATTTTCACCTCAAAAAGACAAGTTCAACTAACACGGGACAAGCTGTTGTCTCCAGCTCGGCAATTTTCAAAATGAACGCACTAAAAATCATTGTCGATGTAGATTACGTAAGTGTGAAATCGCGTCGGCCTAAGTAAAACTTTTGAATACGTTTATTTGCAGTGATTCAAACTTAATTTTCAAATTCAATGATTTCTTGTCAATTCTAAACTTTATGCACTTGTTGAGCAATATGCAAAGCTCACGAGACAAAACAGAAAGAGGAGATCATTTTTTTATTTTTGCGTGTAGGATATAATCGTTATTATTTTCACGTAACATTCCATGATCGTTGAAGTCGATGTCAAACCTTAGCGGCCGCATAAAACAATGATGTCAGGTTAGCTAGGTGATAATAGCGGTAAGAGACGTCGTTAATGCAGGCAATATCTGCGACCAAGACCATTAAACACCTTTTCTTTTATCGGTTTTCGATTTAATTCTCACACATTGCGAAGAAAACAATGCGTTCTGTTGAATCATAATTGTCTCACAGCGGGAAGGCCTCGTTGAAAATAGCGCGTCTAATTTAGCTGGTTTACTTAATATTGCAGTGAATAGTTACGTGACTATTCCAGCAGTGCAAGTTACTCTACCATCTACTTTGAAACTTCCATACCGTATGAGAAAGCCATGCGATCAGCTGCTGTTTTGCGGGCAAGAGCAACGTAGGCTTTTCTTGCTTTCGGCATTCTTTAAGACCGTTTAAATTATCTAAATCTCTTTCACGAAGTGTTTTATCTTTGAAACACCACTTGTCATCACCATTTTTGTTGCCCTTCAACCATAAATTTACGGGGGGCGCCGCCCCCTGGAAGTCGGCGCGTATGTTTCTTTCAACTCAATAACTTACTTCGGTCACAAGCACGTTTCAACGTTCGTGTTTTGTCGCTTCTACCTTTTTCTACGCCTTTGCTATGTTGACGTGTATTGTTTTTCATATGATGGTCAGAAATAAAAACAACTGAACTGACATGACGAATTGTAATTTAATAGTTTAAACATTTAATTTTTATTCCTTTCTGCACGATTTCAACGTTTAGCGACGTTAAAACGATGTAAAAACGGCAATTGTAATTACGCTACGGTATCCGATAATTTCCTTTCACAAATTTCAAAAACTCGCCGAATAGGGCACTCGCCGAAAAAGGCTCTCGCCGAATAGGGAACTCGCCGAATCGGACTAGTCGAATCGGACTCGCCGAATCGGACTCGCCGAATAGTAGCAGACCCATAATTCACGTTAAAAAACTCACAGGAGGGGAAAGTAAGTTAATTTTGGGTTGATTCAACATTCAAGTCAGCACAAATCGATTTAATTTTTCCGTCGAGTTATATTGCGTAACAACATTTGCTCATATATTCGCCCAATAAGAAATTTACGTTTGTTTTACGTTAATTCGACATCTAGCGACCTTGAATTATCATAAAATAACGGTAATTGCTCAACCAGGTACAGGTAACATAGTAATAGCTCCCTGCGAGAAGATCGCCTCGATTTATGTAAGCTTATAAGCCAACATAATTTCGGCACAATTGAGACACTGCGAGCAACACAAAGTCTGTTTGGTGAACTAGTCAGAATCGGTATCATCAAATGCTGTATCAGCTGGACGAGATAACGGAAAACGAAGCGCAACAAGGAGTAGATGCTTGCAATAATATGACGTCTACTGGAGTTAAATCAATGCAAATAGGGTGATATTTATAAAAGATTTTCCCAGCTGGGCACGTGTCTAAGCGCCGGCGAAATAGGAGGTAACCCAAATAAAACATCCAGCAATAGTAAGATTGAATCAACATCCTAGTCTGGTGTAGTGTAAGAAAATTAGGTTTTTCTTGTAATCTTGTGGTCCTTACAATTGCCGACGCTAATTTCGGAAAGTGTGTTAGTCTTTCTCACAAAGACTGCGTTTAGCGTCGCTGCAGCAATTAAGCTTTAATAGGTTGGATGTTTTCTTTCTTGCATCTTGCGATCTTATGAGCGCTGCTAAACTAAACAAACTTCTTTTATGTTTTCGTTTGCGACCTAAAAAGCGCGTGACTCATGACCTGCTATCTTTAAAGTGGCGCCTTCGGATTTGCCGCATTTTGATTGCGATTGTATTGATACGTCTTTAGTTTGTATCGTTTATTTTATTGTCATGCTCATTATGATGTCATATTCACATTCCCTTACGCTGACCGGAAACTGAAGTTTGATTGTGACGTAACGAAAGTGAGACCATTCGGAGAAAAGATCAAATTGCCGACGCAAATTCGGAGAAAAGATCAAACGTGGCTTTCTCTCACCAGGAATTGCCAGCTGTGACAGTTGCCGTAGCAACAACAATGCAGTGAGTACCGCATTTTTTCCACGCAGCGTTGTTGCGGAATTGCTTTGTTCTGTCGGATACCTAGCGAGAGACATAGCGTAAAACAAGAAGTTGCGCTGCAGTTGGTTGGACAGTCCAGCGTTTAAGAAATACGGAAATAATTGTAACAAACACTTCATACAGTAAGTGTCATAAAAAGATGGTGGGCGAAACATATTTTGCCCACCCTCGTTTCACCCGGCCTACCCTATTTCGACGCCTATGTATATATATGTTGTAAATCCTTTCCACATTATTTTAAGTTGACGTTTCATTTTTGTGAAAAAGTTTTCTTCTGTGATGTGTGTAAAATCTTCTCTTCAGCTATAGTTCAATTATATATGTTTTATGTAACTGTTTAATGTAACTGTTATGTTAACTGTTTTATTAAATGTGTTATATATGTTATGTAACTATGTTTTATATACATGTTTTATTCAATTATATTAGTTTGTGTAACATGGAAATAAAAGACTGTGCTTTCATTAAAAGGTTGTGTAGTATAATTATTACTTTTCAAGATGTCACTTTTGTGCGCATGGTTTGTGCTTTTATGGATATAGAATTTAACATGCGATAATTTTGGAGATAAGTATTCGACAATTTGCACTGTTTACCAATATTGAATTTTTCACAGTTTGTTACCTGTGTTTCAGGTTATAGGCTGTTTATCCTGCAATATTTTTCATACTTTGTAAGTCTTTTGTTTGGTCAACCATCGCTAATGTACCACTAATTCAAATCAACAATTCACTTCACCTTTTACCATGAATCAAAGTGAAGCAATACTGGTAAAGCTTGAAATACTTGAAGATTGTGAACCATATGGAATCAATAACCAAGAACAAGTGGTGAAATTGAAAATTCATGAGAGAAGTCACACTGGCGAAAATCCATACAACTGTGATTTATGTGAAAAATCATTTCCACAACGTAGTAGTTTAAATCGGCATAAGATGATTCACACTGGTGAAAAGCCATACAAATGTGACATGTGTAAGAAATCGTTTGCACAAGTCAGGTACCTGAAACAGCATATGAATATTCACACTAGTGAAAAGCCATATAAATGTGACGTGTGTGAGAAATCGTTTGCACGGGTCGGTGACCTGAAACGTCATATGTGAATACACACTGGTGAAAAGCCATATAAATGTGACGTGTGTGAGAAATCGTTTGCACGGGTCGGTGACCTGAAACGTCATATGTGAATACACACTGGTGAAAAGCCATATAAATGTGACGTGTGTGAGAAATCGTTTGCACGGGTCGGCCACCTGAAAGGTCATATGCGAATTCACACTGGTGAAAAGCCATATAAATGTGACGTATGTAAGAAATCGTTTGCACTGTTCAATAGCCTGAACGGTCATATGCGAATTCACACTGGTGAAAAGCCATATAAATGTGACGTATGTGAGAAATCGTATACACAGGTCAGTCAACTGAAAGGTCATATGCGAACTCACACTGGTGAAAAGCCATATAAATGTGACGTGTAAGAAATCGTTTTCATTGGTCGGTCACCTGAAAGATCATATGCATATTCACACTGGTGAAAAGCCATATAAATGTGACGTATGTGAGAAATATTTTGCACTGGTCAGTAGCCTGAAAGGTCATATATGCGAATTCACACTGGTGAAAAGCCATATAAATGTGACATGTTTAAAAAATCGTTTGCACAGGTCGGTCACCTGAAAAAGCATGTGCTCATTCACACTGGTAAAAAGCCATATAAATGTAATGTATGTAAAAAAGCGTTTTCGCGTCTTGCCTATTTGAAACATCATAAGATAATTCACTGGAGGGTAAAGTCATAAAATGCGTTCTGTGATTCCCATTGTTTTTGGTTAATGAATATTAAGAGCTGTTTTTGTTTGATCGGGATTATTTTGTATGCAACTGTGCATTCTATTTTTCACAATGAAATTTCGACTGTTCATTTGTTAGTTTTGAATTTCTTTTTATTTGAATATTCCTTTTTTATTGCTTTTAATAACTCTTCATCATTTGTTTTTCAGGACAGGAGTTGTTTATAGGAGTAGTTTTAATTTGTGGTATTTTCTAAAGTTGAGAACACGTTATAACCTCACAATAATTAATCTTTGATTAAAATTGTATATCAAACCCTTTAATATGAATCAACATAAATCAATTCCTGGATTATTATTTAAATTGTTATTCAGATTTCAATAAATCTGTCTCGTCCTGAGTGGACAGTTTGCTGGGTGGTTCACAAAAAACAGAAAAGTTTTATTAGTCAATTCAATAAATCTGATACATATTTGCATCATAAAGAAGAACCAGATGCTAATATTAGTGTGTGTTCTAAGGATCGGTATTGAAACAAATTGTTTGCATGGATCAAGTAATAAATACTTGCAGGAACTTCCAGAGGATTGTACTGGAAGTGGAAAATCTTGTCTCAAGTCTGACAAATATGCTTGTTATTACGTTAACTATCGAGGAAAATGTCATAAATAGCTGCATATATGCTCCTAATTACACAATGTTTTGCTTCCATGGAGGCTTAACATCCAAATCCAACCACTAACCCTTGCACACATAGCCTCATGCAAGCATTAGCTGCACAGCATATAGAAACATTGTTCATTCAACGTCCAACTATAGTTCCTGTGGGTCGACATGGCCGACCAAACGGATATATGCTTGGCGAGCTGCATCCCAAGCCTTCGAGGGGCATGCGTTCACTGGTCAATGTGTTGTTTGCAAAGCAGTCGCAAAAACGTGGTGATGAATGATAGCCATTCGTTGCTATGCCAATGTCATTGCATCTCAACATTCTTAGAATTTAGTTCTGTTTAAATTAGCGGTTCAGTTTGTTTGCATCTCAACATTCTTTGAATTAGCAGTTCAGTTTGTTTTTATTCCTTGCTATCACGATAATAAATAGTGTAGGCTATGTCATCGTTAGAAGTCAGACAAATGATAGGAGCTACAATACGTAGAAACTAGTTTTATAGTTAAAAGTTCTCTCCAATTACAATTTTAATAGATTTGAATTTTTACATGTTGATTATCATCTTATTATCTAGTGTATTGACCTAAACTCTTATAGTTATGTATAATATTTGATCTTTTCTATTTTTTTACTATATTATCTACTTTTTTAACACTTTCATTAAATTTTATAACCATCTTAATAGTATATCATTCTTTATTATTGTTGCAGTTTATACTGATGAAGCCACACTTGTGTGGCGAAAGCTCTGTATTTAAATAAACCGATTCTTCTGATTTGGTGTGATATTGTTTACTTTATTTATTATGATGAATGAAAGTTTGCATAAAGCCTTCAAAAAAGCATAAAAAGTCGTGTAGAGTGCCGTCAATGCACAGCTTTGAAACATTTAACAAGTATGCAGATAAGCGTATGAGCAAACTAATATTGACTGTCTAAATGGCTAGCGTGGAAGCTACACTATTATAGTTAAGGAATGGCAACTGCTCACTGTACTAGTGAGTGCTCACTACTGCTCAGCCTTGAGCTAATAGCCGAAAAGAACGCTCCTTTTTTCACAATGTGACGCAAGTTGCAAAAACATAATTACCCACTTTACGGGTTGAAGTAGCGGATGCCCACCTCTTTAAAATACTATTTTCACATTTTAGTTATTCGAGGAAGCCATTATGGAATCATTCTATTATTAACCGTCATGCAAGTGTGAAAGATATTTTTTTGTTATTTTTAATTTGAGAGGCTGTTATTTCACTTACGTGAAAAGAACGCATCGATGCAAATAATGAAGCAACTCACAACAACTTAACTTAGAAACAACAACTTAAAATAAATGAAACAACTTTACAAATGAAAGCTTTTGTAGGCACACATAACTTGTATTGGTGTGATAAGCCACTGAAAGATTATAGGGTATTTCTTTTATATTGTACTAGTTGATGCGTCATGGAGATGAAAGATTGTGCTTTCGCTTTTGAAAATTTGTGAAATAATGTTTTATTCGGATTATACTTTTGTGTGTGTTCTTAGTGCTTTCATGAATACAGAATCTTAAGCAGTGTTGCTTTTGAATATGAGTGTTCCTACTCTTAACCATTATTTGACTGTTCAAAGTTTATTGCTTTAACTTTTGCAGCTATTGTGTGTCAGGTTTTATGTTGTTTACCCTTTAATATATTCCGTATTTGTAACAACTGATTTGTTTGGTCAACTAGTGCATTACTAATTCAAATCAATTATTCACTTCATCTCATGAATCAAAGTGAAGCAATTCCAGTAAAGCTTGAAGTACTTGAAGATTGTGAACCATGTGGAATCAATAACCAAGAACAAGTGATGAAATTGAAAATTCATGAGAGAACTCACACTGGTGAAAAGCCATTTAAATGTGACGTGTGTAAAAAATCGTTTTCACGGATCGGTGGTCTGAAAGGTCATATGCGAATTCACACTGGTGAAAAACCATATCAATGTGATGTGTGTAAGAAATCGTTTGCACAGTCCAGTCACCTGAAAGATCATATGCGAATCCACACTGGTGAAAAGCCATATAAATGTGACGTATGTAAGAAATCGTTTGCACAGGTCGGTAGCCTAAAAATCCATATGCGAATTCACACTGGTGAAAAGCCATATGAATGTGAGGTGTGTATGAAATCGTTTGCACAGGTCGGTACCCTGAAAATTCATATGCGAATTCACACTGGTGACAAACCTTATAAATGTGACGTATGTGAGAAATCGTTTTCACTGGTCAGTTACTTGAAACGTCATATGCTAATTCACTCTGGTGAAAAGCTATACCGGTATACATGTGACGTGTGTAAGAAACCGTTTGTTCAGGTCAGTCACCTGAAAGGTCATATGTTAATTCACTCTGGTGAAAAGCCATATAAATGTGACGTGTGTGAGAAATTGTTTCTACGGGTCGGTGGCCTGAAAGGTCATATGCGAATTCACACTGGTGAAAAACCATATAAATGTGACGTCTGTGAGAAATCATTTGCTCAATCCAGTCACCTGCAAGTTCATATGCGAATTCACACTGGTGAAAAGCCATATAAATGTGACGTGTGTAAGAAATCGTTTACACAAGTCGGTAGCCTGAAAATTCATATGCGAATTCACACTTGTGAAAAACCATATAAATGTGACATGTGTGAGAAATCGTTTTCACGGGTCAGTCACCTGAAAGATCATTTGCGAATTCACACTGATGAATAACCATATAAATGTAATTTGTGTGAGAAATCGTTTGCACTGGTCGGTAACCTGAAAGATCATATGCGAATTCACACTGGTGAAAAAGCCATATTTGCTCAATTTATATGATATAGGCCTATGTGAAAAAATTATTCCGTGTGTTAACAATTTGAATCATTATAAGATGGAAAAAAAACTTTGGAGGAATGTGATTGATTTTTTGTTATTTATTTATTATTATTAAATTTTGTTTGCTTTGTTTTTGGTGAATGGATATTAAGAGATTGTTTTGTTTGATCTAGATTACTTTGTACACCACCTTGTTACTAAGAATATAGATTATCGCTTGTGATATTTTGATTGTTTGTTGGTTTTGTATCTTTGTCCTTGGACTGACAAAGCTTTGATTGGTTATTCCTGGTAATTTCGCATACTTGTGGAACAGCGGTTCTCAACCTTATTGTCTTGGTGGACCCTTTTGGTGCTTTCAAAGCGGTTGCAGACCCCTACAAATTTCTATTTGAAATTTTGGTGTTTTGCGTCTCCTTATGGAATCATATGTTACATAAGTTTTGAAGCAACACGCTTAGAAGAATTTGCTAAATTCGCAACGCACTTGACGATTGATGTGATGGACGAAATTAGCTATGTTATGAGCTATATGTTGGCACACAAGATCAAACATCAGTCATTTATATGCTCATATGATGTTTTTATATAAATTTCATCAAAAGTTAAAAAATCGATCCACTATCATCGATGCTTTGGAGAGGAATTTTTTGAGGTAAGCAACTTCTGTTCTGTGACATCATAGACAATATAGTTTGATTGTAACTTGTGCAACAAACAACAAAGGCAAGTTAATTGAGCAAAGCAGTGTTGAGATCAGTGTTGCCAACCTTGCGGTTTTCACGCCCAATTGGGCTAGTTTTCATTTTGAGTTGCGTTTTTTTTTCAAGGTTGCGGGTTGCGGTTTTTTGGGCTGGTTTTGTTAGTACAGCGAAACAATTGCTGCTGTCTGCAATGGATAAAAGAGAAGCAAATTTACTAAAAAATCGTCTTTTCTTGGGTTCCTTATATCTTGATCCAAGGTACAAAATGTTTGTTTCTCAAAGTGATCAGATCGTTGCAACGCAGTACATGCAGCAAACCTGGGACCGCTTGAACTCAATACAGCATGAGTCCAAAACAGACTCAACTGCCGAAGAAAAAGATTCATTCGGAACTTCAAGTGCAGATGACGACCTAGACTTACTCATAAACGCACGAGAGAAACAAGCAGAGCAGATGCGAGGAGATTTTAATAATGCACGAAAAAGTCTGAGCTCAATTTCGGCACTGCTAACTTCATTCGGAAATGAACCAAGACTCGGAAAAAAAGAAGACATACTGAGTTACTGGGAAAATGTTAAAGACAGCAAGCCTAAACTCTATCAACTTTCACAGGTGGTTTTGGCAGTTCCAGCTACTCAAGTCAGCGTGGAGCGAGCATTTTCTGGTTTAAAATTCATTCTGTCACCATTGCGAACGAACATGACGGAAAAAATTTTGGAAGACGTGCTGATCATTCGCTGCAACAACTTATTTCAGCAGTAACGTGTGTTATTAAGTGTGTGTAGCCGGTAGGCCTATTTCTTGGCGTTTGGCTAGGTCTAATAAGGTGATGTTGCTTGTGAGCATTGTTTCATAAACGGATGTTACTTCGTGCTGTGTTCGTTATTTCGATGGTTCTTGATATTAGGCTAGGCCTAATAAAGTGATGATATTGATTCATTGACTGGAGTTACACGTGTTATTATTCTAAACCTTGGTAGGCTACCAGTGTTGGATTTCAATAGTAGGCCTAGGCCTAATTTTATCGGACCCGAACCGGAACTTATAAAACCGGTGTTGAGACTATTTTTGTCGAAACCGAACCACAAATCATTGTTGTTGAACCGCAGCTAAATCGGAACTCTTAAGTTTCTTCGAACCCAAACTGGAACTGAACCAAATTTTGAAACAATCTTTTAACCAGAACCGGACCCAAACCGGAAAAATCAAACGGTTCGGCTCCCTGGTTTAAAGTATGCATCAGTAAAACAGTGTTTGAAAAACATAATCTTAAAATTGCAACGTACCAAAGTATCCTAGTCAGCAAAAGTTCTCTTTTCTACACGATTTCAACGTTTAGCGACGTTACAACGATGCAAAAACTGCAATTTCCTTCGCAATAATTAGAGCGCACATGATCTCTGTTTCTCTTGTAATTGGTACCATCACTCGTGATGATCAAATACGTACGATCAAATAATTGTTTTTTTGACGTTTTGTCCAACCTGCATAATTGAATAGTTTTTTTTCTAAATGTAAATCCGAATCTTTTAACAAAACTTGTTGTAATTTGAATCTAGAAAAAACAATTTGTCCCTAATCATTCTGTCTGCTTCTCGGAAGTTACATCCTTCAGCTTATTGTCTGAGTTCAGTTTTAAAGAATGTGTCAAACTCGAAAGGCTGTTGATAGTGCACTTTCCAAAATCTATGACTGAGTTCTGTTTAGGAAAACATTGTTCTTTAATTTTTTTCAAAAGTATGTCTGGTTTGTTTTTGTCGTCTTCTTCATCGAAGTTCACCAGTGTTAACAAAAAGGAGAGAAAGAGAGAGAACATATATAACGTGTCAAATGTACTAGGTGCAACTAAAGAATGTATACTCTGAACACAGAACTTAGAACACGACGCCTACCAATTATGACGTCACACAATTTACGTTGGTGCGTAAGGTTCCATAAACAGAAAAGAATTGGAAAAAACACAAAAAGGGGAATTGGGCCCTTTTTGAATTCACGTATTTCCTGACATTCATTTTTGATATAGATAATTAAATGTAGATTATAGCTGAATAGTTGGACTATTTGAAAGATGTTCCAGAAACATTCGGTTTGACGTTCCTTAACACTTTTCAGTCTTGATTATGACAAGATCCCATAAATGCAACAACAACACTGAAGAAATTTTCTGTATGCAGTTAAAGCAGTTTGAAAGCCTATGTCTACTGCGATAATTTTCAGATAGAAAATAATTTACTACGATAGGTCTCCTCGGTAGAGGAAATCGTGCTCTAGGCTTTTTTTACGACTCCGTCTCCAGAGATGCCTAAATGACTTTAGTCTAAAGCCCAGGCTACAAAGTTAGTACAGCCGTGACTAAATGTTTTTTGATGCTGGCTTCAAGACAGTGTTAATGTGTTGTAGGCGGGGACAGTATTTTGCTTTGATTGCTGTCAATGTTGAAAACTTTGACCCGCACTACGCAAGACGCATATATATGGCGATACCAACCGCAGGAGTGCGGTTACTGCTGAGTCAGAAAATGATGGATATTCCGCTCTAACGGCAAGCCAAAAAGGAGTGAAGCTTTTCTCCACAAACTTCAAGCCGCAACTTAGAGTCAGAAATTACACCCGCAAGTTCTTCCTGAGAGTTAGGAAGGAGGTATTTGGCAGTGTACTTTGTTTTAGCATTGCAGATGGGTTTTGAATGCAATCTAATTTGCCATCGTCCAATTCAAGAAACAAATACTACTGAAACTGTTTCAAGAAATTTGACAGAAAGTCGATAAGCAGAGACTCAACAACGTTTGATTTCACATCATTGTTAGCAAAAAGAAAACACACATGTATGTATATTGTATATGTTGTAAATCCTTTCCACATTATTTTAAGTTGACGTTTCATCCTTGTGAAAAAGCTTTCGCCTATGATGTGTGTAAAATCTTTTAAGTTAATTATTTGAAGCGCCATCAGCTATACTTCAATTATGTTTTATATTAGTTTGTGTGACATGGAATAAAAGATTGTGCTTTTGTTAAAAGTTTGTGTAATATAATTATTACTTTTTAAGATTTCACTTTTGTGCGCATGGTTTGTGCTTTTATGGATATAGAATTTAACTTGCGATATTTTTGCTATGCGACTATTTGCACTGTTTACCAATATTGAATTTTTCACTGTTTGTTACCTATGTTTCAGGTTATAGGCTGTTTATCCTGCAATATTTTTTATACTTTGCTAGTCTTTTGTTTGGTCAATCATCGCTAATGTACCACTAATTCAAATCAACAATTCACTTCACCTTTTACCATGAATCAAAGTGAAGCAATTCTGGTAAAGCTTGAAGTACTTGAAGATTGTGCACCATATTATGGAATCAATAACCAAGAACAAGTGGTGAAATTGAAAATTCATGAGAGAAGTCACACTGGTGAAAATCCATACAATTGTGATTTATGTAAAAAATCATTTCCACAACGTAGTAGTTTAAATCGGCATAAGATGATTCACACTGGTGAAAAGCCATATAAATGTGATGTGTGTAAGAAATCGTCTGCACGGGTCAGCAACCTGAAACGTCATATGCGAATTCACACTGGTGAAAAGCCATATAAATGTGAAGTGTGTGAGAAATCGTTTTCACGGGTCGGTGGCCTGAAAGGTCATATGCGAATTCACACTGGTGAAAAGCCATATAAATGTGACCAGTGTGGGAAATCGTTTGCACGGATCAGTAACCTGAAAGATCATATGCGAATTCACACTGGTGAAAAGCCATATAAAGGTGACCTGTGTGAGAAATCGTTTGCACAGGTCAGTAACCTGAAAGGTCATATGCGAATTCACACTGGTGAAAAACCATATAAATGTGAGGTGTGCAAGAAATTGTTTTCACTGGTCAATCACCTGAAAGTTCATATACAAATTCACACTGGTGAAAGGCCATATAAATGTGACCTGTGTGAGAAATCGTTTGCACAAGTCAATCACTTGAAACTTCATATGCAAATTCACACTGGTGAAAAGCCACATAAATGTGATGTGTGAATGTCATCTGAGACACCAAGACCTAACCCTGGCACGCCGTCAGCAAGAAGCGGTTGACTTGATCACATCGAAATAAGTTAATAATTAAAATGAAGTTCAAGCAGCCTCTTGTTTAACAAGAATATATATTTCGCTACATAGTAATGAGCATCTTCAGTTCTGCAAACAAACAAACAAATTACTGCAATGAATGCATAAAGGGAAACTATGCTGTATTGAACAGATTGTTATTTTTTAATTTGTTTTGAAAGTCTTTGGTTTGTTGCCATTCAATTAATTTAGAAATATAATATTTGCTGCCTCTACAATATTCATCTACTTCTGACTGACAAAAATTTATGCTGATTGGCTGTAGGAGTGACTCAAGGAAGGCTGTTATTCTGGAGGTAGTAATGTTACCCGCGGATTGGAGCAGTCTAGTAGGTATTTTAAAAACATCAATCTTTTTTAATTCTATTGGATTAATTTTGTGCGTTTTAAACAGGGGATATGCATAACCAACTGTATGATCGCAAAAATACTTAGAGCTGGAACCGGTTTTCTTCTGGTAGCCTGTCAGTGTAACTTTTATTCCAGTGGTGTGAAATAATAAATTATCATCTACAACACCATCTGTGTGAAGCTTTTTGATGAGAGCTTCCGCTTGTTCCCGAACAGAGTTTAAGTGCTTATCAACGTTGCTAATACTCAAAGTTTCAATCTCTTGAAATTTCTTTAGCTGATTCTCCATGATTTTTTCATAATCCGAAAATTCAGTTAAAAAACGTTCGTTCAGTTAATCATGTTGTGGTTGGAAAACGTCATCATTCGATTCAAAAACAAATTTTACAAACAAGAAGAAGGAATAGTGACTGGTGACAACAATTCGGTATCAATTGCAAATATCTGTATGCATTACATTATTAGATCAGTCGCTACCACTATCAACCGGGCAGAAATTTTCAAGAGATTTATAGACGACATAATAGGGTGGAGTGAAAATTTTTTTTTGTTTAAATCAAAAAAAACGGGGTTCTTAAATCCCGACAAATGACCTAAAACTTCATTAAAAATTGACTTTAGGGGGTTGCCCCCATTTTCCAGCCGGCAACCCCCCAATTTATGCGCGCGAGGGGGTAAAATTGCCTATCTCGGTAACCACTGGTCGTAGAGTTATTATTTATTTGTTATTATTTATGTATTATTATTACATTTTGTCTGCTTTGTTTTTGGTGAATGGGTGTGAAGAGATTCTTTTGTTTGAGTGGGATTACTTTGCATACCACCTTGCACTATGAATATAGATGATGGCTTGTAATATTTTGATTGTTTGTTGGTTTTGAATTTTTATCCTTGGACTGACAAAGCCTTGATTGATTATTCCTGGTAGTTTTGCATACTCGTGGAGCAATGGTTCTCAACCTTATTGTCTTGGTGGACCCTTTTGGTGCCTCAAAGCGGTCGTAGACCCCTAAAAATTTCTATTTGAATTTTGGTATATATGGAATCCTGTGTTACATAAGTTTCGAAGCAACACACAAAGAATTTGCTGAATTCGCAACGCACTTGACGATTGATGAGATGGACGAAATTAGCTATGTTATGAGTTATATGTTGGCACACAAGATCAAACATCAGTAATGTATATGCTCATTTGATGTTTTTATATAAATTTCATAAAAAGTTATTAGAATACTTGAGACCGTTACAAAGAATTTCTCCCTTTTTCATTTGTTATCAATATTAATTCGTTATAATCGCAGTCATTGCAAAACTGTGAGTGGTGATAGACTGCTGACTAAAGTTTGCATTTCCAAGTAAATCAACAATCTGCTGTCTCAAAAGAATTAAGTTGAACATAGCCTTATTAAAAGGTTTAAGTCATTTATATGATGTTTTTTAGTTAAGAAACCAAACGTTTGTGCAATGTCCCTTGCAATTTCAAACGACGTACCAGTGCGTTGCGACTTACAGTTTGTAAATCACTGCAGGCTAATACATAAACAAAGCTTAAGTTTAGCAATCATGCTGAAACTTTCGCGGAACCCCTGAATTCGCTGTTGAGAACCACTGTTGTAGAGGCTTTTGACGCAGGGCCGGTTACCGAGATCAGCAGAATGAAGAAAAATTTGAAAAATTACTTCGAATTTGGTGCCTTCTGAGAGCAACAAAAATTTGGCATAGCAAAGTACCACTTGGAAAACTCCTGCGTACCACAGACCACTGTTTTAAGCAATATATATTTGTGTTGTTTTATTGTCACATCTACAAAGTTTACACCTCTCACTCATACTAAAATTGAATTACTGATATTTTTAGTGTTTTTGTATTTTTTTGTATATTCATAACTTTACCAAAGAAAACCGGAGCAACAGAATGCTCACTCCACAGAACAATTAGCCTTGTGAATCATTAAACAAAGATCTTACTCCGAATCATGATGATCAGATTGAGACCAAAACTAAAATCGGAAATTTCAACGGCACAGTTTGGATTTGTTCCAGACAAGGGACCACAAAAAGGAATTTTTACATTAAAAATGATAGGCTAACAGAGAGATGTATGTCCGATTCTTCTGTTTATTTAGAGAATTTTTGTATTTTATTCCACAATATCGTTTCTTTTGCATTCTTGCATTTTATCCAGTGTTTACCTTTGAGTGCCTTCCCAGACGGCAAAATCTGTCATTTTTACATTGTCGTCTGCAGACGTTGAATCATGTTGACTTATTGTAAAAATGATGAATTTTGTTGTCTGGGTTCGTTCAAAATAATGTGCTTTAGGCTACATCAAAACAGCATTTTTCATGATTAACAATAGAGGTTAATGAGATAAACAGAAGTGTTTTATTAGTGGTTCGAGTGTGTTATTGTTCAAAATACATGTAAAAACTTAGGCTACATACGAGTCATTAATTACGGAGATAGCATAAATCTTATGCTCTAAAACAGGGGTCACCAACTTCAGGGCCGCATGCGGCACGCTGTTATGTGCGGCCCGCGGAAGGTATCAGCGTACAAGTATAACCAAAAATACTTTTCTTGAGGAGTTAAAGAGCATGAAGGCAAAACATACTTTCTGGAAGGCATATTTTCGCTTTGCTTATGATTCCACCGACCAACTAATTAGATTGTAGTTCTAGGTGGGGGTCGCTTGAAGTTATTCCAATGCAATGTCCAACCACACTGTCTCAGTGGTTAATTAAAACGTCTGTTTTCGAAATTATCTGTCAGCATAGGGTTGCTTATTTTAAGTTTGTAAATGTCATGTAAACACTAGTGTGCGTTTTACCGTTATTGCTTTTCATAAGCAGTGTTCCGTTTATGCAAGTTTTATTGGCAAAATAGGTCGGTGTGACAACTCAATTTATAATAAATTGGCAAAACGTTATGTATAAATTTAAAGACTTTTTCTGGTTGTAATACGAAAATATTTAGCTTAATACTGCAAAATGTTGTTAATCAACAATTCTCGCCATGCTGATAAGCACCGCAAGTGACAGTTGTCTGATAATCAAAGAAAGACGGTTTTAGAAACTTTCACAGAAAGGATAAAAAACCAATTCATTGCTTTTTTAGAGAGAACGCTGTTCATTAGTTACGATAGAAACGTTTTTTCGGTGATTTCCACAAGCGTTTGTTTCATGGTGCCTGGTTTTTTTGTTATTGGAGTTTATTTTTTGCTGATATGTTTGCAGGTAGTGACCTGCAAACATATTGTTGTCGTATTGCGATGTGTCAAACATTTCCTTGTTTACTGTTAATTGAAAGATATCTTTTGTGAAGCGAAGTGACAACACCAATCTTGCTTGGCGATGAATATTCTGATGAAACCGCTCGCCTCGCTATAAGTGCGAAAAACAAGTGGCCTCGTTTATTAGACATTGTCAAAGAAGTCAGAAGTGTTGTTAAAGGAGTTTGGCCTGGTAGTTAGCATTGTTCGACTAATTTTATTGCTGCGGTATTCTAAGATAAATATTAACATGTAACGCTAGATACTGGGTACGAAATGCGTTCTTTTCTAGCATACGAGTCAACTAACATAAAATTTTATTAGTGCGGCCCGCCACAACTCTCCTTAGTGCTAAAGTGGCCTGCATGCAAAAAAGGTTGGTGACCCCTGCTCTAAAACAAAATCATATATTATCATATATAGTCAAACTGGCAAATGCGCGGACGGACAGTTTTCACGATAATGTGCGGTCCATCAATTTAGAGTATAAAAAACAGGTATTAACCGGCGGTTCAATTCAATAATATCAAACCTCCATCTTTACACTCTGACTATAATAAAAAACTATTCCTATTTCACGTGAAAGTTGAGAGTAATTATGCATTGATTTCAACGACCTACTTTTTGGGCAAAGTCAAATTTAGGACCGGTTTTGCGAACTTTGATCTTCTGCTTTGCAAAGCAACTTGATTGAGTTACTTTACGCGTTAGTCAAACGTAGAGTGGTTTCACTTCAACCTGAATAAAAAAAATTTCTACTTTCTTTCCGAATTAAAATCATTAATCAGCGCATTCGAAAAGGTTTTCAAGAATTTCGTTATTGCGCTGTGACATGCATGTTTATGGTAAACAACTTCACCTCACTTCCCACTTTCTTGTCCGCAATTCTCTTTTAAATACCGGCAAGCGTACTCTTGCTCCTCGGTCGAGAGTATTAATTACGCAATTCATTATGATGCAACCGAAGGCTTTAATTTATCACATGGCTCACCCAGACATCAAAATTCATCATTTTTACATCGATTTAACGTCTGCAGACGTTGAATCAATGTAAAAATGACGGATTTTGCCGTCTGGGAAGGCACTCAAAGGTAAACACTGGATAAAATGCAAGAATGCAAAAGAAAAAATATTGTTGAATAAGATACAAAATTCTCTAAATAAACAGAAGGCGACGAGGGATTTAGAATTTTGTAATAGTTGAAGTTTCTAATATATTCTAAGTTTGCATGCAGACGGCGACGCGGGATACATGTCAATTTTATCTGAGCAAAGTTTTCAATTTAATAGTTCAAACATTTTGCTCTAAATTTCATTTCAATTTATTTTTCTTTGTCGGAATGCAAAAGAAACGATATTGTGGAATAAAATACAATTCAAAACTGAAGCCCAATAGGGAACTAGCCAAATCGGACTGTAGCCGAATAGGGAACTAGCCGAAACAGGCCATTCCGATATATGTAATATGTGTAAAAAAAAATCGTTTTCACGGATCGGTGGCCTGAAAGGTCATATGCGAATTCACACTGGTCAAAAATCATATGAATGTGATGTGTTCAAAAATGGGAAAAACCAACTGAAAAAGGTGATCTGGTACTATGACACTTCCTCAAATGGGCGATCTACCTAATACAGAAAGCAATATCACTAAGAAAATACATCAATAGCTTTTTTTCCTTGGTCTGAACCTTAAAGCATTTAACCAGGCTAACACTCACAATAGTATTTCAATAAGATTTAATTTATGTTGTGGAACCGGTTTTCTTCCATTAGGAATCGTCAGCACAACTGAGTCGAAATAAAAATTAGCCTACAATATCAATAGATGTCAGCACAACCGGACCCAAAAATCTCCAAAATCAATAGATGTCAGCACAACTGGACCTATTTAACTCATTTTCAGCCTTTTCTTGTTGGTCGGAATTCGTGGAGATTAAAGCGATTCAATATGAAGCATTGTTTGTTCATTCCGTTTGTGGAAAAAGATTCTAAAACGTTTGCTCGCAAAATCGGACAGTTTATGAAAAGTAAATTTGATGTGGACGTTTTTCCTGTTTATAAAACATTCAAAATCAGTTCGTATTTTCAACTAAAGTCCCAGACGCCTTCGCCTCTCTGTTCAAATGTCGTATACAGTTTTACATGTCCGTGTGATTCGGCATTGACATACATCGGTATGTCCACCAGACATTTCACCACGAGAGTATGGCAGCATTTGAACTTTAAAGACTTAAAAAAAAGTGCCATCAAAGACCATATTATGGAGTGTTCCTTTTGCACGAATCGAAAATTCTCTGCTGACTCATTTAAAATTTTACGCAAAGGCAAATCCCAATTTGACACAAAAATTCAAGAAGCGCTATTAATCAAACGCTACAACCCAAATTTAAACAAACAATTATTTGCTGGCGGCGCGTCCATTCTACTAAACATTTACTAAGTTAGATGGATCACGTTCCCTGTGGTGCTAATTCGTTTGTAGTCATGTGGTTGCCTTTTTCTAATGTAATTTTGTTTTCTGTCCGTCTGTTTGTTTTCCACACTATTGCTTTTAACCGCTGCGTATTTCTTGATGCTTACAATTAGTTAGCTAGTTACCTTCAAGAAGTTGAAATTTATTGCATTTTATTAATATTTTCAGATTCCTGATGAGGGCTTAGGTTAAGCCGAAAACGTTTGAATGTTAAACTATTTTGTAAATATGTAAAAAATATATACTGTTGTAATGCTCAACCCTGTGGCATTGTTGTGTCTTGCCTGTCTTTGGTATAAAAAAGCAAACTCTCTCCCGAAACTATATTATGATAATTATATGTTGAAGAAAAATGTATGACGAGTCCAAATTATATCAGGTTATCTTGTTGTGTATCGCGATTTCGAATATTAAACTCTCTTCAGCTCTACTTTATAACAGGCATAGTAAAATCTTTAGTAGGTCAGTTTAAGAATGCAGCAGTTAAGTTTAAAAAGAAACCAACAATTAGTGTTTTTCCGTTTACAGTACGGTATATATATATATGTTGTAAATCATTTCTACATTATTTTAAGTTGAGGTTCCATTTTTGTGAAAAAGCTTTCGTCTGTGATGTGTGCAAAATCTTTTCTTAAGTTAATTATTTGAAGCCTATCAGCTGTATATAGTTCTATTACCGTATGTTTTATATTAGTTTGTGCAACATGGAAATAAAACACTGTGCTTTCGTTAAAAGTTTGTGTAATGTGATATTACTTTTCAAGATTTCACTTTTGTGAGCATTATTTGTGCTTTTATGGATAATTGCATATAGAATTTACCTTGAGATATTTTTGGAGAAAAGCATTCGACTATTCGTACTGTTCACCAATATTGAATTTTCACATTTTGTTATCTATGTTTCAGGTGATAGGCTGTTTATCCTGCAATATTTTTCATACTTTGTATGTTAACTGATTTTTTTTTCACCATTTCACATTTTAACATGAATCAAAGTGAAGCAATTCTGGTAAAGCTTGAAGAATGTGAACCATATGGAATCAATAACCAAGAACAAGTGGTGAAATTGAAAATTCATGAGAGAAGTCACACTGGTAAAAAGCCATACAAGTGTGATTTATATGAAAAATCATTTCCACAACATAGTAGTTTAATTCGGCATAAAATAATTCACACTAGTGAAAGTCCATATAAATGTGACATGTGTGAGAGATCGTTTGCCCTCATCGGTAACCTGAAACGTCATATGCGAATTCACACTGGTGAGAAGCCATATAAATGTAACGTGTGTGAGAACTCGTTTGCACGGGTCGGTGATCTGAAAGGTCATATGCGAATTCACACTGGTAAAAAGCCATGTAAATGTGACTTGTGTGAGAAATCGTTTGCACGGGTCAGTCACTTGAAAAGTCATATGCAAATTCACACCGGTGAAAAGCTATATAAATGTGACGTGTGTAAGATATCGTTTGCACGGGTCAGTTACCTGAAAGGTCATATGCGAATTCACACTGGTGAAAAGCCATATAAATGTGACGTGTGTGATAAATCGTTTGCACAAGTCAGTAACCTGAAAGGTCATATGCAAATTCACACTGGTAATAAGCCATATAAATGTAATGTGTGTGAGAAATCGTTTGCACTGGTCAGTTACCTGAAAGGTCATATGCGAATTCACACTGTTGAAAAGCCATATAAATGTGACGTGTGTAAGATATCGTTTGCACGGGTCAGTTACCTGAAAGGTCATATGCGAATTCACACTGGTGAAAAGCCATATAAATGTGACATGTGTGATAAATCGTTTGCACAAGTCAGTAACCTGAAAAGTCATATGCAAATTCACACTGGTAATAAGCCATATAAATGTAATGTGTGTGAGAAATCGTTTGCACGGGTCAGTTACCTGAAAGGTCATATGCGAATTCACACTGGTGAAAAGCCATATAAATGTGACGTGTGTGAGAAATCGTTTGCACAGGTCATTAGCCTGCAAGGTCATATGCAAATTCACACTGGTAAAAAGCCATATAAATGTGACGTGTGTAAGAAATCGTTTGCACGGGTCAGTCACCTGAAACGGCATATGCGAATTCACACCGGTGAAAAGCCATATAAATGTGACGTGTGTGACAAATCGTTTTCACAGGTCGGTAACCTGAAACGGCATATGCGAATTGATAATGGTGAAAAGCCAAAATTTGATGTAGGCCTATGTGAAAAAGTGGTTCCGTGTGTTAGCAATTTGAATAGTCAGAAGATGGAGAAACACTCTGGAGGAAAGTTATAGGGATGTGATTTGTTTGTTATTGCAATACTTATTTATTATTATGTTAACAATTTGTCTGCTTTTCCTTTGTTTTTGGTGAATGGGTATTAAGAGATTGTTTTGTTTGATTGAAGTTACTTTGTAGTTTGTATGCTACCTTGTTACTATGAATATAGATTGTCGCTTGTGATATTTTTGAATGTTTTGTATTGCTAATCGTCGTATAACTGGGGTCGGCAACCTTTTTCGAACCGCGGGCCAAAACCAAAATTTACGAAGTCTTGGCGGGTGGTAGCTCACATTTTCCATTAACAAATTATTTTTTTTATAAAGTTGTCACAACTTTCGAATTTACAAAATTTAATCAGATTAAGTCCTGATTTCGTTAACAAAATCACAAAATATAACATACGGTACATTTATTGCTAAAACAACATTAATGTGAGATTTGGCAGTTGTTTTAGTTTGAAAGTTTTTGAAGTTCAAGCCGTGAGTTGGATAAGGAAAGAAGCATGACATCTTGCAAGTGGTTGTCAAAAAATGTTGTTCTCAAGTTACATCACGCGTTTTGACAAAGGGGTGCCGGAATGACTCTTCGTACAGTACCCCTAGTGAAAATTTCTCTCAGAGGCCCAGTAGGCAGGTCGTTTTATAGGCTACCGTACTATAATTTGAAAAAACGGCGGCGGGCCGGATGATTTTCCTTGGCGGGCCGTAGGTTGCCGACCCCTGTGTAACTTTTCGTGATTTGTTTCCTGTGTTTCTGGACAGGAGTCATTTGTGGTATTTTTTGAACTTGTTGAGAACATGTTCTAACCCGACAATAATTAATCTTTGATTGAATTTCAAACTACACCATGACTTGATATTGCTTTAAGCAATTGATATCTATGTTTTCTGATTTTTTTTGTCACATTGCCGTAGGTTTGTTTTTAGTTTTCTTGTTGTTTTGATTCTGTTGTTTACTTTAGTTTGCAAGATAATTTTCTTATTAGCAAATTAGACGTCTAATTGAGGAAATGTTGATGTTGCACTACAGTCTATATTGCTTAGTAAAGTATGAATTTAAAAGACTTGTGCCCTAGCGTAGACTCTTAACTGCGGATCCACAAAGTAAAGACGCCAAACAACAATGGCAGCAAGTTTCGGCGAAGCTATCGAACTGCTGATAAAATGAATAAGAATGAACTTTTGAATAAGAATAATGTATTTAAACTGAATAAGAGTTTTTTGACTTATTTTTGATTTAAAACGTTTCAACTTCAATAATATGCCAAAAACCTTGCTTTTGTGAATATAGACTGCAACCTGTGATTGTTTTGATAATGAATATTCTCACTGTTAACCATTATTGAACCTTTCCTATTTCCGTTTGGTAGCCTACTTCGTGTAACATTGAAAAATGACTGCTTGGTGTAACATTGAAAAGAGTTATGGTTCGTTTGTTTTTAAAAATATGTGAAATATAGTTATTAATTTTCAGGATTATACTTTTATGCACATTTTGTGTGATTTCATAAAAATAGAATGCAACCTGTGACATTTTTGAACATGAAAATTCCAACTGTTAACCATTACTGACCTTTTCACAGTTTGTTACCTGTCTTTCAGATCTTAAAATGCCTCTGACAGGTAAATTTACCGAATTTATTTGCCTAAGATATCAAAAAAATGACACTAACAAACTTCCCTGACCAGAAAATCGTAAAAAATATCAACAGGCTACTAAGTTACAAGCTTGCAAACTTTCGTTGACATTGGCGAATCTGGCACTCATTCAATTGCGAAAATAAAAACGGCAACACCGCTGTGACGTCACCGTAAGCGGGAAGGATACATTCTTTCTCTGTGGTGACTTGGTAAAGTATAGTACGGCTACTGCAAAACGTGAATGTGTGGGGCTCTGTTGGTCTAACGCATGTGCAAATCAAGAATTACCGAAATGAAAAAGTGAACTTATTATTACTATCAGGTTTCGATCAAATAGGTTGAGTTTATTTTTATCAAACAGCATCTCACTTCAATTGAAATTGCAGTTTCTTAGGCCTACAATTTGGATACTTTTTTTATTTGTCCTAATCTGGCTATAGCCATTTGCAGTGTAACAATAGTATCTCACAAACAGTAGCCTTAATTTATGGTTAAGGCAATGCCTACAAATTGCTGTTTATGTGTCAGTGACAAAAACCGTGTGCTTTCTTTTCACGCTTTCCCACAAAACAAGGTGCTGAGAAAAAAATGGTCAAAGTTTTCTTCAAGTGTTCGAAAGTGGGATGGGCCATACAAAACTAGTCGTATTATGCTCTCTTCACTTCACTGAAGATGATTTTATTAATACCACTCAAGTAAAAATGAGCTTGAGCGAACTTTACATTTTGAAAAAATCTGCCATACCATCTATAAAAGTAAAGATGCAACCAGTTGCTGATGATGATTCCAGCACTTCTAAACAACAACGTTTACAAAAACGTACCCTTGCACAGGTAAAGTAGGCTTTTACATGTGTAGACTCTGCTATGTAGGCTACGTAGCTGTATAACTAAGATTTTGTTAACACTGGCACTGACAACTTGCATTGCGCAAAGCTCACTGCTTGCAGTTTGATGCTCTCGGAAGCAACAATCGGATTGTGCTGCCGTCATGCATTGTTTGGCGAATCCGAAACAATTTTCTAGATCCAGATGGCCGTTACACCGGATTTCAATGGCTAACTGAAGGCACATTATGAGAGAGAGAGAACTTTTATTTATTTTTGAATAATGATGATGAATTATAAACAGACATAACTCAGCAACAACACTACATTTAACATTATAAAAACAAAAAGCGAACGTTTTCGGCTAGTCATATAGCCCTTTTCAAGCCTATAAGAAAATACATTATTAAAAGAAATGCTAAAGAATCATATAGTATCACAGCAAAAATATGGTCAAAGCTAAAACATTTGAGAAACTGCCTCGCTCACACAAAATGATAACTGAAAATTACACAGCACAACGGGTCAAGTATTTCAGAGGTAAAATTAATTGATTGTTCAGACAAGGACTCAGGCAGATTACGCAAGAAAGACAGAAGCACAAGAGATAGTGGCACAAAACAAAGTAAATGCGAGAAACACAAGACGTGATAATTCAATCAAAAAACTGCTAAAAGGTAAGAAGCTCCGCAAGCAAATAATTGCCTGTTGAGCCCTGGGTTTAAAGATTTGATGATCAATGCCTCGTGAATCTTGGTGTCGAATTCGGACAAACACTTACGAACAATTTTGAAAGACTGCAAAGACGGTTTATTGTTAGAGCACGATTGGCAGTTTCTAATATGGTCTTTAATTGCACTGTTTTTATTAAAATTAGCTAAATTCAAATTAAATATTACGTCATTTTGGCTCAACTTACCTACCCCATGTGGTAAGTTGAGCCGGGGTGTGAGGAAAGTTGAGCCACTCGTTTTTGTTCAATAACAAAAGCTGTAGCGATGGTAGCCTACATTATAAAATGCTATGCAATACATATGTTCACGAAATTATTGCCCAGATATTTGTCCCGAATTGTAACATGGACTGTGACGCAATGGTGACGTCATCATTGCGATGCACTGTCATGCTTGAGCGACAATCTCTCGTTATTTTTTCTCTATTCACTAACTCGTGTTTTGCTGCTTGGCGAAAACGTGGTTCGGCCTTTTACGATGTGATAAATCTATCGGACGGACGTATTAGAGTGTGCAGTGACTATTCCACATCACAATTGAACCCGTCTCTTTTTGACAATATACAATCTTAACTCGACACATGTGGAACCTTAGTCGACAGTTAGAAAGAAGACAGGTTGGGTAGCAGTTAATACATATCTGCTACCAGGAAGAAAGAACAACATGTAAAAGGATAAATTTATTTTGTTGTGACCAGGGCCGGATTTAGCTGATGGGGGCCCGGGGCACTTTTAGATCGGGGGGCCCCCCTGCAAAATTTTTTTTCAAGCCTACGGCGCGAAAAACCACCTCTGCGTCTACAGTAGCATCAATCCAGCACTGCACAGCATTTTGCAGAAACTTCAAAGGCTGAAAGGAAGAAAAAATAACACAAAATCACATTTTTTCCACGTAGGGAGGCCCTTCAAAAGTCGGGGGGCCGGGGCACCTGCCCCCTCTTCCCCCCTAAATCCGGGCCTGGTTGTGAATGTTCGACTGTGAAATTGCGCACTTCCCAGCCGACAAAGCTGCCACTTTTTTGTTGATTAAACGTCAACAGACGTTGAATCAATGTAGTACTAGCAGATCGTGTCAACTGACCTGCAGAACAGAAAATAAAACGATGAATTATTACACAATCCTGATTAAATAAACCTCCAAATGTGAATTTTCTAAATCAATTTCCGTTGTCTGTCAGATCTAAACTTATTCCATATGCCACTGATCAAGAGAGCATGGAAACCGGAATTTCTGCTGACGGCAGAAAGTTTCTCCAACTGTTCGTGTGAGGAAGCTTTAACGACATCCTCTTTAAGAAAAGCACACTCATCGTCTGCTTTAAAGACAAAGGACAACTTTTCCTCGGACTTTCCAGGCACTTTTCTTAAAAAGTTGGCCTCAATTTCTCCATCTTCATTGAAGCATTCGATTTTACCAATGTAATGCACAGGTCGGGTTTTCCCTTGCATGTTGCTAGTAGGCTGCAAGTTACACTACAAATAAATTTAAACTTCAATAGACCAATGGACAAATTATTTTTTCCAGAGATTTAGACTCTTAAAGAGTAAAATACACTTTGTTATCTATTTAATGACTACATATATCATCACTTAACACTGGCAGCTGAAGTGAGAAAAGTTGAGCCACCGGCTCAACTTACCTGTACATCACTGGCTCAACTTACCTCAAGGTCGCCGTTAAAAGTTAAACGAGAATTTCTCCAGTCATATATGAGCTAGCAACCTCACTTTAATATTTTCTGAATAAGCTAACATTAGTGATTACTGTTAGACATATCAATACTAGTGAATGCCATAGACATTTTGTAAAACTCAAAAAATATTTTTTTTTAAAAAGTTCAAAAAATTTCCCAAAATCACTAAAAACAGTTTTTCTGTCTTTCTACAAGACAAAGACCTATAATCTTTACAGAACAGCTCCATTTAAGATAAACGGTCAGGTAGGTGGCAATAGAAAGTTAATGCGATTTTTATTTTTCGAGTTACGGGGGGTGGCTCAACTTACCTCACCTTCCCCTACCAACTCCGACCAAACTGTGATCCACCAATTATATCTAGGGAGCGTTTGTTTCATCCATCGTTAACGACGCCCACTTAGGATGACGTAATACCATCAAAGTCGTCCCAGAGCAGTGAAATATGGAGTTTCGCCTGTGGTGGCGCTGCGGAACAGTCGTTTGATATAAATTACGCCCTAACCAGTTGAGCTACGAGGTTAAGATTAAAAAGTTTGCTAAGTATAATTCTGCGCTAGGAAATGCTTTAAAAAGTTACTATACTTGGATCCAACCTGTCAGGGGCACTTTAAAAAACTTGTTGAATGATTCATGTATTGTGTGACTACTACATAATTTTTCATTCAGGCACGTTTTAAACCTTTCAAGGTTTTGCCACCTTTTCCCGTTCATTAACGTGCTGGTAGGTCATTAACGTTCTGGTAGGTCTATCCGGCCAAAACGGGTCGTACACGGTGCTGGCATATTATTTTCACATGGCTCGTCGTTACATTTATCAACAGCAACTTTTTCATTAGTAGCAATGTTTTTATTAGCAACAAGTATCTGCATTTCTCGACGTTTAACTGTGGGAATAATGGGCTAGACGTTCGGTGATTAGTTTTCCAACTATCACAAAAATTCGCAAATTCGGACGTTAACTCGACCATCTACCTCCACTTTTCAAAATTATCTGCAACATTTCCTTGTTGGAAGTTCATCTCTGACTTTGTTGCTTGTATCAAATCCATCTCTGACTCCGACACTAAGTCGATTGAACTTATAATTGTAATACATGTAAGAAAGAAAACTGGCGCAACACTGTCAAGGAAGCCTATTTAAAGGTGACCAATTATGACGTCATCGAAAGCGCTTAAAGCAAATGCGAGATACTGGTAAGGGCAAATTCCCACACAAAATTAAGAGGGCAACCGTGCGGTTCCTATACATTACAATGGTTACCCAGGGATATCTAGAGAAGGGGATATGAAGGCTCGCAGCGATTGCCTTATTCTCATTACACTACCAGGGCGGTAGTTTGTAGTGCTTTAAACATGTGGTTCTTTTTAAAATCGTAGAAAGTTTTGTAGTGCAGCTGGTACGATGAGCTACAGAAGACAGTTAGCAAATGTTACGTAAAGTAGGCTATATTTAAAGAATACTGGTTTACAACAACAGTTGAAAAGTTACCAGTAAGCTGATTTTTATAACAAAGCCTTTGCAGGAGGCTAGATGTAAAGCAAGTATAGCCTATGGGTAGTTAAATTAACAAGTAACCAAGAACATGCTGTGAATATCCAATTGTCATTTTACGATAAACAAAAGCCCTTCTATTGTCAGACGTAATGATTGATTGAATCTTTATCCTCGGACTGGGAAAGCTTCTTGCAGAGCTTAATCCTGGCAGTTTCGCATACTTGTAGAGGCTTTGAATCACTGACGCAGGCCCGGTTGCGAAATATTTTTTCCCACGAGATTTCTGTCTCATTTACATATTTTGGTAAAAGTTTGTATTAAAACCGTGTGAATGCAACATTTTCTCGTTGGCACGGTTGGTTCAGTGGTATCATCCTCTGCCTAGTATTCGTGAGAACGAGGGTTCGACGCCCGTCGAAGTCAAACTTTTTTTTTTCTTTAAATTAATTTTTGCGGTGCACAAGAGCTTTTCAAAAAAGTAGGGTTAGGGAAAGCTTATATTTTATTATCATTGCAGAATTTTATTGGCAAATAGTTATTTCGCAATCTGAATCAACCAATCTCTCAAACACTTTCGGAAAATCTTACTTTTAAAGTGACTAAAATCAATGAGACAGAAATCTCGTGGGAAAAAAAATTTCGCGGCCCGGTCACCGAGATTGACAGAATGAAGTTTCCGATTGTTGAAGTTTTTATTGCCGGGAAATTATTCCATCCAATAGATGCCGCTGAATGGAGAGCAGTCCTTAACGTGCGTTGCTCAAGCACACACCCCGAGAGTCGAACCAGCGCCGCTTGATCTTGAAGCTTCTTCGTTCCAGAGGTGACGCGCTAACCAATTGAGCTATCGGGACGTATAATAAAAGCCTTCCTATCCCCTTCTTTAGATATCCCTGTGGTTAGCGTACATTAACAATACCAATTTTTGGCTACTTCGAATAGATTATAGGCTAGCTGTAGGCTACTCCAGTGGCATACGGTGGCCATTTTTTGGGTACCGGTATTCAAAATTTTTAAAAAGCTTCAAACATGGATATCTAAAGAAGGGGATACGAAGGCTTTTAAAACGTCTGACTGTAGAAGGGCTTCCGTTTATCGTAAATAATGTCTGTTTACCTTTAAATGACGATGGCACCGATAGTAGGTTAATAAATCTTGTTATGCTAACCTGCATTGCGCTATTAGCATCAGTCCTGGATCCCAACTGCATGCTCATGGTTACTTGTTAATTCAACTACTCGTATAGCCTACTTCCTTTACATCTAGCCTACTGCAAAGGCTTTGTTAAGAAAAACAGCTTACTTGTAACTTTTCAACTGTCTAAACAACTATTCTTTAAATATGTTCTATGTAACGTTTACTAACTGTCTTTGGTAGCTGACTGTACCAGCTGCACTACAAAACTTTCTGCAATTTTGAAAACAACCACATGTTTCACGCGCTACAAACTACCGCCCCGGTAGTGTCATAAGAATATGGCAATCGCTGTGAGCCTTCGCATCCCCTCTTTAGATATCCCTGGCTTCAAACACATGCTTGATTTGCGCAGTGACTCTTTATATCATATTATAGCGATCCATGATAGCGTCAAATAGGATTCCCTTTCTTTAACTATAGTAAACCAGTTTGACATACATATTGTTTCCTAGGGATTCTGTAATTTTCCATACAACCTGCTCCCGAAGTAAAAAGGGAGCAGACAATAAAATGGTTTGTTTGCATTTGGCGAGAGCTCAGCTCAGAAAACATTAAATAGATTGTGTAGTTTTATGTACCGGTAACACTTTTGACGACTGTTAAAATGTAATAATTCGTAACCTCTTATTATTTCGTTATTCAATACACACAATATTATACGAACACCTTCTGATACTAAAAATTATAATCCGAGTAGGCTAATAATTGTGTGTAAATAGTTTAATGGAGTCACTTAAATTAGATACGGTAGATAGAATTTTCCTCAGATAGTCGGACAGTCTTAATATCTGCCAACAAATTTAAATCAAAATTTTACAAGTGCTCCTATTCCGTTTATATTGTACTCCAGTCTCCAATGTATATGCATGTTATCTGTGGGAAAATTATCATCAACGTGACATTAATCGCCTGCGTGTTGCCTTCAGTAACGCATTAAGAATTATACACAATTTGCCTAAACACTATAGCGTACGTGAACATCAAGTCTTGTGCAACATTATAACATTTGATGCATTACTTCGGAAATATGTTTTTTCTTTTGTTGGAAGATGCGAAGTATCGTCTAACTGTATTGTTGCCTCCCTGATGAGGTCCGATTGCCATCGTATACCAAATTACCGTCTTCATTATAATAATTCTATGTATGCTGTTACCTAGTCTTGATGGCTGCCATGTCATCTGATTGTTTTTATCGTTCTGAATACTTTCAATTCTTCTAACTTGTAACACTACCGTACCATTGTATGTAAACTTGTAACAGTAGATAGCCTATTTAGTGAGAGTTTAAACTGACGACATCCAAAGTGGCTCTCTGTGACCTTTGTGCATTTGCAGTTTGTGTATTATTTCGTTGTTTTGTTTTGGATATGGACAGCTTTGTTTGACGCAAATAAATAACAATGATAACAATATTGATTTAATCAATCAAGATATAAACTATCATTAGTCATGAAATATTGCCAGAGTATCCCATCAATTTATTTCGATGTGGTCTGAACAGCTGTTGAGAAAACTTAGTGTGTGTTTGAAACCTGCTGAAATAGTGTGAACACCCGAAAAGTGGTCATGGTATGCCATTAGGCTACCGTAGGCTACTCTAAAAAACAAATTTTTCAAAAAGCACAAATTTTTTACAAACACGTTAAAAAAACAGAAACTAAAAAAAAAATGATGTAAAAACGTGGCGGCTTCTTAGTCAAACAACATTTTTTGATGACAGACCGCTGATGAAAAAAAATTGTAGCCAAATTTTTGACTGGGGAATTGGAATTTTTGGGGAAGAGGTTCTTGGAGAATTTCTATAGAAAATTGCTATTAAAATAAAACACTTTCTATATTTTAGTTTTTAATATTTTTGCTTGTTTGAACTTCAAGATTCCCGATGACAATCGATGTCACTATTTTGTCACCAAATAACTCGTTAAATGATTCTTGTATTGGGTGATGTCACAACACGTGAGGTTCACTCACGTATTGTCCATCTTGTTTTGCAAAGATTTTCTCAAGTTAACCCAGACAGCAATTTGACGGATTTTGCTGTCTGGGAACATGTCCTCGCCCGTATCATTGTGTAGCCTATATCTTTGAGCCAATTCAGCAGAGGTGGGTACCCGCTACTTTTAAAGTAGCGCGCTACCGCTACTTGGACCAAAATAGCGCGCGCTACCCGCTACTCGGACCAAAATAGCGCGCGCTACCGCTACTTTTATCTAAAATGACACTAGGAAACACTCTTCAAGTCAAAAATGACCTTGAAAACGAATGTTATCATTCGTTTACACTGTCATTTTAACGTTGTCATAGAAAACACAATCTAAGGGAAATTTATTGTTACCAGTAGGCTACGCATCTTTCACAAACACGAGCATTTCAAAATGAGAGTCACTAAGTCCTACCCGCTTTGGCTTAAGCACATTTTTTCCAACAGAGAAAAGTCTCCCCACCGCAGCACTGGAAGGAATGGGGGTGTTGTATTTAATGAACAGATGTTTTAACTTGGTATTCGAAAAGCTCAAGGACTTGCTCCTGTCCGAAAAAAGGGCGTCCACAATTGCTGTTTCCTTCTGCACCGACGTTTCACGGGATGGTGCCAACACACCAAAAAATTTATCCTCGGAGTCGTGACTGGTGTTGGTGCCACTCTTCTTGGTATCAACCTGGCTTGATTTCTCCCGCAACAGTCGAATTACATCTGTCTTGACTTTTTCTCGCAGTGCGTCAGCATCATTCGTGGAAACGTAGTGCAGAAATTGTAGCCACGACGTCTTGAAGGAGGGATGAAGACATGATGCCATAACGCGTTTCGTGTCGTTGAAGCACTTGTTGAATCGTTTCTTCGCCCCTTCAAGGACTTTCACTTTCAACTCCTCACAGGTCACAAGATCACTGATCTCGGTAAACTTCTTTGCGCAAATTGTAATGGTTGGAATTGGAAGCAAGACTCCGTAATACGCCTTAAGACCGAAATTTTGCAACCAAATCGATTATATGGCTGCATGACCACGCCAGTGTTGCCAAAAAAACGAGTCTTTTTTTCACTTCAAATTAAAAAGTAGCGGGAAGCGGGAGTGCGACTGAAAAAAAGTAGCGCCTCTCCCGCTACCACTACTTTGGAAAAAAAATAGCGCCGCTACTCCAACTAAAAAGCAGCGCCGCTACTTTTACCAAAAAAGTGGCGGCGCTACAAAAGTAGCGCGCTACTGCCCACCTCTGCAAGTCAGTAATATTCCAGTTTCTTGTTCCGAAGTAAGATCGTGGCCTTTCAAAAGTGAAATTTCTCTTAGATACAAATCAACTAAAAACACAACCTGTCAGCTACCGTCAAGAAAATGAAATATCTTCTGAAAGGTGTCAAACCCGGAATAAATGACTGTAAGCTACCGTTATTAAAATTTCCTGTTTGACCCGACCTGGAATCGTCCCATGATCTACCAGAACTAAAAGCGAAACCACTCGGCCACTGAACTGATTGCCCGACTACAAATGACTCTGAATTGTAGCCTATGTGATTTTTTCAATTTTTTGAGTTTTGTGCGATTCCTCATGCTTCCGTCTTGCGTTAATGTAACGTTATTTTAATGTGTGAGATTACCCCAAGCATTTGCATTCTCATGTGCAGGGTAGCCTACAAGTGTCTGATTTGATTACTTGTGCTGCATTTCAATCAAAACAGTGCTTTGCCTAAGTTCCGTTGTGAGTTCCATTCAAACTACCCAGTCAGCAAACCAGTTCTTTGATTGATTCAACGTCTGCAAACATTGAAGCTATGTAAAAATGACGGAGTTTGCTGGGTTGTTGAATGCTTTGCAGCATAGCTCAGTTTTTGTCTGTTAGTTTAACAATGTCTGCACGAATACAATGTATTTTTCAGTTAACAGGCAAAAATGTTAAACATGTATCAAATTACCTTCCCTTCCCCTAAGGTCGACAGACCACTCGGCATGCTACAACTCAGCAAGTGATGAAACTCAGCAAAACAACCAAAGTCAGTAAATATGAAATCAGCAGTTTAGCAAGCTGCAGCTCAGCAAGTAAGTTTCAACTGAACAAGTCCTAAACAGAGCATGAAGCCCTGTAGCCTACATTCAGTCTAAAACAGTGGGAAAAATCGCGGAATGGCAACTATGCCGTCCATAGCAAAATAAGTGCAATAAGGAACACTGGGCAGATTGAGTTTCACTTTCATGATCGTTGTTTACTTCATAATTGTAGCCTAGATGCAAACAACCTGTGCCTGATGCTGTGAGTTCGCTGTGGTAGTAACGGTTTACACTAGCTTTCGGAACACAGTTTTGTAGTTTTTTGTTTGTCGTATCCAGGCTTATACCCGGTAGTTGAAGATTTAGATTAAGTGGTCGGGAAGGCAAGGAAGCCAATCTTCGTGTCCACCTTCAGGCATGCCTTTAAGTGTCCTGCCAAAAACATAGCCGCATGCTCTTGAGCGGTGTCGAACCGGTGCACTTTCGATTGCCACTCCAGGGCCTTCACCACTCGGCTATGCAGTTTTGTAGTCATGCGCAATGACAATTCGTAGCCATTTAAGAACTGATCGTTAGCATTTTTTCGACGACAATCATCGACTACCCATTGGGTTCGCTTCTGAATCCAACTCTTGCTAATTTTCTTTCTGGCTCATATTGAAAATAAAAAATTTTCTGAACTGATGTGAACTGCCATCCTAAATTGTAGCCTACTTACGTTATAAAGCTTTGGTAGAGAGTTTGCTTTGTTAAACCATAGAGAAATAAAACATAGTAACTTTGCAACCAAATCGATTATATGGCTGCATGACCACGCCAGTGTTGCCAAAAAAACGAGTATTTTTTTCTCGTAATCACTCTCGTATTTTTTTCTCGTATCATTTGTTCAGTTTGTGCTTTCAGTCCAGAGTGTCGTTACAGTGCATAGTCAAATTTATCTTACGATTTTCATTTTATGTATTGCAGATTTAATTCCTGATGAGGACACACGTACGTGTCGAAAACGTTTGAGTTTATTTTATTTAATTATGTTATATTTTGTGTGAAATAAAGTATGCTAAACCCGCTAAAGTTACTATGTTTTATTTCTCTATACTTACGTTATGTTGACGACATTTTTGCTATATTTAATGATGCTAATTCTTGTATGCAGTTTCTTAACGCACAACATCCTAATATAACTTTTATGGTAGAAAAAGCCAACCAGACCATTCCCTTTCTCGATGTCGAAATTAAAGTTAATAACAACAAGTTTGACACTTGGTTTGGCGAAAACCAACCAATACCAACTTCCTTCTCAATTTTAATGCTATATGTCCTTCTATCTACAAATCTGGATTAAGTAAGTGCCTGCTCAAGCGAGCACAAGATATTTGCTCTAATTTTGATAGTTTTAATAATGAAGTCAACCGATTACGTTCTCATTTTATTGCGAACAACTATCCCACATGGTTTTTTCCCTTTATTGGTAAAGCATCGAAACGTTTTATCAGCGATATGTCGAGTTTTATTAAAATGAAGTTCAACGTGGATATTCTTCTTCGTCGTATGAGCTGTTCTTCCGGACTAAGTTATATGTTTGGGCATGATGTCATCAGCCACTCGACAGTCTCGTCATCCAGGGCCTTCAGTCCAAGCGTTCCATGTGGTGGTTGATGGATTGGGCAGTCATGGACGACATGATCTACTGTCTGGTCTGTGGCGCCACACTCGCATCCCGGTGAGGGAGCCAGGCCCCATCTGCACATGTCTGAACGAAGGCGACCGACGCCGGTTCGTAGGCGGTTAAGCCGGACCCACGCAAGTCTTGCGAGGGACATTCCCGGAGGGTGGGGATCGACGTCGGGTAGGAAATCACGGAGTCGAAAGGTATTGTTTTGCCACTCTATGTTCCATGTGTAGTTCGTCCAGTGTGCCGCACTTATTCCAAGATCTTCAACGTTGTTCAGAAGCTGTCGTGCGGCTGGCACAAATGGGCATCTTGATTTCAGTCGCTGCTGTCCTCCAGGTAGGCGCTGGAGTGTAGCTTACTGTGGAGGAGGTGGTCGGGGTCCAGTGCGCGACGAGCAAGGGAAATCATGGCTCCTTTACGGCGAAGCTCAGCAGGTTGGATGCCTGCAAGGATGGGAAGGCAGTCCGTTGGAGTGGGACGCAGGCATCCAGTCACAGTGCGTAGTGCGTCATTGATGGCGGTGTCAATGTGGCGTCACTGGCGGGTGTGAGAGCTGCGGCACCACACTGGTGCGCAGTACTCAGCGGTAGAATGGACGAGGGCCAAGGTAGCTGTGCGAAGGGTTTTCGCATCAGCTCCCCAACCGAAACCCGCCAGCCGCCTCAAAAGTGCAACACGCGCAGATAGTTTTTTGCGCACTGACTCCAGGTGTCGTCGGTACGTGAGTGACCTGTCCAGGGTTACGCCGAGGTAGGTGGGTGGTCACAGCAGTAAACCATAATCTCTTCGAGTCTTCGTGGGAAAATTGTAACATAAGATTTCCGGATCCGTTCGTCTGTATGCAATGACCGAAAAGAAACACTCTTCCGAAACGTTTTTTCAAGAATTGTATTTCTGTAAAAATAGCCTCAAAGCTGTCGAAATTGGGACGCAACACGGTACGCCACTAAAAACTTGTCACTACGATACAAACTACTTAGATAAAAGACGGAACTTTCGTCCAGCTGACAAGCACTAAGCGAAACAGTTAAATTTGCGACCAACTTTCAAGCAACAACCTTACGAATGACTAGAATAATTTGCAATATCTCAAACTCACGTAAACAGTAACTGTGACGCAATAATGAAAGACATTGTCACGCAATTCAAACAGGTGTTCAAAGGTGGTGATGCAATGTTTTATCAGGTCTTACGAACAATGGTGCAATATTTGGACATTTTCTAGCAATTTCCATGACGTAAGATGCCAGCTAGGTTAAGTAGACCATAACGGTTTTTATATGACGTTTAATTTGGTGAAAATTGTCCGTAACAGTGGGTTCGGCGCAGTAGGGGAGATGTTTGTCATCGGTGGTAATGTTGATCTCACGTTTTGCTTCCTTGTTGTTTAGATGGAAGGCCGCCGACACTGTCTTTGCCTTGCTGAGCTGTAGCCTCCATTTCTGGAGATATGTTGATATAGTTGACATGTCCTGGCTTAGGTTCCTCTCCATTGACTGCCAATCTCCGGCTGGATGCAGGAGAGTCAGATCGTCTGCGTAAGCATACTTCCTGGAGATGGTGTCAGGCAGGTCATAGATGTAAGTGTTAAAGAGGAGGGGAGCCAGGACAGAACCCTGTGGGACGCCGTTCCTGAGTCGACGTAGTCTACTTCGTCGGCCGCTACCGGTGGAAAGGGTAAAGCTGCGGTTTTGCACAAGTTCCATAATCATATGGACCATGTGCCTGTCAGGAAGGAGACGGAGTAGTTTGCAGGTAAGGCCACTGTGCCATACAGTGTCGTAGGCAGCCGTGAGATTGACAAACACGGCGCCAGCCTTCTTTTTTGCCGAGAAGCTGTCCTCGATGTCTTGGGTCAACAGAGTGACCTGGTCTACGGTTGATCTTCCGTGGCGAAAGCCGGCTTGTTCCCGAGGGAGCTGAGGGTCTATTATCGGTTCGACACGGGCGTAGATAAGTCTCTCGAGTATCTTGAAGGGGATACAGAGCAGAGAGATGGGGCGGTAGCTCTTCGGATCCCCTGGGGGCTTCTTGGGCTTTGGGACTGCAACCACTAGGGCTCTTCTCCAGATTCTTGGGATGCGCAGGTGACGCAAGCAGCAGGAAAGGAAGTCTTTTAACCAGGACCTCATAGAGGGGGCAGCTTGGAGTATTAGTTCCGGGCATAGGTGGTCAAGGCCGGGGATTTGCCTGGATTTAGGTGTTGGAGGGCGGAGGCAAATTCTTCTGGGGTAAACTCACCAGAGATGTTGCCCTCGACAGGTGTTGGGACCTTCCAGAGGTCCGTCATTTCCTTAAGGACGGACTTGTCTGATTCACGGTTTCTCGTTTTGTGCACTCCATTTTTCACAAGTTGTGAGGCGATGGCATTTGCTGAAATGGGGCATTGGCGACGAGAGGCACGTGATCTGCCAGTGAGGTTGTTGAGTGTACTCCATGCTGTGCGGCTGGAGTGCGTTAAGTCGATTGAGTCTATGGCTTCTGCAGCGCTTCTTCCTCTTTGAATCCAATCTTGCCAGCAGGGCTGTTGCTGAGTTGGTGGTGGCGGTGCCTTGGGGGGAACGGAGGAAGTCGCGGTAGAGCCTGTCGCACACCACATCCCAGCAAGGTATATAGTTTTTCCGTCGACCTCGCGGGATGGAGTCTTTTGCTGCAGATATGATTGCATTTGCATCACAAAAGTCCTGGTAGGCTTCATCCACTTTGATGGTGTGTGGGGATGGGAGATACTGCGTAGGTTCGTTTGTGAGAAAGCTGTAGTATTCCCAATCGGCCTTTCTGAAGTTTCATCGCTTGACAGGCTTGCTCGGAATAGGTGTGGCAAGCAAGGGGGCCGTGATTAGCGAGGGTCGGTGTTGAGATCTTGGGAACTTCTCTAGCACACGTCTGTCCGGCTGGCGATCATCGGGGTCATCACTTGCGAAAGCCAGGTCTGGGTTCGTGCCAGTGTTCCAACGACCGGAGTGGAAGCTCGGTGCGATTGGAAACAAACGTGGATGTTATTCCGGTGTTTAAAACATTTAAAGTTGGTTATTATTTTTAGCTTAAATCTAGGACTACCTCCTGCTTGTGTTCAAATGTCGTGTACAAGTACACTTGTTTGCATGACGCGAACTGTAGCCTACATACATTGGTATGTCCACGCGGTATTTGGCCACGAGAGTGAGGGAGCACTTAGATTTAATTAACTTGAACAGAAAAAGTGCAATTCGATTGCCAAACATGTTCAAACAACAAACCATCTTTGGAGTCTTTTAGAGTTGTGCGTAAATGTTCCACCGAATTTGATACGAAAATCCACGAGGCTTTGCTCATAAAACTCTGCAATCCTCGCCTCAATACGCAGTTGTTTGCCGCAGGTGCTTCTTATCTCCTACATGTTTTTTTCATAATTTGTTGTGTGGTGCGCTTTTTTGCCTCGCGTAATTACTAATTAACCGCCATGTAATGTGCTTTTCTCCTCTTCTTTGCAGTTTCATTCTTGTACATTTCGTTTTTCAATTCATTGTGTAGATCAGTTATTTTCAATGCAGATGTTATTGTAAAATCAGTTATTTTCGTTACTTGGGAAGGGATAACTTGAGTATGGCCGAAAACGTTCGTAGTTTATAGTTTTATGTTCACTCTAATTGTATGATGTTAAACGCCGTGTGGTTGCTTGGTTTTATCTGTTTATCATAAAAAAATGGCCCTACTCATTATTCAAGCAGCGTACTTGAGCAGTTTTGAATTTATGCTTCTCTGCGTTTTGTGGATTACAGTCCAAAACGATAGACTGAGACAGATAAAACCAAGCAACCACACAGCATTTAATATAATACATTAAAGTGAACATAAGCTATAAACTATGAACGTTTTCGGCCATACACATGTTAGCCTTTCTCAAGTAACAAAAGTAACTAATTTTACATCTACATTGAAAATAAATAACTGATCTAAACAATGAATTGAACAACGAAATGCATAAGAATGAAACGGCAAAGCAGAGGAGAAAGGCACATCACGTGACGGTTAATTACGCGAGGCAAAAAGCGCTTCATATGACGGATTAAGAAAAGACGTTTAGCAGATAGGAAGCGCCTGCCGAAAACAATTGCGTATTGAGGCGAGGATTGCAGGATTTTATGAGCAAAGCCTCGTGGATTTTAGTATCAAATTCGGTGAAACATTTACGCACAACTCTACAAGACTCCAAGGATGGTTTGTTGTTTGAACATGTTTGGCAATCGAGTATATGATCTTTAATGGCACTTTTTCTGTTCAAAGTAGTTACATCTAGTGCTCCCTCACTCTCGTGGCCAAATGCCGTGTGGACACACCAATGTATGTAAAATTGTAGAGTTCACGTCATGCGAACAATAAGTGAACTTGTACATGACATTTGAACACTAGCAGGAGGTATTCCTAGATTTAAGTTGAAAATAATAACCAACTTCAAATGTTTTGTCCACAGGAATAATATCCACGTTGAACTTCATTTTAATAAAACTTGACATATTACTAACAAAACGTTTCGATGCTTTACCAATGAAGGGAAATGTTAGAAAGTATTTTAATTCACGTTCGTCCACTAGAGAGTGTGTATAGAACGTGAATCCAAAAACCCCCTGAGCACCTTATTGAAAAGCCATGTGGGGTAGTTGTTTGCGTTAAAATAAGAAAGCGATCGATTGACTTCATTATTAAAACTATCAAAATTAAAGTAAATATCTTGTGCTCGCTTGAGCAGGCATTTAGTTAATCCAGATTTGTAGGTAGAAGGACATACTGCATTGTTTTGTTTGTTTGTTTTATCTTTATCCTGCATTGCGGGAAAGCGGACTTGAGCGCTATGCATCGGTGTACGCCTTCCGACGTACACCTGACCCACGCTGCAGCCGACGGCAATGTCTGTTTCCGGTTGTCTACTTTACTTATGACTTAAATTTGGTACTACCCATTACTCGAAATCGATCAAAAGGAGAAGGAGATTGGTATTGGTTGTTTGTTTGTTTGTTGTTGTTCTTCGCCAAACCCAAGTGTCAAATTTGTTGCTATTAATTTTAATTTCGACATCGAGAAAGGGAATGGTCCGTTTCTTTCTTATGCATTTCGTTTTTGAATTCATTTGTGCAGATCAGTTATTAATTTCAATGTAGATGTAAAATCAGTTATTTTTGTTACTTGAGAAGGGCTAACATATTGTGTATGGCCGAAAACTTTCGTAGTTGATGTCCACTTTAATGTATTATGTTAAATGCCATGCGGTTGCTTGGTTTTATCTGTCTATGGTTGACGAAAGTCACCTCTCCACAAAAATTGTAGTCCAAAACGAGATTCATTAGACTAACGTATTCACACAGCGATAAAGAACTGTTCAATGAACAATCAATTTATGAATTCAATGAAATTAAAGGAAAATGTTATCAAAGTTAGAGAAAACTAGGAAGAGTAGGCCAGGCTACTCGCAAGCTTTGGTTGGTAATAGGAACTATGAATTAAAAAGAAAAAGATTTTATTCTTCTAGGGACGGAACGCTCCAACAACTCCACTTCACCAGCTCAATTGGCAAACGAAATTTATGCTACCGTGTGTTGCAAAGGATTCGCTAGTTGTTGGTGTAGCGATCCATTATTTCATCATGTAAATTTTCCTGCCTTTTACTATAGTGAACTAGTTTAACCTAAATTTAATTCCTAGTGTTTCTGTAATTTTCCATGTAATCTGCTTCCCGAAGTGAATAAGAAAAAGGGAACTGATAATATAAAATGATTTGTTCGCATTTGGAAAATGTGGTTAGGCCTATAGTCATTTTAGGTCTATTACACAGGCCAACAAAAAAGATAAAAAATTTTGTGTCTGCAATGTAAGATGTGATTTGGGGGTATATTGAGGCTGCTGATTTCAAAAACCACATCAGATTTTACCCATCACATCAGGTTTTTGAGATTTTTGCATGATTATTTTTTTCATAATATTGGCTTTTTGGCCGAATTTTCTCGTACTGTTACCGTTTTATAAAGACCTTATGAGCCAATAGTGTTTTAAAATTTGTCATATTCATGGAAATGATTTTATTTTGTAACATTTGGAGATGTATGATGACACCATGACCATTGGAGTGACCGACCTACCTTCAGGAGGTACACTAGTCAGAAGCCCCCTAGCTAGAAGGTCCACTGGTCAAAAGAGTCACCTAGACCATCTGGCTAGTGGACCATCTGTCTATGGTAGACCATCCAACTTACGTACCTTCTGAGAACTGTCCATAAACCACCCCTTACAGGCAGGGTTACATTCACTTTCGCCTGAATGCTTAGTACCATTCTACTTTTTGATATCTAACATCGGTTTTATCTTTTTCGCTGAAGGTAGAGATTTAAGCTTATGTGAAACTTGTCTATGACCCATTCTTATTTGAATTTTCATGTATTCAGATTTTTTCATATTAGCAAGGTGTTAATTCTGTTTGTGGTGTGAATACGTAGTAGAATAACTTCTTCAAAAAAGTGTGAAAATGACCCTGATGTTCTTTGTTACATATGTGGCAGTTATAGGCTACTGTTCCTAACCAAAGGCAAACCATAACAAGTTTTGTGAAACAAGCATATCTTACATACTTTAAAATTCGCCTGGGTGATCAGGACAAATCATGGGCTCCACACATGCTGCATGTAAAGATTGTGTGGAAAACCTAAGACGATAGATCAATGAAAATCCTAAATCCACTCACAACATTCACAAAAATCATGCAAGCGAAAGTTCGTCCAGAGTAACGTTTCCCAAATGTGCATGTGGATTTCCTTTTTTCTGTAGAATTGAACCTATTTTTAAGTGTCTATTCTATTTAATTTCTTCAATTTCATTTTTCTTTGTTGGCGCAAACATATAGCGAATGACATTACAAACACACAACTGTAGTACCAACAAAAGGAAAAAATGGCAAAACCAAAAGGTTTAAAATATGCATTGGAGATTTGCACAGCCACCAAACCTACTTCTCAACACGAAAAAAGTAACAATGTATAGCCTACTCTTGTAAAAAAAAATGACGTTGAACGTTTAGTGTTAGCAGATAAACTTTGAAGAATTGGTTTCAAGTTTTCAATAATATTATGTTTGTATCTCTTGTATAGACTTTTGACTTTATCGTGATGAATTTAGACTTTATCACAGACCTTGTTGACAAAAAAGAGTTCAAATTCCATGAAACGCCATAGTCTACCAATATAGATCAGGAGTCAATTTTACCCATGTTTACCAAAACAGCATTCAGATATCATAAAATCCTGATGTGATACAAAAAATCTGATGTGATTTTTGAATTCAGCACCCAAAATACTGTATACTCTAGAACAGGGGTCACCAAATGGCGGCCCGCGGGCCGCATGCGGCCCGCCACGCTGTATCGCTGCGGCCCGCGGAAGGTATCAGCGTACAAGTATAACCAAAAATACTTTTCTTGAGGAGTTAATGAGCACGAAGGCAAAAATACTTTCCGGGAAGCATATTTTCGCTTTGCATACGATCCCACCGACCGACCAAGCAGATTATAGTTCTAGGTGGGGGTTGCTTAAAGTTATTCCAATGCGATGTCCAGCCACACTGTCCCAGTGGTTGATTAAAACGTCTGTTTTCGAATTTCAAAATTGTCTGTGAGCATAGGGTTGCTTATTTTATGTTTGTAAATGTCATGCGTTTCACCGTTATTGTGTTTCACGAGCAGTGTTCTCTTTATGCAAGTTTTTGTTGGAAAATTAGGTCGGTGTGGCAACTCAATCTATAATAAATTGGCAAAATATTATATATAAATTTAAGGACTTTTTCTGATTGTATTATGAAAATATTTAGCTTAGTAGGCTACTGCAAATTGTTTTTTTTTTAAAGAAATATGGAACGCTTCACGATTTTGCGTGTCATCCTTGCGCAGGGGCCATGCTAATCTTCTCTGTATCGTTCCAATTTTAGTATTGCCGAAGCATGTAGGCCTACTGCCGAAGCAAGTCCTGCAAAATGTTGTTAATCAACAATTCTTGACACGCTGATAAGCACCGCAAGTGACAGTTGACAATAATCAAAGAAAGACGGTTTTATAGACTCTCACAAAAAGGATGAAAACCAGCTCGTTGCTTTTTTAGAGGGAAGACTGTTCAAGAATTACGATTTTTCGGTGATTTCGACAAGCGTTTGTTTCATGGTGCCTAGTTTCTTTTTCCCTGTTATTGGAGCCCATTTTTCGCTGATATGTTTGCAGGTCACTATTGTTGCCTGTATTGCGATGTGTCAAACATTTCCTTGTTTACTGAAATTGTTAATATCTTTTGTGAAGCGAAGTGACAACTCCACTCTTGCTTGGCGATGAATATGCTGATTTTTTTGTTTGTCGTATCCAGGTTTACACCTGGTAGGCCTATTGGAGGTTTAGATTAAGCGGACGGGAAGGCAAGGAAGCCAATCTGGGTACGAAATGCGTTCTTTTCTAGCATAAGAGTCAACCTACCTAACATTTTATTAGTGCGGCCCGCCACAGCTTTCCTTAGTGCCAAAGTGGCCCGCATGCAAAAAAGGTTGGTGACCCCTGCTCTAGAATGACATTTACTATGCTGACACAAAAAGTGTGTTGGCTTGTGTTATTGTTTAAGGTCTAATGTTTGTTTATAAGTTGAATTTATATTAAGGCTGTCCATGGCCACTTGGAGATGCGGCCTGATTTGTCACATTTTGCAAATTTTGATTACAGCTACTGCTAGTGCTTGACTGACATTTTTTGAGATGTTTTTACTTTTTGCAGTTTCTTAATGACATTAAACTTTTTTGTTGCCTTTGGGAAGCAGTAGCAAATGAGAAAAAGTAAGTTGAAAAACGCAAAATCAGACTGTTATTGAAAAATTAACAGTCTGACTAAAATCTACAAAATCAAATTTTCTTTGTTTTTGAACATGTGAGGATGTTAAAACCTATTGTGTCATCTGGGGAAAAGAGTAAAGAAAGCGTAAAAATCTAATTTTTAGAAAAATTGATTTAAACGTTCGCCCAAAGTTAGAAAAACCTGGAAATTTCTGCAAAATGTGACAAATCTGGCCGTATCTTTAGGTGGCCATGGGCTGTCTAACTGCTTGATGAAAGTTCTATCTATCTAATTTACCTAGTTTGGCTATCTGACTCCATTAACTAATTTCCACACGATTATTACCGGTACTCGAATTATAATTTTAAGTTATCAGAAGGTGTTCATATAATATTGTAGGTTATGGCAAAATGAATTTAAACATTGTAGTTATGGCAAATGAATTTAAACATTGTAGAATAACGAAACAAAGGGTACGGATTTTCACATTACAACAGGCGTCCAACTTGTTACATACGTTTTCTTCACTGAGCTCAGTTTGAGTTGGTCTGACTGCCTTTCCAAATGCGAACAAAATCATTTTATATTATTGTTACAGACGGTTGTTCGCCTGGTCAAACGTCATGTAGAAACCGTTCGGGTCTACTGAATATTACGTCATGGAAATTCCTAAAACATGAGCCAAAATTGCACCATCGTCCGTAAGACTCGTGTCAGACCGGTTTAAACCTGTTTCAGTTTGAGACCTGTTTGGACATGAAATATTGCGTCACGAACTGCTCTCGTGCCTTTGAGTTATCACAAATTTTTCTGATTCATTCTCGAAGTTGTTTGTTGGAAGTCGGTCGCACATTTAACTGGTTTATTTGGTGCTTGCTAGCTGGACAAATTCTCCGTCTTTTATCCAAGTAATCTGTATTGTAGTGACAGTTTTTAGGTGTACGGCGTTGCACCAGTCATTTCGATAGCCGCGGGCTAATTTTACTGGAATACACTTTTGAATAGACGTTTCGAAAGTGTGTTTATTTTTGGGTCATTGCATGCAGACGAACGGATTTGGGAATCTTACGTTACAATTTTCCCACGAAGAGATTATGGTTTACCGCTGTGACCATAAAAAATAAAAGACGAGTTCTTGTCAGTTGGTAGGTCAAGAAGAAATTAAAGCAAGAAAAATAAAAAAACGATTTGTTAGCTGGTAGGCCAAGAAGCACTTGAAGGCATAAAAATAAACGACGTGTTTGTTGTCAGCTAGTGCAGAAGAACTACTTAGAAGTACAAGAAATAATAAAAGAAGATTTGTTGGTTGGTAGTCTACACTCTTACAGAAGCAAAGAAAAGTAAAGACAATTCTTCTCAGTTTGGTACAGAAGAAAAATAACTTTGACATTCATTGGCAAGAAAGAAGATTAAAAGACAATCCATCTGTGCTTGTAGATTCAAGTGGAAGAATCCAAGCAAGTTTTGTGGACTTTAGGACTTCATACCCGTACAGCTACGGTATCGTGCATTTAAATTCTTTTTTGTATTTTTACGGTCTTTGCAGTTAAGTTTTTTATAACTACTGTAGCTTAATAATTTTGTGTGTTTGTGTAACTTCATTTTTTTAATTGTTAATTTAGCCCCAACATTTAATATGTCTACACTCGGTGGCGACAAGGACTCGACCGCCGTAGACTCGACTGAGTTTAAGCCTGATGATGTTCTTTGCGGTCGGGCAGGCCATTCTGGGGAGGGACCCAATAACGATGAGGCTAAGTCAGTTCGAGAGGCCCGGCATCTTAGACGGGATATTTTGACTCAAATTGGGGAACTTTCTGTAGCCCTAGGTTCTTTGAGTGATAAGCAGGAACTGTTAATTTTTCGATCTAACTTATCTACTTTAGAAGAGGAATTACGGCATTTCCATGCTCTTTTGACTACAATCTTTAACTCTGCAATCTTGGCAGAACTTCATGATAGGGTAGATCCCGAATTTAACTCGTTAAAAAATAACTTTGAACAAAAAGAAAGTGAGTTCTCAGATATGTTGGATGCTGACATACATCCTGAGGATAGCGCCTCAAATGTAAGCACTAGGATGTCTAAGAGTTCGTCTCGGATAGTTGCACAAATTAACCTACAGCTAAGACGAGAGGAGCTCCAGATCCAAGCTGAGGCCGAAGCAAGAGCTGCTGAGGCCATCGCGAGAGCTGAGGCCATACGAGCTGAGGCTGCCGCGAGAGCTGAGGCCGAAGCGAGAGCTGCTGAGGCCATTCGAGCCGAGGCTGCCGCGAGAGCTGAGGCCGAAGCGAGAGCAGCTGAGGCCGCCGCGAGAGCCGAAGCTAGAGCTGCTGAGTTCGCACTCAAAGACGCTCAGTTGAGGGCTGAACAACGTAAAGAGGTAGTTTTAGCTGAATATCGATCAGAGGCGGGCTCCCGGCGTAGCTCTAGGAAGAGCTCTTCTAGGCATTCCAGAAATGAACATCAATCGCAGTTTAATTTACATAACCTCTTCCAAACGCCCGTTCAACCTGTGAGTGGACCAGGGCAATCCACAGGTACCCGGTCAATTGGTCGAAAGACATTTGGTCGACAGTCATTTGGTCGACAGACATTTGGTCGACAGGACGTTTGGTCGACAGACATTTGGTCGACAAGACATTTGGTCGACAGGACATTTGGTCGACAGACATTTGGTCGACAGGACGTTTGGTCGACAGACATTTGGTCGACAGGACATTTGGTCGACAGACATTTGGTCGACAGGACATTTGGTCGACAGAACGATTCATTTTAGGGTTAACTAACCCTAACCTAACCCTAATCCTAACCTAACTCCAACCCTAACCTTAACCCGAACCCTAACTCTAACCCAAATGTCCTGTCGACCAAATGTCTTGTCGACCAAATGTCTGTCGACCAAATGTCTTGTCGACCAAATGTCTGTCGACCAAATGTCTTGTCGACCAAATGTCTTGTCGACCAAATGTCCTGTCGACCAAATGTCTGTCGACCAATTGTCTGTCGACCAAACGTCCTGTCGACCAAATGTCTGTCGACCAATTGACTGTCGACCAAATGTCTTTCGACCAATCGACCGGCCACCAATCCACACGTTTTCCAGCTGTTTCAGGAGGTCTCGGGGCCGCGGCTAAGGGTCTTCCGAATGCTGTAGAGCCAAGGTCTGCGAATTACAACCGAACTCCTCCCCCAGAGCGTACAGGTCACGGGGCCGCCATTAGCAGTAATGCTTTGCCCCCTTCAAAGTTTTCTGCGCCGCTAGTTGTGGATCGCCCAGCTACACGTAATTTGGGTGGTTGTGAGAGGCGTATCGCGTCTCCTGATTTTAACGTGTGTGAGGATCGTGATCGGGCTGTGCATGTGACTGAGCCCACTCAGCCCCTTAAGGGATATTGGTCACAGCGGTAAACCATAATCTCTTCGTGGGAAAATTGTAACGTAAGATTCCCAAATCCGTTCGTCTGCATGCAATGACCCAAAAATAAACACACTTTCGAAACGTCTATTCAAACAGTGTATTCCAGTAAAATTAGCCCGAGGCTATCGAAAATAGGTGTAACGCCTACACCTCTAAAAACTGTCACTACAATACAGATTAATTGGATAAAAGACGGAACTTTTGTCCAGCTAGCAAGCACTAAGCCAACAGTTAAATGTGCGGCCAACTTTCAAACAATCATTTTACGAATGACCAGAATAGATATCAATATCTCAAATTCACGTATGCAGTACTGTGACGCAATAAATGAAATCAATTGTCACGCAATTCAAAACAGGTGTCCAAGCTAGTAATCCAAGTTTCATGTTTAAACAGGCCCAAACAGGCCCAAACAGGTTTGACTTAATTCTTATGAACGCTGGTGCAATTTTGGCACATGCTTTAGGAATCTCCATGACGTAATATTCAGTAGACTTGAACGGTTTTATATGACGTTTGATTTGTACAGAGATTGGCCGTAACAGATATAGCTTGTCTTCTCCCGCTAAATCGAGTTCTCAACAGCAGGATTGCTTTTTTGAATACGGTACCAAAATAGTAGGACGTTTTTCGATAAGGCGGCCTTCCCAAGTAGCAAAGATTGGCGTCTAGCCAGCTCCACGCCAGCGAAGTTATTGGCGACGCGCCAGCGATAATCGCCAGCCAGCCGCCACCGATCTGCTCATCGCATAGCCGGCGTAACGCTGGCGAAATTCGACAATAAAGTCGGCTGTGCGTAAGCGCCTCGATCGCGAAAGTCGCTCAAGTTAGTTAACGACGCGCTGTCTGTACGCCGACGAATTTCGCTAAACTTACTGGCACGTTTTTGCGGCTGCGCGCGCTGTCGCTGGACTGACGAATGTCGCCCTGCTGAAGCCCTTTTTTTTCGGCCACCAGCAGCAGCTGTTGTTTGCGAAATTATCAAAACAAAACACTAAAACTTTTTGAAGCATTTCGTGTATTAATTGTCTTTTTGTGGTAAAAGCGAGACGCAATTCAAGAATGTAAAATAACAAAAACAATGAAGATTTTTAATACACTGTCTTACCACAGCTCCATTTTCGTAATACAATGCTAAAAAATGTTTCAGTAATAATGAATGGCGGTTTTTCTGATCATTTGTAATACAAATAACAGAACAATTTACAAGTCCAAGCCATGTGAGAGCAAAGGTAAAGACTATAAACATGAGATTATTTGTAAAAGCCCAGCAGCTGTTAAGTGAATTTTGACAGTTTTCGCGAAACAATAATTTTTAATCAAAAAATTCTATTAAAAAAAACTTTCTTGGTTTTCCAAACTATAATGTGTTTACAAGTGAATAAAAAAATAACAGTTAACCTCTCAAGTACATGTAGCTCCACACAGAGTGAAATTTACATGCCTTTTGACTCTTTTTTATTTCTTTAAAAGTATTATTGACCCAAAAAGAATGTCTAAAAAGACATTACGAAAAGTAACTACGGACAAAGGCCAGTGTTTCGATCTTCCGATCTCTTCAGGTACACCCCTTCATTTTCTTTGAATTATAATGAGTTTGATTGAAATGTTTGCTTGCAAGATTTACCTTAGGCCTAGGGTAGGGGTAAGTAAAATTTACTCCCGGTTAGAAACCAATTGTGTACTACATACGACAGTATCATAATAATATAAGCATAATTATATGATAGGCATTGCAATACGTCAAAATCACAGCACTGGAAGAAAATACACAGCAACATCAAGAACACTACTATTGCTTCCACTGTACTCTATGATGTAATAAAGATTATTACGTAGCCAGCAGAGAAATTCAAATTAATGAGTTTTTTGTGCTATCTGGCTTTGAAGGTTGCCAGCACGGCAACCACAATTATAGGGAAGGGCCACCTGAACGACGACCATAACGCATTTTCGTTTGCACATCTGTTGTGGCTGTCATGCTGGCAACCTTCAAAACCAGATAGCACAAAATTCAAACATCCACGTAGGATACATGCAGTATACCAACAATCATGAGTGATTATTGCGTTTCGACATCCATTAGGTAAATATAAAAAAAATGGGAACAGGTTGTTTTGACGCCAAAGAGCTTTGGTTCGGGGTAATGTTAGGGATTAGGACTGGCGGCAAAACACCCCTCCGAAAACACGTTTGAATAACAACATTAAAGATATTAATTAAATGATTAATAACATTAAACTCGACTTCACCACAAGAATTAATATTAGTGAATGGACGGCACAACAGTGTTTGGCAATAGCTTGTCGGGATAAGATTTTCCCAAATACAACTTTTGTACGAAGGAAGCAAACCGAATAAAGAGGCACGCAAAAATAATAATTCGCAGCAAGATGTTAAAAGAGAACACTAAAAGGTCAACAGACAATCAAAAAACAGATAGCGTTCATGTATCGTCCGAATTTTTATCTGCGCCGGAAGTTTTGTTTGCCCGGTTCTTTTTTTTTTTTCATTTCTGTCACCAGCCGCCTTCAAGTACCGCTTCACTGCAGATTTGAAAACTTTGTCCGTCGCCTTGGCTTGCCTTCGAATCACATCTGTAATAATACAATATGAGCTCTCTGTGAAAACAATTTCGCTCACAACAACAACTTAATTACACTACTAACTCATTATTAGGGATCGAACCGATGGCAAGTGTCCTTAACCTGCATGAGGACATAAGCGGGGTTCATTACAATTAAATGTACTGTATAAACCCCCCTATGACGTAGCAAGACGGTTGGTAATAAAAAAAATTGTAATTAGGAAACGTTCAAATATTACGTAACGCTTGCGACGGGGGGTGGTATGTAAAGCGTTACGTTAGCGTCACATCGGTGGGGGAGAGGGTTTAATATAATTCATCAGTGATAATACTCAGCATTATTGAAACATCTTTTGTGATAAGGTGCTGCTGAAACCCGTGTTTTATCCTGCAACAACAACCACGCATGTGATATTGGGAAGGCTATTGGGAAGGCATTTTAACGTTTATATTACAGAAAAAAATTCCATTCCTTGATAAATCTTCCAATTTGTCAATCCTCAGTTGATTTGATTTATATTTAACTTCCATTCATTAAAACAAAGAAGCCTGGCATTTTCCACCATCGTATTGTAGACTGTAGTACGCATGGTGTTAGCAATAGCATTGCAGCACTTATTACTGACGGTAGCTCGTAAAACTACTTAAATATACAATTATATAAATACAAACTTACCAAATAACACTTTTTATTTTCAGATCAAGAAAGGCAGTTTTTTCGTTTTTTCCACTTCAATTACCGTAAACTGAGCGGCCAGATCGTCATTCATTAAAAGTCGCATAACTCTCCACACAGTTTCCGTACAATCATTTCCTCCAACCGTTATTTTCCATCGCTGTTAAATGAACATCCCCGCGTTACTCAATAGTCAGTTTAGAACTGAACAAGGTAACAAGCGAAGTCTAGATCGTGAACTCAAACCAAACAACCACACGTTCTATATATTGGTTAATCGTTAGGTTATTCTTTAAAAATCATCATAAATTGGTTTAATAAACATGATTCTATTTTACAAACTAAAGTATTTCTGCACACAAAATGTATGTGGAAGCGTTTAGAGCAAAACAAACCAGTTTTAAAAATTGAAACTGAGCAGTTGAATAATTAAAAGCCCAGACAGCAAAATCTGTCATTTTTACATTGGTTCAATGTCCGCAGACGTCACATCAATGTAAAAATGACGGGTTTTGCTGTGTGGGAGGTTCTAATCTTATTTGAGTATGATTTACTGTAGTTACCACCTGCAAAGCGAAAACAAACATGTAACTAATATGACAACAGTTACTTTATAGGTGCAATAACAAATATTTTGTCAACACGTCATGTTAGAATTTAACTGATCGGTTGTTGCATGACATAAGACTGGTGTAGCCATGCCGGAATGTGATTGCATGTACCTATTCCGACATGACCTACCGCACATGTAGCTTGTGGCAGAAAAGTGTATAACAAATGAGTACAGTGACTTACAATAGCTGCCAAAACATCCGCATCTGCTTCTAACTTTTCTTCCAGATCAAAAAGAGAGCGTTTGTTAGCTTGCTTAAATCTTCATGTAATTAAGGTTAAAACACAATAAACTAGGACACAGTTCCCTCTTTCGACACTTTCTTACATGCTGTAGGCGTAACCAGGTACAGCAAACTAAGTGCAAAGTAAGCTTTATTGTACAGCAGTCTACCCAATAACTGAGCAAGCGCAAAAGACAATTAATCAGACAAACAGTCTCTTCAAATCAAATCAACCGCGTGTTTGAAATGGCACGTGACTTCAATCAAGCGCAACTAAACGGTATGATGACGAAATTTTTCTAATCAAGCCCGAAGCTCGGCCTTTCGTAGGAAACCAACACCATCTGACGAAACTCGACTGCGCGTTGCCAGCGGAAAGCGAGCGAAAATCGAAAGCGCGTCTCTCGCTCGAAAGTCGACGGCGCAGAGCTAGCAGAAAACGCTCACATTGGCGACATCGAAAATCGTTAGCTGTAGGACAGCGCCTGACTGGCGAACATCGTCATGACTTTAAAGAAAAAAAATCATGACGATATTCGCCAGTGAGGCGCTGTCCTACAGCTAACGATTTTCGATGTCGCCAATGTGAGCGCTCGCCGCCCTGATTACGCCAGCTGCACGCCGACTATTGCTACCTGGGTTGATTGGTTACGATGGTAATAATATGCCATTTATCTTCTTTAAAAATCGTGTTACGGCCTTAATGGCAGCTTCGCCCTTTAAGGGGACTCGTTTGACTTTGTTACAAGCAGCTTGTGTTAGGACAGCTGCGCAAACGATTGCTAATTTGGTTTCTGACACCCCTGGCTTGTCAGAGGAAGACAGGATAGAAATGTCGTTAGCTCGCTTGTCCCAGCGTTTTGGGGTTCGTGGAGGTCTTTTTGCAGAACCGGAAATTAGAAAGTATCGCTATGGTAGCAAATTGACTTCGACCTCTTCCAGTGATCTGAAAGAGTTTAAAGATGAATTGTCGCAGTGTTTGCTTTATGCGCAAGCTTATGGTCAGCGTGATAAATTAGAAGGACGTTTTGTTTTGGATTTGGCTAAGCGACTCCCGTTTGACGCTAAGCAGCGTTATCTTGACTTTTTAGGTGATCAGTATGGTGGCACTGATGAGCCTACCTTTCAGAGTTTGTTTGAATTTGTAGTACGGGAGGAAACGCGTAAGTCGACTGATTTTAGCATTATGCTAATGGGCGATTCTGGTGAGTCGCAGCAATTTAAAAAGTTTGGCAAAGGAAAATTGCCTTCATGTCCGGTTAGGCAGACGTCCGTAAAACCCCATGATGATGTGATGTCAGGGAGTTCGCAGTACTCGACTGTTGTTGGCGCACCGCGCGGTGGTGAAGCCAGACGTAAAAACCTACCGGCATGCATTTGTTGTTCGTCACGTGGTCAAGTTGAATATCATTTTTTGTCTAATTGTAAAGAATTTTTGCGCTTGACACCTAAAGATCGGAGAGATGTCATTGTGAAAGCTGGCAAATGCTTGAATTGTTTGCGCCAGCATATGGTTAGGGATTGCGTTCATGCAAATAACTGTCGTAAGTGTGTGCCTAACAACGATAGGAAACACTATTTTCTTCTGCATGATTTTTATGTGACGTCACGTGATTCTCTGGATTCGGTTGGGAAAGATGATGCTCGTGCCAGAGTTCCTGTGCGTAATGTTAAGATTGGAAATGTTAAAGCAGCCTTTAACCGCGTTACTGCTGCTCGTGTTTTGAATCCAATGACTGGCAAATCGAAGTTGGTGTATTGTCAGCATGATCCTGGTTCGCAGTTGACGTTTGTTTCGAGTGATTTGGTGTGTGAACTTGATCTTAAACCGTACGATAAAGCGTCGTTTAAAATGGATACCCTGGCTGGTCAGAAAGCTACTTGTGCTGACCTTGTCAAACTCAACATCCAGTCGTTAGAGACGGATGAACTGTTTTGTGATATAACCTCGGTGGTTAACCCAGCTTGGGCTGATGATGTTAAAACTTTACCGCATAAACAAGATTTAAATGGTTTCCGTCATTTTCATGACGTGAATATGTTTCATTTGAATGATTGTAGTACTGTAGATGTACTGATTGGCAACGACAACGCTTATTTGATGTGTGCAAAAAAAGAGCGTGTTGGTGAAAATCGTAGTGAACCACATGCTTTGCTCACTCCTCTCGGTTGGTTGGCTTGTGGTGGTAAGTCACCCTTAGATGAAAGCGTTGCTAAAGTGTGCAGAGTGCAGACGTCTTCAGAGTCGGATGTCATCTCTGGCTTTCAGCGTAAAATTGAGTCTCGTGATATGGAAATAGCAGACCTGAATAAAGTCATTCAGGATTTGACGTTGCAAAATGAAACCTGTGAATTGTCTCGCAATGATAAGTTGGCTAGAGAACTTGTTGAACCGAATATTGAGTTGAAAGATGGTCGATTTGAGATACCTGTTCCGTTGAAGGAAGATATTGATCTACCTAACAATTTTGTGTTGGCGTCAGATAGAGCTGCTGCTTTAAGAAAGAAAGCTTTAAAACAACCTGAACTTCGTGATTTCCTTACTGACACCATGAAAGATCTTAAATCAAATGGCTATATTGAGCGTACTGGTGAAGCAGGAAATGTCAAGGGATTTGAATGGTATTTACCATACTTTGTTACGTCACAATTAAAAAAGCGCATTGTTTACGATGGCAAGTCTGAATTTCGAGGAACTTGTGTTAATGATGTAATGTTTTCGGGTCCTGACTTGTTAAACCCTCTGGTAGATGTCTTGGCTAGATTTCGGCTTGGTAGATTTGGTCTCATGGCTGATGTGACTAAATGCTTCTTTCAAATAAAGTTACCTGAGTCGCAAAGGGATTTGTTTCGTATATTGTGGTTTGAAGATGATGACCTTGAAAATGGTAGGATGGTACCATTTCGTTTTTGTGTACACCCTTGGGGAATAAAGAGTAGCCCGTATATCGCTTGCTTGGCTATAAAGAAAATGATCGAGCAGAATCCCAGCAGTGCTGGTGAATTGACTCTCTGCAATATTGCAAATAATATGTACATGGATGATTTTATATTTTCGGCTGATAGCTTAGAGGAAGCTCAGCAAATCACTCATGAATCAATTGCTTTGTTTGATAGCCGTGGGTTTAAACTTGGTAAGTGGAGTGCTAACAAGGAGGCTATGATTGTCTTGTCAAATTTGGATAATGAGATGCTTTCACCTTTGATTCGTGACATTGACTTTCAAACTGAAAATATGACTTTGCCATCAGCGAAGACATTGGGTTGTGTGTGGCAAACCGAGTCTGACGAGATGCGTATCGCATGTTCCTTAAAGCCCTTAGCTAAACACACGCGCCAAAGTATGCTCAGTCAGCTTGGACAAAATTTTGATAAGCTAGGCTTTGGAGCGCCATTTTTTCTAAAAGCACGCCTTATACTTCAGCAATTGGCGATAGACAAGTTTGATTGGGACACCGAGGTCCCTGATAGCTTTGTTAAAGAGTGGGAGTCGTGGCTTCGCTCTTTGGACCTGCTTAAGGATTTTTCGTTACCGAGATGGTATTTTGCAAACTCTGGTGTGTGCAGCCCGGATGATATTGTTTCATATCAATTGCATGGGTTTAGTGATGCTTCGAATCAAGCTTTCTCTTCTGTTGTTTACTTACGTAGACTGGTTAACGGAGTTCCGAGTGTGTCTTTCGTTCTGGGTAAATCTACCATTGTTGTAAAAAAATCAGTTTTCTTGGCCGATAGCTAGGAAAGAGCTTGTTGCCGCTTTGAATACAGCAAGACTCGTGAAGCAGGCCTACGAGGCATTGAAGATGCCCGACTGCCTTAAGTATTTTTGGTGTGATTCTCGTACTGTGTTGCAGTGGGTTAAAAACCATGATTTACGTTTGAATAAGTTTATTACGCGTCGAGTTGAGCATATTTTATTGTTGTCTGGAGCCCAGGATTGGCGTTTTTGCCCTACCGATATGAACCCAGCTGATGTTGGCACAAGGCCAAATCTTATTACAAAGAAAGAATTTCGAGAGTTGTGGTTAAATGGTTCTAGTCTTCTTTACCAGTGTGAGGAAATTCCATCTGTAGAAAATGCCACTCCAGTACCTGTCCATAGCCTATATCTTCGTGACGAAGAGGAGTCGCTTGACGTTGGACAGGGTGGTCTTCACAGATTGATCGAGGCCGCACCTTCTTTGTATGTTATGAAAAAGAGAATCGCTTATTTGGTTGCTTTTGTTGAATTTTTGTGCTGTAAAACGAGAAAGCGTAGCTTTGTGAAGCCAAAACTGGATGCATCTTATCTTAACAGTGCTTCAGAGTTGGCTGTGAAGTTTGTTCACAAAAGCGTGTATGGCGATGTGGTACATTTAATGACCAAACGATCGCCGGATGCCCTTGAGGAAGTGATAAAGCGAGGTAGTGTTGGCGCTTCGCAACGTGAGAAGGAACGCTTAAAAGAATTACGTTCACTTAAAAAGTACAGACCTTGTGTAGATGACGCTGGTGTAATCCGCATTGAAGGGCGCTTAAGTAATTCTCCCGAGATCTCTCTTGAAGCAAAGCATCCGATTGTTTTGCCTTCGAAGCACCCCTTCACTAGGCTTGTTGTACTGTCGCATCATAATGGAAATGCGCACTGTGGAGTACAGCACACTTTGTTGTCTACGCGACAGAAGTTTTGGATCGCTAATGGTAATGCCTCCGTGAAGAGGTATCTTAATGACTGTGGTGTATGCGCGATTGAGAAAGCTCGACATATAAGGCAGCTCATGTCTGATTTACCTTTGTCTCGCACAACTGCGCATAGGAAACCCTTTTTTGATTGCGGCTTAGACTATCTTGGACATTTAACCTTTGTTGAAGGTAGAAGTCACAAAAAAGCTTGGGGACTCTTGTTCACATGTATGGCATCTCGCGCTATTCATGTTGAGCTGGTTACGTCATTGTCGCTGAGTGATTTTTTACTTGCCTTTACAAGGTTTACAGATTTACGTGGGCAGGTTAATGCTATCTATTCCGACAATGGAAGCACCTTTCAGGCAGCATCTAAGAAGTTACCCGAGTTGATAGAATCAGCTGAATTTCACAACGCCCTGAGACAGAGAGCGATAAACTGGGAATTTATACCTCCGTATGCTCCGGCGCAAGGTGGCGCCTGGGAGGCAATGGTTAAACAATTTAAAATCGCATTTTTTCACATTTTGGACTCTTCAAGTCGTAAGCCCAAATTTATTGAACTGCTTACGTACACCAGTAGTGCCGTTCGGATCGTGAACGAACGCCCTTTGGTACCTTTGAGTGACGACCCTAGGGATTTTACTGTCATCACCCCTGCCTCACTTTTGACCCCATACTTAGACCCATACTGTGCTGTTGGGCAACCACATGATCGTGACCAATTAAGAAGGGATTATCGTTTCAATTTGTCACTTTCTCATCAGTTTTGGAGTAAATGGATCGATTTTTACTTGCCAGGTCTTCAGGGCCGGAAAAAATGGCTAAAAATGGCCGAGAATTTGGAGCCTGGTCAACTTGTAGTGGTAGGTTCTCTCCAGGACATTGGTAAACGTGGGAAGTATCAACTTGGGAGGGTGCATGAGGTAGTTCCACAAATTAGGAAAGGGAAGCCTGTAGTTCGTAGAGCTAAAGTTGCCGTCTGCAACTATGATGAGAGTACGGGGAAAGTGAAAGTAGACTATGTGTTGAGGGATATTTCGTGCCTCGCCCCCGTAAAGAACACCTAAGTGTTAGGGTTTGAGCCTGGTTTTGTCTGCGGTGGCCGACACTTGTCTGAGCCCAGAACAGTCGGTTATTATCGCAACCATGGTATATAGCGTCATTTTTTGCGTGTACCTACTACCTATGGTACCAATTTCATGTATCGTCGTGTTTATTCTTATTGCTGTTCATTCTTTGCATGCCCTTTGTATTTGCGTATTAACTTAAACGTGAGTGATTCAAACAATTTGTGTATCATGTGTTTTTATTCATTGGCTCACAATTGTCGTCAATTCTTTTTTAGTTATGCCATGTCAAACTGTCATAACTAGGGGCCGCTATGTTACAGACGGTTGTTCGCCTGGTCAAACGTCATGTAGAAACCGTTCGGGTCTACTGAATATTACGTCATGGAAATTCCTAAAACATGAGCCAAAATTGCACCATCGTCCGTAAGACTCGTGTCAGACCGGTTTAAACCTGTTTCAGTTTGAGACCTGTTTGGACATGAAATATTGCGTCACGAACTGCTCTCGTGCCTTTGAGTTATCACAAATTTTTCTGATTCATTCTCGAAGTTGTTTGTTGGAAGTCGGTCGCACATTTAACTGGTTTATTTGGTGCTTGCTAGCTGGACAAATTCTCCGTCTTTTATCCAAGTAATCTGTATTGTAGTGACAGTTTTTAGGTGTACGGCGTTGCACCAGTCATTTCGATAGCCGCGGGCTAATTTTACTGGAATACACTTTTGAATAGACGTTTCGAAAGTGTGTTTATTTTTGGGTCATTGCATGCAGACGAACGGATTTGGGAATCTTACGTTACAATTTTCCCACGAAGAGATTATGGTTTACCGCTGTGACCAATTATCAGTTCCCTTTTTCTTATTCACTTCGGGAGCAGATTACATGGAAAATTACAGAAAGACTAGGAATTAAATTTAGGTTAAACTAGTTCACTATAGCAAAAGGCAGAAAAACTTACATGATGAAATAATGGATCGCTACATTAGTAGTCTACAAATGTATCAACAAACTCAAACATATCATCGATAAGTTTGAAGACATGTGGAAGTTTCATCGTATGTGTTGTGTAATGTGCAGCTGCTAGCATGTGGAGCAAATTTAAACAAGCTGTAGACTACAATAACGACCTTTTGCTTTTGGATGAGTTGATACTTTTGAAAGAAAGCTACCCAGCAAACTTGAGCTGCCAACCGGAACATAGCCTATCACCCCATGATCCCTACTCAAAGAAATCATTGATTGCTTTTAAAAAACTTTTTCAAATATTTTTGTTGCTTTGAGAACCTGGTTCCTTTAACGGTTGCTAGTTGAAAACTTGTAAAGAATTGTTTACGTTGCAAAAGTAAAGAGTTGCAAAAGGTCCAGAATAGATTGAATGCTTTGTTGAATTATTTTCATGACCTGTATTGTGTAGCCTACTTATAATTTTTTCTCCACCTATATTGAAATTACCAGCTACAAGGGATACGCTCAAAATCTCAGCAGCTCTGGATCCCCACACTGCAAATCCAACAGTCACGACGTCGATCACCTAGTCAAGAACAGTGGCGGATTTAGGGCAAAATTTTAGGAGACGCCAAAGAAGTATGGAACAACCTTGCCGCAAATGGCTTGGGAAATTTTTTTGCGTTTTTATCAATAAAACTGCCTATCTAAGTCGGGTAGGCTACCAGTCATTCCCACATCACAAATCAACACCACAAGTGACAATCAGTTGTAAAGTTGAGGCAATACCATAATGCCGCTTGTGGCAATTAAAAGCAATAACGAACGTGAAATGATAATTTAGGTATTTTCCACTAAAACTTTAGGCTATACAACAGTGATTGTTCCAAGTGAATGAAAAGGGGTAGGCTAACTACCAAAATCCATTTCAATAAATCACCAACCTAGAGTGCCTGCAGCTCACTGGTGCACAGAGATGTACGTATACGCCGCATACTTGCGGTGTAGACTTTTTGTTTACACTAACGCTTACGGCCACATTTTTTTGAATAGTTTGCGCTTGAGGTTACGCCGTAAAGTTTTCGCGTTATTTTAGAGCATAGCGTCAACGCATTCTTTTTAATGTATTTTTTCGCTACAACACACCAATACCTTCCAGCGCTGCAGTTGAAAGAATGTTTTCAATGGGCAAAGACATATTGGAACCAAAATACAGCAAATGTCAGATGAACACTTTTAGATGCTTGTGTTTCTTCGTGGAAATTCAAAATAAAACTTGTTTGTTTCGAGTGGTTTATACCGTGTGAATGTTTGGCACATAGCAAACAAAATGAGTTTACGCTAGTGTATGCGCTGACGCCGCCAACTTTTTTTAGAAGTTACGTTGACTCATACGGCGTATGATTTTTCGAACGTTTGCGTTTACGCTGACGCCGTCAATATTTTTTGTATGCGCGTACATTACTGCTGAGTGGTGCATAGCCCAAAAAAATGCATTATAAAAAACATTCAAACGGTGAGGCCTAGGTGTAGGCCTACTTAGTACAAGTGAGTGGTAGCGAATAAAAAAATAGGCTAATTCAAATATGAACAAAGCGCTTGCAGCAATAAGAGTCTACTATTTCTATTTTGTAGAATAAGCGAAATCGGGCCTACGCCCTATCAGCAAAACAAAATATTGTGAACTGACAATGATGCAATTGAGCAAAAGAACAATACGATTAAACTACTCATGCTGATAATGTTGCAAAAACGTCTCAATACGTAGCCTAATTGTAATTTGTAACAACGTATAAAAATGACATTAGATTTCCTCAAACAAGTAATACGATCACAAACATGTTTTGAATAAAATACGTAGCCTAATAAATTTAGCAGAGATGTGTTCAAGACCAGATCCAGCTTTACTGTCCAAAAGGTTGATGTATGGCATTCCATCCTATCTTCCTAAACTGTCATAAAATCTGGATTACTACCATGCATTATTTAAACTTGAGTTAAAAAAAGTTTCTTTATTAGTTATTAGTATTTTTTATAATGTCCATTGTGTCTTGTAGGCTACCGTTATCAGCGGTTAGTACAGTGGTTATCAACCTTTTTTATCCGGTGGACCCTTTTAGTCGATATTCCAATCTAAATTCCCCCCCTATAAATTTAGTTTGTTAAAAACTCGTTTATATTAATATTTTAATCTAAGCCTGGGAAGATAAACTAAACTTTTGCTAGTAGCCTAATAAGCTTTTTAGCCTGTAGGCCTAATATTCCTTTTCATACTAAAATAATTTAATTAACGAAGAATGTTGCTGAAACGTATTTTTTCGAAGAATACACTCAAAATATAAGAGTCAATGCATTTAACACTTTAACAGTCTGTGTGTAGCTTGTGATTTTTTTTGTTGCGACAACTCATGAATGTGGTGGAAGAGTATTGGAAAAAGAACTACGAATATCATTCTCCACGTCAAATCTGTTTCTCTGTTTTGTTTTCATTTGCAAGAGTTGAAAAACCTGATTGGTTTGGTTTTGAATCTTTATTCTCGGACTGACAAAGCCTTGATAAGTTATTCCTGGTAGATTCGCATAGCCTACTTGTGGAAGCTCTTGACGCACGGCCGGTTACCGAGATTGACAGAGTGAAGTTTTCCGATTGTTGAAGTGTTGTTGCTGGGGGATTATTTCATTCACTAGGTGCCGCTGAATGGAGAGCAGTCCTGAAATGCGTTGCTCAAACTGCACAGCATTTTGCAGAAACTTTAAAGGCTGAAAGAAAAAAAATAACACAAAATCACATTTTTTTCCACGTAGGGGGCCCGGGGCACCTGCACCCTCTACCCCCCCTAAATCCGGGCCTGATCAGGACTGGTCGGAAAACAATAAGAAAAATGGGCCCGCAAAACATTTTTTTAGCAAAAATAAAAGCAACGAATCTGTATCATATGCGCTGCATCATATGTTTTAAGCTGAACTTGGCCTAAGTTACTTTCCTCAGCGTGAAACTGAATTTCTTTCAAAGTTTAGATTACGTATCAATATGAAAAAAAAACTTTTTTTTAATATGAAAATTAACAAAAATTACTCGAAACACTTGCAGCAAAATTGCCATTGTTGCTCACTATTTTGTCTAGAAAGAATTGTAGTAGGCTTAAAGTCGTATGATTTGCACATCTGATGCGGTGCCTTCATTGGCACTTCAACCAGTGTTTGAAAATGTCGTCACATGAGTAGCCGATACTGCTCCATATCCGCCACTGACTTTGGTGGTTGGGCAATTCTTGACCAGGGGCGGATTTACCTATGGCGCCGGGGCGCCGCGGCGCCTCCTAAAATTCCAATTTATTTTTTTATGTCTGCATGCAAATTTCCTTTTTATACTATACTTTAACTTGTAAATTTCCATTTTACTAACGTAAAACAATGCGTGATGTTTAGTTTCGGTAGGTAGACCTACTAACCCAGTGGTTCCCAACCGGGGGGAATTCCCCACTAGGGGGGAATTTTGCACTTTTCAGGGGGAATTTGGTTTTAGGATTGTAAACCTTTTTAAGCCTAGTAAGTTGGTCAACACTAGAGCGTTAAAGAGGAAATTATTATTAAATTAACTCCCGATTACTTAAGCAACTGTGCACTGACGTGGATGCAGACCATCACGTAGGTCTACTTCTTTTTCATTCAAATAATAATAACACTGGTCTACAAATTTCAACTTTTTTTTTCAGGTTTTGGTTTTGACAACTGATTTTGGCTAATTTTGGGGCGCTGAATCCGAAAATGAACTCAGATTTTCTCTATTACATCAAGTTTTTTTTCTATCGTTGCCATTATTTTATGAAATTGACCAATTTTACCCTTTTTAGTGCAGTAAAATGTCAAATATAATTATTTTCTGACAGCTATAAACTTTCAAACATAGAGATATTTTTACACTAAATTCATAAATTGGTTCAGATTTCCTCTAAAATAAAAAAAATTCCTGTTATGATAATTGTAATAGGACATAGTGGAGATTGGTAGCGTTGAGTTTTTCCATGCTGGCTTGAACTCCCTGTCTTGACTTCTCAGGCGTTATCTGTGGGTCAGCTGCTATCTCTGTGCAGATGGAATATCGTAGAAAGACAGCTGGTGGGAGTAGGTTTGACTTAGTAATAAATTCTTGCTTAGTGAGGAAGATTTATTTAGAAGTTTCATAAAGCACATGTACATTGTACATACCAACATCAGAGTTCAAGCTGAAAAGTGGTTTGTAGAAGGAAAAAGTATTTTCATACTTTATATAAGTTTGAGTGCAAGTCGGTTAGAGTTTTTGATATAGTGGTGTTTCTGTGGAAAAACTTGCTCTTAGAAAACTACTAACAAAGAAAGGTTATATTTGATCTCAAGCTATGTCTGCTTCCAGCAAAAGAAGAAAATGTTGTAATGATCCGGATATATTTTGTTACATTTGTGGATGCTTCATGTTGAAGTCTCAACAATGCAATATTACCACGTTTGTAAAGCTGGGCTCCTCATAAAGCGTGCAAGACCTGCTTTGAATGTCTGAGAAGTTGGTCGCAAGGAAAAGGTTCACAAATGAAATTTGGAATACCCATGATTTGGCGAGAGCAACGAAATCATGTTGACGATTGTTATTTTTGTCTTGTTAGTGTGAAAGGGTATAACAAAAAGAGTAAACATCGTTTGAAATATCCAAATCTGGATTCGGCATTGCGGCCAGTTCCTCACAGTGATGAAAAGCCACTGCCAGTATTTACATCACTTCCAGAACTACACGAAGAGGCATCGTTTAGTGAAGGAGAAAGTGAAATTTTTCAACCAGCACCCGAGGATCTGTCAGACAAGCCTTCCCAGTTTAATCAGATAGAATTAAATGATTTAGTGAGAGATTTGTATTTGCCTAAGCAATCTGCGGAGTTATTGGCATCAAGGCTACAGGAAAGGAAACTTCTCAAAGCTGGTAAAAGCGTGACATTTTATCGCAAACGAGAAGAAGAACTGCTTCCATATTTTGCTTCCCACAATGATTTCGTTTATTGCAACAATATAGAAGGGCTTCTTCTAGAAATGGGATTACCACAGTATGATGCAGATGAATGGAGACTTTTCATTGATAGCTCCAAACGAAGTTTGAAGTGTGTTCTACTTCACAATGGTAACGTGTACGGTTCTATTCCGATAGGACATTCGGTGACAATGAAAGAAGAGTATCAGAACATCAAAACTGTTCTTGAAAAGTTAAAGTACCATGAGCATGGTTGGCTCATCTGTGTAGATTTAAAAATGGTGAACTTTTTGCTGGGGCAACAAAGTGGCTACACCAAATACCCATGTTTCCTATGCTACTGGGACAGCAGGGCCAAGGATCAGCACTGGAACAAAGAAGAGTGGCTTCCAAGGCTCACCTTGACACCTGGAGACAAAAATATCATACGTGATCACTGATCAGTTAGTTGATATCAAAAAGATCCTCTTGCCTCCTCTTCACATCAAACTTGGTCTCATGAAACAATATGTAAAAGCTTTGGATCATGAAGGAGAGTGTTTCAAGTATATATGTTATGCTTTTCCTGGTCTCAGTGAAGAGAAAAAAAGAGCTGGGATTTTCAATGGACCACAAATCAGGCAATTGTTAAAGGATGAAAATTTTGTAAAATCAATGTTGCCATTCGAGGATAGAGCTTGGAATGCTTTCGGTGCTGTTGTGAGAAATTTTTTGGGAAACAGAAAAGCAGAAAATTATAAAGATCTCTTAAAGGAGCTACTGCTTAGTTTTGAAGATTTGGGATGCAGGATGAGCATCAAAGTTCACTATTTGAAGAGCCATGTGGATGAGTTTCCAAAAAACCTTGGGAAAGTTAGTGAAGAACAGGGTGAACGTTTCCACCAGGATATTAAAATTATGGAGTAGCGTTATCAAGGTCGGTGGGATTGTTATATGATGGCCGACTATTGCTGGAGTTTTAAAAGAGAAATTCCAGATGCTGCTCATAAAAGAAAGTCCCTCAAAAGAGCATTTTTAAGCTTATAAGTGAAGAGTTCATATTTTATGAAAGCTCTTTTTTGACTGTTTCTGAACTCGCCCTGCCCAAGTCCCTTTGAGTCAATCTTTATTTTAGCATTTTGCTATTTCTGTGTGTGTCTTCAGAATTTCTGCACTCCATTGGAATGTCTGTGTGCATATTGTGTGAACTGTAGGCTATAATTCAGATAATACCTTGTCACTGTCCTATCGACATGTTCGTCAGCATAATGTAGCGTTTGATGTTATTATGGTTGCTCTTTTGCATGCCTATTTTTTATTCCAAGGCATGAAATTTTAATAACGACAACGCAAATTTGTGTGAATATAATATAGAATGCTTGTTTGCTAATTAAAGCTAGATTATTGCAGGTAAAACAGTGTTTATTGCATCAGAATTCCTTGTTTTGACAACAGAAGGGGGGCAAAAATTGATTTTTTTCAAAAATTAGGGATATTTCATATCTCAAAAACGTGATGTGATAGAGAAAATCTGAGTTCATTTTCGGATTCAGCGCCCCAAAATTAGCTAAAATGAGTTGTCAAAACCCAAACCTGAAATTTTGTGTAGACCAGTGTAATCGATGGCTGTCAAGAGGAAACGTAACCAAGCGAGTGCTTGAGCTCAGAGACGAGCTTAAATTATTTTTTGACCTTTAAATAAAATTGGTATTCGTTGCATTGCTGAATGATGACAGATGAATTATTCCTTGCTTATTTGTTTGGTCCATTGAATAAACTAAATCTGAAAATGCAAGGGAAAAACACCAAAATAAGGTAGCCTATATGTCCAATCGCCATCTCCGTTCAAAGCAGATTGCGCATCAACATGGGTTATCTGTAGGCTATCTATGAGCCATTGACGTACTGATACCATGTGAATTTACAAGCTGTAGCCTACTACTTCCATGCAGGCTCAAGGCATGTTGGAGGAGAATGATTGATTTATGTCACTGTTATTAGGAGATTGTGTTAAGGTAGGCTACTAGAAGACTCTGCAGTCCTGATCACGGGGAAACATTTTGTCTGGCCTCTACCTTTCGACCAGCCTGGCTTGGGTGGCCCTTCCAGGAGCAGATGCCAGTACCGCTCAGCATTTAAAGATGCTTTGGAAGCTTTCACCAGCAAGCTTGATAATTTGAAAGAGAAAAGTTAAAATGAACAATTGAACATGTTACCGTGTTTAAAGAATTATCATCGGTGCTGGTTGTTGACGGCAAAGAAGAGTTCTTCCAGAGTTGGAACCAGAATTGATTTTGCAACATCTCACAGCATTAGAACTAGAATTCATTCGATATTTTCCTGAAATTTATGACGATGAGCTTGATTTAATGCGAAATTCATTCACATTGTTGATGGAAAACCTTCCAGATAAAATGCAGGATGAATTTTTAGAAATCAAAACGGATTCTTGCGCAAGAGACTTATTCAGAGAAAAATCAATCACTGGATTTTTGCCATTAATGTGTAATTCCTATCCCAAAGTGGCAGAGAAAGCTATTCGAAGTATCCTTTCGTTTGCTTCTGCTTATCTATGCGAATCAGTCCGCTCCGTTAGCTTAGTGGTATCTGGTAACGCACCTGGCTCAAGATCACGCGGCGCTGGTTTGACTCTCGGGGTGCTATACTGCTAGATTAATGCTATACTGTAGACATAGAGGTAGTTTTTCGCGCCTTGGGCGAAACATTTTTTTGCACGGGGGCCCCCCGATCTAAAAGTGCCCCAGGCCCCCCATCAGCTAAATCCGGCCCTGGTCCTGATTTCTCTCGAAGACCCTTGAAACTAGCACCTTTGAAATCTGGGACATCTTTCTCTAAACTTTGAATTGCAGCGAAGACCTCCATGTGATTTCTTAGTACAGTAGGCTAATGCTTATTGCTTAGCTAAGAATAGCTTATTATCCGTTCGATGAACAAGCAACGTAAGTTGTAGATTGCTTTCTTTTAATTGAACTATACTACAGACGAAAAATGTAACAGACTGAAAAGGAAAACAGATTCAATGTGAACAGGATAACACGAATTTCAAAACTTTGAAGTGTATTAGGTGTATAAAGTGGTGTAGCCTGCGAACTACAGTCTAGGAACATTGCTAAATTGAGCTTTTAGTCTCATTATAAAGTTCGACTTAATTTGATTACAAAATAAAAGCTTTTAAGTGCAAACATATTTAGGCCTAATCTTTTTTTTTTACGCAATTACAACGTGATATAATTTTAGATTACGCTACTGTATGATTTTAAAACTAATCACACTTTAGCTACCGGTAGTGTGTTGTCACTCTATTAAGGTCAAGCTGCTATCAAAGCCAAGTTGCAAGTATGGTAAAACAGCGTTTTCGCGTAGGTGTATAGCAGAGACTCAGTAGCCTAATAATGACAAGTTTCTTACGTCATTAAAAACAATCAAACAATTTAAGGTAGCCTATACTCGACATGCTTGTTTGTCTTCACTTTACACAACACCAAAACATTGTGATTCTTGCAAATAGCGCTCAATTAGCTTACTCCCTTTTAAATTAAAAAATAACTTTGATATAAATAACATAAAATATACAAGTTTGTAGGCAATAAATAAAGCGCTTAATTGATTATAGGCTATCTAAAATATAAACACAGGTTTTCAAAAACGGCCGCATTGAACTGACCAGCGGAGGGCGCCAGAGACAACTCCGATCAATACGAAAATAACATTTAAAGATATTTCAAGAAGGCATGGTAGGCCTATACACAGGCCCGGATTTAGGGGGGGGCAGAGGGGGCAGTTGCCCCGGGCCCCCCGACTTTTGAAGGGTTCCCTATGTGGAAAAAAATGTGATTTTGTGTTATTTTTTTCCTTTTGGCCTTTAAAGTTTCTGCAAAATGCTGTGCAGTACTGGACTGATGCTACTGTAGACGTAGAGATGGTTTTTCGCGCCGTAGGCTTGAAAAAATTTTTTGCACGGGGGCCCCCCCGATCTAAAAGTGCCCCGGGCCCCCCATCAGCTAAATCCGGCCCTGCCTATACACTATTCTATACAGGATAAAGAAAATGTTTGCATTGCTGAAATAGACTATTTGCAGAGCTTGCAGAATATTTCAATGTCGTATTTTTTATATAATAGGCTACGTTGTATTTCATAAAAATATCGTTCCATGCAACATCTTACAAACACTTTAGAGTTCAATTTGCACTACTAGACATTTGCTGTAAGCTTATTGCTTTTCGTCAATAATATATTCAATTTTAATTCGTTTAAAGAGTTAATATATTGAACATTAATTGCACATGAAGGTTTTAGATATTTCTTTCACAATTTACTTTCAAACTGGTAGGCTACTATGTAATTTTAACTAACTTAGGCTATGAGTTGCGTAAGTGTTTCAAGTAACATCATATGACGGTAAAATCAGTAGGCTTATGCCTATCTGTTTTTGAAACATGTCATTCAGAGCAGCATTACTTGAGTTTTGATAATTCAATTTTAGTATGAGTGAGAGGTGTAAACTTTGTAGATAGGATTAGTGCAAGTAGCGTATCAATGATTGCCAATATAAGCAACTCAACTTACATCACTGCTGATCACAATAAGATATTTTAGGCTAGGCCTTAAGTTGAACAAACAACTTCTGACTTGTGCAAACAACGTTAGGATATAATTATAACTATGGACGTAGCCACGCGGGGGTTTGGGGGAGCAATCGCCCACCCCAAAATACATTTTAATGGCATTACCCAAACAATCACTTTATTTGGTCTAGATCTTTACCAGATCGGGATCGGGCAGGGATTTGACCAGATCTGGACCAGATAAAGTGACTTTCTGGGAACGTTTTAATAATATTATATAATGTTGAATGACGTTTCATAAATGTTTGGCTGCATTCAGTAGCTATATTTTTAAGCAAACTCTTGACTTATCAACACCATCAGGACATCATCATCTACCAGCTCATCCATTCCATCACCCACCAGGACAAGAAACAATAACTTAAACTGGATATAAAACCTCAATCGTCTTAGGCTACTGTGTGATGTGCAGTCTGACCATAGAAAGAGCTCAACACCTGCTCTCCTGGGCCACATCGAAACGGGCTTTTGCCTGAGGATGGGTTTCTTTTATGTCCGGTTTTCTTTCTCCATCCTATTATTATTATTATTATGACTGCTCATCCACATCAATATAGGAACTGGCATATTCAATCCACAACACTTTTCATTAGGCTGTCATTCATTACTACATGTGTGCGTCTCTCTGTTTTTGTTTTATTTTTTGCTATTTGTTTTTTGGGTTTTGTGGCCGTGCTAACTACTGATGTATAGCCTACTACATAATTTTTCATTCAGGCACGTTTTAAACCTTTCAAGGTTTTGCCACCTTTTCCCGTTCATTAACGTGCTGGTAGGTCTATATCGATTTTTGTAGTTAGTATCTTTTTCGTCCCGGACGCGTTAATGACGAATAATAAAATGATTGATGATGATTGATTGATTTCAAACAATAAAATATTTGCCTTCCAATAGTTACTTTTGCCCTCATAAAATTTTCTTTATAGTCACGTGACTGATTATTGCATTCAATTATTTTGTACATTTTGTACATTGTACATGAAACGTATCGCTTGAATTTGCTCTCCCCCCAAGTGTTGTTTTTGAATTTTCTTTCAAAGACATAAAAACCACAAAACCTTCCCTTGCACATAAATCTTTCAAGCTTGAAATACCACAAAAGCTATTTACTGTTTTAATCTGGTGGAGCTCAATATAATATGCCTTTGTACAGATGTGGAACTTTTTCAGAATCAACCGGTCTAGGAAGGAAATGAGAATATCTTTGTTTTGCTTTGGCTTTGCATCCATGACGAGGTCTTCCTTTTTTTCCCAAAGCCAAATAGCAAGGTCGCATGTTCGCATTGTTTCTGTGCTGGAATGATGAATACGTATTGTACCAGTTTTCTTGCAATACTTCTTGGAACACATTTTCGCTTGTGAAATCGTTCTGAGAAAAAAGAAAACAGTTGGTAATGTAAAGAACAGGATAAATTTCCTTTCCAAAAAGATTATTGTTGTCAAACTATTTGATATTAAGTTATATTATATTATTATATTCTTGGCTTGTAATATAGCACATATTAAATGCATTACTATGGCATGTAGGCTACGCTGTGCAACAGTCCAACAAGTTTGACACAAATCTACAAAAGCTTTCCCCTTTTGCAAACTTATTCCCAGACAAAGTGCTTGAAGCAGCTGACTGACTCATATCAGTGTAAGTGCGTTGTTAAAAAATCATTCCAGTAGGCTTTACCAAGCCATTCTCAATTGTAACAGTGAAATATGGAACAGAAACCTCAGTGAGTAGAAAACTTTTGACTTGATCCTTGTCTCGAAACTCTAGCTACGATAACATTCCTGTAGCAGTAACGTAGTCTGAATAGTCTGCGGTCTTAATAGTTTTCGATACTAAAATGTGACTAGCGCTGATATGGAGGTCCAGGGGGTGCTTTTGGACCCGGGCTTGGCATAAATTTTGCGAGTTCGAAATCTTTCCGATAAGAACAACAACTCCAAAATGTTCTTTGGATTTCTATGGTTTTCCTTCAAAGTGTTTTGTTTAGAAGGCCCAGGCTTCCCATTGGAACCAGGGCCTAAATTATCTGCTCAATGGCCCTGAGAATGTGTGCAATGTGCATTAAAGATAGAAACAAGTCAGCCATAGTGAAGAAAAAATATTACCGTGCCATAAAGTTGACCTTTGCTGTTCATGGCCAAATATTTTCCACTTTCAACTCCACGAATCCCAACGAGACCTTTGACACCAACTGACATGAACTCCAGAATAGCTAAACACACAAGGATAAACATAAATGTTGTAGAGCAATTACTTTGTGAAGATAGTCAATCGAACAAAGAAAAGGCTGCCAACACCAGTAGCCGATCTAGAAAATGTTTTTTGGGGGCAAAAAAAGTTTCGGCAAAGCTAGGTTATGTAGCCTAAGAGAGAAGGGCTAGTGCAAAAGTAAAAGTTCAAAAAAAGTTTAGTTGGGGGTTCGGAGGCTTCTCTTCAAAAAAATTCGACAAGTTTTTATCTCGTTCTTTCTTTTCTCAATTTTGACAGGGGCATGACGAAATTCCTATACCCCTTAAAGTTTAAATTCCTATCCCCATTAAGGCTTAAACCCACTGCTGATTTGAAGCATGTGTGTGTAGCCCAATGCTTCCTGTTAGGGCAATACAATGCGATTAGGTAACCGAGCAAAACTGTTACAACATCCGAAAAAATTTACATGTTTTTCTTTTCGTTTTTATGGGCAGAGCGCTCCTGGATCCGCTGCTGACCAACACCTTTTCGATTGTTGCATAAACAATTAAAATACCTCACAAATCAAAAGAAAAAGTCAGCGGCTACATCACTGAAAAATTCAAAGGTTGTACCAAGTAGTCTAATTTGTGAGTAAATTTATTAAAAAATTATGGGCGAACAGTAAGATGGATATGGAAGACAAACTCGACAGAAAGTGACTTAGTGTATGTTAAAACCTCACCTTGCCCGTCAAACAAAAACAAAGCCACGATTGCGTTGTTTGTTGAGCATGCAAAATGCAAAGTGCATGTGGTTCTGCCTAGTTAGTTAATGTTATTGTTTTCGGTTGTTTTGCAGTGTGGTATGCCAATTGCTGCATTTGAAAAAAAACGTCTGCGAAAGCCTGGACTACAGCCTTACCCTTGGTTGTGTTGCCAGCAGTGACATATTGACCTTGAGCAAGAACTAGATCTCAATTTTGTGTTACATATGTTGCAAAGTGTTAAATCTTCATTTCATTTTTACCATATTTGTTTTCGGTAGGTGGGAGAATTATTAATCATCGCTATCTCCGCTTGCAGCAGATTGCGCATCAACATGGGTTACTTGACAGGGCTCCATGTGATTTTACGAGCCGTAATGCTTCCATGCTGGCTCAAGGCAGATTGGAAGAGGGTGATATGTCACCAGATTATTACCCGACTTATCTTCACTGCGTTATGCAAGAAAGAACACAATCGGTACCCTTTTTAAAGTCTTTGGTATGACTCGACCTGGAATCGAATCCAGGGCTACCAGCACCAGAGCCAAAGGCGGTAACCACTGAGCCACGGGTGCTGGAGGGAGAATTATTAACATTAAAATAAATATTTTATGCACATTATGTTACAATATCTAACATACAGTATAATAGCACTGTCGATAAAGCATCAAATATCTAGAAAAAAGTTACATAACAACATCATAAAGAAGTAGAAATAATACTGCAGTAAAATAATTGGAACGCCTGGTCAATCTAATCAAAACATAAAGAGACCAAAATGCAGGTAACTTAAATACTGTAGTCTTTTAATAAAATATAAATATATACATTGTTTTATAATGCATATAAGCCAATTAAAAAAGCGAGGTCTAATTGAATGCCAATATTAAAACTCCAATTTGAAAAAGATTCTTTTGACGCTCACCATATTTGTTATGATCTTTTGGTGTTCCAGCTACTTTTCCATTTGGTAAAATCTGAAGATGATACCCTGTCCGACAATAGAGCTGTCTTCTCCTCAACACCCCTTCCAGTTGGGGCTCTTTTAAAATATTCCTTCTTACTCGTGATGGCTTTGATGTTGAAGATTTTAATACGGTTTTAATTAAACTTGAATGTTTCGTTGATTTATTGAGTTGATCCTTCCTGGTACTTGCAAGTTTATTTTTTGAAGAAATTGATAACTGCTCTTCTTGTGACAGCTTTTCTTTTATCGCTGCCCACAATGCTGGGTCAGGCAGACGCTCGTGGACAATTGGCATCGAATCGGTTACAACCTTTTGAGGAATTTCTTCATTTTCAATTTCATATGTAAACTTTTTTGATAGTTTCTGAGCTTGTGTAGTTTTGCTTACAAAACTGTCAGATAACTGTCTCAACGGCTTTCTTGACATCGGGTTTTCAAATTTGAACTGCCCGCCGGCTAGTGGCTTCATTGTCGCATTTGCCTTTCCTCTTGCCCGATTTATAGCTGCCAACAGCAATGACCCTAAAGTTGTCGCGGTGGTAAAATATGATTGAATATATCCAGGTGTGCTGCCGACGTAAGTAAAGGAGCTTTGTCCTATCGACATTGTTATGATTAAATTAAAAACAACTAGAAGCATCAGATAAGAGTCACTGTTTGAATTGAAGCTTTTTCGGCCTTGAACGATCATAACAATAAGGAGATTGTACGCGCCAAGTACAGATGAGAAAAAAGGCAAACAACGTTATTACCCTTAATGACCGCCAGCGTTCTTTGCAATTTAGCTTGATCATGCAGAAATTGAATATTGTGGAAACAACTTCACACAAATCGCGCATTTCCATGTGTCAATTTCATGCTGTAGCGTGATTTGGAACTTTTAAATCAGAATCGCAATTTCGGACGTGAATCTAGAAATTTGACTTTGTCTCAGGAACTTTTGGTTTGTGTCCAGACTTCTAGCGTTATATCCGAAAATTTGGTTTTGTTTTGAAACTTTTGAGCGTTTGGAAGCTTTACTTAGAAAATCTGAGTTTGTGTTTGAAATTTGTGAACGAAACTTTGTTGGTCTATCTCGTTGGTCTATCCGGATTTTCGGTTGAAAAATCCGGGCGTCGTCAGATTACGATGGATCTGATTCTTGACTCACTGACGAGACCAGTCAGTCACAGATTAGCAGATCTAACTTGTGGGGCACCAAAGTTTCACCAAAGCAAAAATTCTATGAAAAAATAAACAATGCAAAAAATGAGGTTTTAAAAAGCAAGTATACCTTTGTGCAATGTGCATATTACTTTATTGACACAGGACAGTTTTTTCACGTTTTTCAAAAATATTCTTTTATGATTCAACCCTAAACCGATTTCAATTATTGTAGTCATGTTGTTCATAATGTTAGTTCATAGGCTTTAATAAGAGCATTTTAAAGAGACTACACATTATTGTGTCACATTGGTTCAGGCGTTTCCAGATGGTTCAGGAGTGGTTCAACAGGACCTTGTTCTTTGCCATAAATTAAACAAGATAAAAGTGTTGCATTGGCCTGGAAATTCACAAAATTTAAATCCTATCAAAATTTTATGGTCAATCGTAAAAACTCCTCCCCGCAAAAAAGGATTGTACAGCCAAAACCAAACTGATAGAGGCTAGAATTCAGGTCTGGTACCACGACGAACAAATGCAGGATAACTGTGAAAATTTAATCGACTCCATACCTAAGCTAGTTTTACAGGTGATAGAGTGATAGACAATAATGTTGGTCACACTTTGTAGTAAAATGAGAAAAGATACTGAAAAATTATGCAAACAAACGATTATTTTGATGAAAATAAACTTGTTGTTGTTTAAAATGTTTGAGTCAATTAATACGCACAAGGCTTTATATATATTAAACCTTAAAGTGAATTTACTCAAATGACTGATGAAGCTCAGGTCGAATACAACGCTTCTTAAAGTAAAAAATGCTTTAAATAGTTTGAAAGATTATAAACACACATTAAAACACTTGAGATCAGAATTCTCCCTACACTCTTGCTTACTGCAAACAGTGAACAGCAATTGTAGCAGTTTCTAGTTGAACGTTTAACTTCATGATAACTGGAAACCTTCACACAAAAACAGAAAATCGTTTCATGTAGAATTAGCGACAAAAACAACCTCGCGTTTTCATTTAACAATTATCACATCACACAATCGTGATTTCACATCAATTTTACGAGATTCTAAAAAGTTTTCAAAATCTAAATTGTCCTGCTGCTTCTGTGATCTCACAAATACCCGACACCGGCACGGTTTGTATTTATTTGTTAAAAGGTTGCGCGTATTTACGAAATAAACGTTACATATTCTGAGTTACACCGCGAGAAACCTGAACAAGGTCTACACAGCTTAATGCAGACAAGATTCGTTCTGTTTGGCAATTCTGTTATCGTCATTTTTACATAGATTTAATGTCTGCACGTCTGCACGTCTGCAGACATTAAATCAATGTAAAAATGACAAATTTTGTGGTCGCGCTGCTGTTAAATTTTCCCAAGAGCAATCACACTATAAAACTTTGACATATTTTCAGTTTTATTAAAATCATATAGCAATGTGTAGAAAGCTTAAAACAAAAATTCGGTTTTCAGCATTCCAGAAATTAGGCTGTTCAATGTTCATGTTCAATTGCTATGAGACGACTGTTGTTGTTGAACAAAGTGTGATAACATAGAAAGAACGCAAAGTAAAGTTTTTTCGCTTTAAACGTTGCCAAAAATGACCAGTCAGTTTCTTTGATACGTCCATCGTTGCTTTGCACAAGCATGACGAGATGTAACAATTTGAAGTTTATTAAAGTCTATTTAGGTCTTTAATCCATCAACACACTTGATGGGTTTAATCAAAATTAAAACTGTCAAACGATTGTCATGAATTTGTCTTCATCACTTTTCAATAGGTGACGTTTTTGACAAGTTTGTTTACGGTTATCCGCAAGACATTGTCAAGAAAATTCAAACAGCTCTGATAACTTTTCTTTGCTATCAATGTTGTCTACATGACGCCATGTTGAGGAGTTTCTCCCAAAACAAAGCGTGGTTTTGAATTCCAGAGAAAGCTGCCATTGTGTAATACCAAACTCACGCAACCGCAAAGTTTAGGCAATTTTAATTCATACGCAACAACATTCGGCCACATAGATCGTTTCTAGTTTTTAAAGCAGCAGAATGAATCTATATCGAAACATCTTTAGTTTCATATGTACTATGTAGCCTACATAAAATTTATAGATAGTTTTTTGGAAACATACTTATCGAGCGGTAAAACAACACATAGAACTATATTTAATGACTTTATGATTTAGCTTATTTTGTTGTCTCTCCAAAAAAGCTGTCTTTCGAAAGTTAATAACTTATCTTTTATAATGTTATTTGTTTGTTTATTGCGATGTTTGGGATCGCTGACTGGGATTCGCTTTTCACGGAGTATTGCACAATCTATAAACAGGGCATCGTAATTGCACTATTACTTTTGGCAACTGCACGAGATACATTTGCAGCTTCCATTTTATACGTTAAAATAATGTAAAAATCGGTTGGCATTTTGCATTGAACTGTCATCTACTTTTTATCCTCAACATTACAACATTAGACGCTATAATCTTGGCAATAGTATTATATTTAGTTAGACACCCAAGGGCGAGGTCTTAATTTGCAGGAAATATGAGAGATATCTTATTTAGTTAATATTTTGCCCTTCCTTAATCCTATTCAATAAAACAAATCAATTTTGTTCAAGTTTTGCGTCGTGACCGTCATCATGCTGTTTATCTGCGTCTACCCACAACAAAACTGTCTTTGAAGTAAATTGTAAGGTATTTAATAACGATTATATGAAGTAGCCAAATTACAAGCGCGTAACAAAATGATCTTGAAAAATTAATAAATATTGCATTCTCATTCTTTGTCAACGAGTTTTATTGTCTAATTTTTACAATTGACATAATTTTTTAAGCTGCATAAGTTGGTGTTTTATTTTAATTTTTGTAAATGCAGTAAAAGCTTTCCGGCATTTTTGAACATCCGCGGAGGACGAAAATATTTTTCATTAAAAAAGGGCATGTTCTCCAAAAAAGAACGTGTGATTTGGTTACCCCACCAAAAACACACAATGAACTGGGGTGTTCATGCATAAACTGTTATGTCGTATTGCACTTGATAAAAGGTAAACTCTACTGAACTTGTCGGGTTGGGTACATTTTCAACCTCAACCTAACAAATCAAGTCTTTTACAGACGTTGAATCAACGTAAAAATAGCGATTTGCTGGTTGGGTAATGTGTTGTTTTAATCCTTGTTGATGAAGATGTTGCTTTGTAGATTTTCAAAGCAATATTTCGAAAAGCTTTTTTTCACAAAAATTATTTTCAGACACATATTTTAGTTCCTTCATAACAATACACACCCGTTGATGTTTTCGTCTTTAAGGTTGGCCTGTGCAAACATGTGTGACGTAGTCTTGGTAATTGATTATGTAAGCACAGGCCCGATCGAATGAGACACGTTTAGAACTTTCATTCTCGGCTTTCCTGATGCACACTGATTTGTTACTTTTCCTGCAAACAGTATATTGCTTTTTATTCAAATTTTACTGCCATGATCAATATGCTTAGCCCAGCAGACATTCCGTATTTTGTGTAGGCTACTCAACTCTGTGTTATTTTAAGTTGATGTGATAACTTGTTTACTGTTTATATGTTGAAAGTGCTAAACCATCCGTGACTCCTCCAAGGATTTCAGTCGACATTCTCAAAAGTGAAACTATTCCATTATTCCGCCATCTTACTGCCAAAAGTATGTTCGTGTTTGTGTGTCAAAGCAAAAGAGAAAGGTGGCATTTACAAAACAACTTTTGCGACCAGATCACAAACATTGCAAGACTTTTAACCCACCTGCAAGTAAGCTAAATTGGCATTCAACCGAACATTACCAAATTATACCGACCATTTATCCGTTCATGAGTTGAGGCTCAATTGTGTTATTCAATTTAATTATATCATGCTTCCAAAATGATTGTTTCTCCTATACCCCTCCTCCCCTTCCCGAAAGCCTCATCAATCAAAATTTGTTTTTTTTTTGTGTTGATACAACATCTACGGAAGTAATCAATTTTGCTGATTAGACACTTGGCTTGGAAGAAAGTACGATTGTACGTGCCTCTCTCATTTTCAATATTTTCTATGTTTTCTACAAACTTTGATAGAGGTTTTATACTTTTATGGCGTGCTAGTAGATCAAGTACGCTTCGACATTGACAGGTCTTGCAATGCAGTTTCAGCTGATTGTGGAGATGATACTTAGGCTATTATACGTAAATCCGTTTTTTTATCAAGTGTTGTTTTCTCCCACCCTATTTGTGATAGCAATTATTTCACTTTTGGAATGTTTGTGGTTATGAAATTGCCATACATGTACAATTGTACATGGTGTAGGAAAATAAATTCACTGCAATTACAATTAATTACCAGAAAGGATCATATCAATTCAACAATATTATCACCAATACTAGTCCAATTTCCTTAAAGAGTCCGTTAAGAATCACTTGTTGGCCTACCACAAAATCTTTTTTGCAATTAGGTTTCTGGTAACTCTGTCATACTGATTTATTAATTATAATAACTGGGTAGAATCAGACGGGTAGTAATTGTTAGGTTTAATTATAAGCTTGAGTAACAGAAGCGCACCTGAAAATATGAATGAATGATTTTGAATATTTTTTTAAGGAGAATGAACCGTTTTTCATATTTGTTTTGTCACAATAAGCTCTTAAACAACCCTTTGTAAAAACAAAGTGATTGTGTCAAAAGTCAATTAAAAAGTGCCATTATTTATATGATGACCAAGGCTACTCTCTGAAACTTTAATTTAAGCTTAGTTTGTTTTTATTTCTAACCATCACAGCGAAAACAATACATGCCACACATATCAGTCTACTAAAAGTCCAGAAAATAGTAGAAGCGACAAAATGCAAGCGCTAATATTTTGTATCTCTTTAAAACCGAAATAAGTTACCGTAGTAATAAATAGTAAGTTAAATGATTGTTGGCACGTCGGCACGGTTACAGCGCCTCTAGAAAAATCCACGATTGAAAAAAAGTAATGATTGAAATCAAAAATAAAATAATAGTCCTACTTTCAAAATTTGCATAAATGGATCACTCCTATAGCCTATTGAATAAACTTAATAACCCTAGACTACTTCTTCTATTTGAATAGAGGTGTGTATAAAGTAGGCTAAATGACAAGAAATGGTAAACTCTTACAGCATCACTGAAGAAACTGATCGTGTATGGATACCAGCCACGGACGTAGTCAAGAGAGCAATTGCTGACCCCACCGTCTCCGAAATATTTTAAATAAAAATTACACTTTTTGTTATAATATTATTTCATTTTATTTGACAGAGTTTTATTGTTGATTTTTAGAATGTGCAGATTTTAGATGATTTTTCGAAATTTTTTGGGAGAGACCCCCAAGTCCTCACTATGGGTATTTCACCTCCGTCAAGTTGTTGTCGGGTTTACAGATATGTAGGCTACAAATAGTGTTTATATGTCCGTCCTTTCCCCGAAACTTTGTGCTAGATACACCCCTTTCACCAGCACAACAATAGGCTACATTGACGATGTAGGCCTATTTGATGGGCCTGCAAGCAAAACTCAAAGAATACTTTCATTGCGGATTTTAAATGAAGATTGATGCCATCACAGAAAAAAAGTTGTAAAAAATGAAACAACACGGTTTGCCATGTGAATTAAGCACCAGATAAGTCAGTAACAAGTTGTGGGGTCAGGGCTGGCGAAGTCCCAGCACGTACAACAACCACTGATAATATTGCTCTTGCCAAGGCCGGATTTAGCTGATGAGAGGCCCGGGGCACTTTTAGATTGGGGGGTCCCGTGCAAAAAAATTTTTCGCGCTGATGGTGCGAAAAACCACCTTTACGGTACGTCTAAGGGTGATTGAAAAGTAACTCCCTATTTTAAAAAAACTATAATTTATTTTTAAAATATAATTTCTACAATTAATGAATATGAGAAGGAAGTATAATGCATGGGCTTTTATTTAAAATTCGATATGGGCGCCTTTATTTGCCACCAGCTTCTCAAGTCGACCAGGAATCGCATCAACTGATTTCGCAAGAAACTCTTGCGGGATGGAAATCATAACTTCTTGTATTCGCCCTTCAAGTTCTTCCAAATTTCTTGGTTTGGTTGAGTAGACTTCCTCTTTCAGCCAACCCCAGAGAAAAAAGTCGCAGGGTGTTAAGTCAGGACTTCTGGCCGGCCATTCGTGTGAACCGCGACGATCCATCCATCTTCCAGGAAATTGAGCATTTAGCCATTCACGAACAACAATAGCAAAGTGTGGAGGAGCTCCATCTTGCATGAAAATCAAATCTTCAATATTTTCCCAAGCACTGATAATTGGCCAAATTTCATCTTTCAACATAGCGAGGTACCTTTCGGCATTCATGGTATCGCGAAGAATGAAAGGACCCACAATCCTATCAAAAGTCATTCCACACCATACCGTTACTTTGGGTCGATTTTGCATTTTTTCACAGGTAACACGAGGGTCTTCTTCCGCCCAGTAGTGGCAGTTATGACGGTTCACAAATCCACCTATGTGGAATACAGCTTCATCACTCCATAGAATATTTTTAAAGAGGTTGGGCCAATCTCTAAACCAAGCCAACATTCAAGCCAAGCCAACGTTCCTGTAGAGTAAGACGTTCAGCCATTTTTGTAGGGTTTTGAAATAAAATAAATTTGAAAAGATTGAAATTGAACAATATTTAAACAAATCTGAAAGGAAAACAAGAACATAAATTAAATTGCCATACTTTAAGTAATATATACACAAAAATTGAGAAACATGATAAAGCATTTGAATAAATTGTATTTATTTTAAAATAGGGAGTTACTTTTCAATCACCCTGGTATAGTAACTTTCAAAATATAGTAACTTAGTATTAATCCAGCACTGCACAGCATTTTGCAGAAACTTCAAAGGCTGAAAGAAAAAAAAAAAAAAACACAAAATCACACTTTTTTTATGGTGATAGGCCCTTCAAAAGGGAGGCTCGGGGCACCTGCACCCTTTGGCCCTCCTAAATCTAGGCCTGGCTCATGCAGTGGAAATCTGTTAAAAAAGGCCCTGCTCGGTGTGTGCACTTGAGCAACGCATATCAGGGTTTCTCTCCATTCAGCGGCACCAAGTGGATCGGCACCAATCACAGACAACAACAATCGAAAACTTTACTGTCAATCTCTGCAACTGAAGGCCCTGCGTGAGTAGAAGATTCCAAAGCCTACACTAGCCTATGTAGTAGGGGAGATGTGGGACCAATGATACAAGGGGACCAATACAACACAGCTCGTTTTTGATCCCTACTAAAAATTAACTTTTTTTTTGATAGTTATTGGAACGAGATTACATAAACCTTCTTTGCCACGAGGTTTGAAAGTTAGGTTGTTGCAAATGCAGAAATGAGAGACAAAAGTATGTTTTTGGCAGGCAAAAGTAAAATGTAGTACTTCTGGAAAACTTTCAATATTATGTTCAAGTGTTTATTATAGCAAATGCTAAGTTTTTCATGTACTACGTAGGAAGGTATTTTACAAGATTGGTAGGCTTTATGAGAAATAATAAGTCGAGTTTTGTGAAACTATCGTTTAATTCAAAGTTTTTGAGATGGGGGAGCTTTGAGACACTGTTAATTGAGACCATGTCTCAAAGGTCCCTGTCTGAATTTGAAAGTATTTTTTGCAGAAAATGCCTATGTTAAAGCCATCCGAAGGCTTAAAAAGGAATTTTTCAAATGAAGCTTCAAATAATGCTTTGCATGACATTGTTTAATATAACTTATCTGTGAGAAAAGCTGCCAAAAAACATAAATTTGATCATACCACTCTTGGCAGATACTTGAAGGATGGATGAAAAATGAGCCATTTTCTGAAGTGTTGTCACACTTCATTAAATTTATGAATTTCTCCAAATCAATCTAGGTATTTCTGGAAACGTAGCCTACAATGTGAGAATTCTGTAACTTCTGATGAGCATCACCAAACAGGAGAAACTGAGCCTTGTACCTCAGCTTCCTTACAAAAAAATGATTCGATTTTGTTATCTTCAATACGGCCATATCCAAAAGCAGTTGCAAAAGGAAGAAAGAAAAAATCACGAAAACGTAAATCAGTTGTGAAAATCTTCAGAATCTAACACAAGCAGTGTTGTGGAAGTTCATCTAGAAACTGACGTTGAGAGTGTTTGCACCGATACCAGTGATGTTTCATGTAAAGAAAATGCATTGCAAAACATAATTCCTGATTGTCTTTCTGCTGGAACCTATGTAGTGGCCAAAGTTCATGCAAATGCAGATGTTAAATTTAAACATTTCATCGGCCGGCTTGCACATGGACCTGATCAAGATAATGACTATGAAATGGAGTTTTTAAAACTAAATTGAGAAAACATCGGACAAAATGAAGGATTGTTTTGTGTTCCCAGGAAATGAAAATGTGGCTTATGTGTCTCATTGTGATATTGTATGTCTTCTGCCAGACCCAACCTCTGTTGCCAAAACGAAACGCTTGTCTGGTGTTTTGAAATTTGCAATAAACTTGTCACAATATCACATTGCTGTCTGTGACGACCCCTCCCCAGCCAACTGTTACTGTTTAAACAATTTTGTATTGAATCAGCTTGTTCGTTCTTCCATCTGTCCATGTTCGTTCTAGAAACGTCTTGTTCTTTGGTTTTACACGAAATGCAATCTTTCTTCAGAAAAAGTACAGTTTTCGTGTAAGTAGTAAACCTGTCTCATTGGTCCCAATGGTGTGTTGCAAAGGTCCCACCCAGGTGGGACCAATGATACAAAAAAGTGAACTTTTAAAAAGTGAAATAATTTTTTAATCTGTGGTCCAATCCGAAGCCTTAGCTATGCATAAATACAGTAAGAAGATGTGCTTCCCTCAAACGCTTAAGTAGCCCTGTACTGCCAAAATCACGCGCGACAACGGAAAAAATACCCATTTTGTTTCATTGGTCCCACATCTCCCCTACTAGGCTATGCGAAACTGTCAGGAACAACCTTTATCAGAAGCTTTCTTAGCCCGAGGATAACGATTCAAACTAACCAACTACCGATATTCTATAGCCTACGTCTGCCCTTAGCCGATGGCCCAGTTGGCAAAGCTTCCAGTTTATCAACAAAGCAAGAAATTTTCAACGTTGATTTAATGTATCAGATGTGCAATGCGCTCGGACAACGCACTTCAAGCCCAACACAGTTTAGCTGTTCTGTGGCACCAACAGAATGGAAAAATTTGCAGACACAACAACTATAGCAGAAATGTAATTGTGGGAATCGTTATTCCTAAATTGAGATAATACTTCTTTTTTTTAGTTGAGTTCGAGTTTGTTTTCTGTTTCTGACCATCACAACGAAAAAACAATATAGGCGTGTGCCAAAAATAGCAGAGGTCTAGAAAAAGGTAAAAGCGACAAAACGCGGACGTTATAACGTGCATGATACCAAAACAGAACAATCAGTTTAAAATATATGCAAAGATTCTTTGCAAGATTAATCCTGACAGTTTCGCAATAGCAACTTTAAATCACAGGCGCAGGCAGTGTCTTCTCGGTAATGGGAAAAGTAAATTAAGTAGCCGATAGGCCAGCCAGTGCTAAAAAGCAGCACTTTTAGCCTACCGTACAACAATCGAAAACTTCACTCTGTTAATCTGAGTGACCCAGCCTGCATCAAGGCACGGATTTAGGGGGGGGCAGAGGGTGCAGGTTCCCGGACCCCCGACTTTTGAAGGGCCCCCCTCCGTGGAAAAAATGTGATTTTGTGTTATTATTATTTTTCTTTCAGCCTTTGAAGTTTACTGCAAAATGTTGTGCAGTGCAATGCTGAATTAATGCTTCTGTAGACGTAAAGGTGGTTTTTTACGCCGTAGGCGCGAAAAAAATTTTTGCACGGGCCCCCCTCCCCATCTAAATGTGCCCCGGGCCCCCCCATAAGCTAATTCCACCCCTGCCTGCATCAATGGTTCAAAGCCTCTACAACAGGGGCGAGCAACTTCTCCAGTCGTCGGGCCTGATATGGGAAAGTGAAGTAGGCTACTTGGCGGGCCGGATTCATGAATCGCTAGTACATTAATCGCGTATTTATCTACCTAGACAAGGAATAAACCGTAGCCTATTTACTGTAATATAATGTAAACTTTAAGTTTATAGAGACCAAAAACAGTATTTAATGAATTTATATTAATAACGTGAGACATCTGTGATCGAATAAAGTTGTCAACAAGTTCATTGAACTCTGGCTGCATGTCCGACATAGAAACACTCAGTAAAGTCTGCACTGAACATCAGTGAGATGGGATCGCAGCTTTCTCTTGTTAATGTTCATGGCCCAAAATTTTTGCTCGCAAATGTAGGCTATGTAGACCCGAACAGAACAAGTAGTTTCATGGCCATCTTTCTCAGGTTGGCAAACTTGGACTCATTCAGTGACGCATAAAATTTGTCAATGCCCTTAGATAGGAATATCTCTTTCAGGGTAGAGTCACACTGCAAATCAATCAATTCCAGCCGTAGAGCATCCGGCACCTTTTCAAAGTCAGTTGTAAAGGGTGATGAAAAGATATCAAACTCAGCAGAAAGTTTCTGGAAGTCCGCAAAACGACGACCAAATGCATTGTCTAGTGCAGATATCATATTGGTGTAGCCTACCGTACGTCTCAATTGTCATCATCTGGGGTGCCATAGTTTTGAGTGGTGGAAAGTGTGTTGTGATATTCTGATTGAACTAACTTTTAGCTTTACCCTGAATGTCTTCATTGTTGAGTAGGCTATATTTTGTAAGCAAAAGTGCTCTTCCCTTTTCTTGAACCTGAAAAAGATTTTTACAAGAGATAAAAAAAAAGGATGGAAAGGCCTGTTTATGACAGAACATAGCCTAACATGCTTGTCACTTGATTAAAAACTGAAAACAAAGAACTAAAGAATAACTAACAGTAGCTATTATTTGACGTAGTAAGCAAGTAGTGGGGTAGGCTATTACGGCAGAGTGTGGCCGTGGGGCCACATTATCATGTAATAAGCGGAAACTGTCTGCGGCCGCTCAAAATCCCGTCGCGGGCCGGATGTTGCCCGCCCCTGCTCTACAACAGTGTTGAGTGTAGAGTGATTGACTCCGACTCCACTTCTACTCCATGAAACCAAACTCCACTAGGCCTACAATCCATTCCAGACTCCAAATCCAATCCAATGCGAACAACATGAAATAGCTCACGGATGCAAAAATCTTTTTTCCACTTTAACAGCCTACCAAGTAACTTAGGCTAAATATTTTGAGTAGCACACATTTCTAAGCATTTCCGATAGGTCGAAAATCGTGGAGAAAGTTTTCTATTTTTCTCTCCTTACAATTTTGAAATTGGGCAAATTCAGGCTCCACTCTACTCCAAGTCCACTCTATGCTTAACTCTACTCTACAAGTAGGCCGATGCGAAACTACCAGATTTACGCTCCCTACCTACGTCAGTGGTTTAAGTCCTCTACATTCTACAAGATGGTTTTTCGAAATTGTCGGGATTAAGCTCTCAAAACAGTTTTCTCACTCCGACAATAATGCTTCCTTCAATTTATTAATAACTTCTCAAATGTGAAATGAGAAATTGTTATCAGGAAACTAAAAAATGTATTTGTCATTGAAAGCTTGATGGCAATCAATTACTAAGTTATTCAACAACAGATCATGTTTTATTTAAAACTTTGTTTTCCTTTCTTGTTACACGAAACCGGACAAAAATGTTCATGTTGGTTTAATTAAAAACTACAATTCTTGTTGTAGGCTAGCCTATTGTTTTTTCTGGTTTCTAAAGTTTTTAACTTTGTTTTCTGCATTTCAAGAAGCTCCAATGATAGCCTAAGCCTACACATGATTTATGTTGCTTGCATTTTGAGACTGACAGTGGAGTGGATCTCTGATAGCTCACTTGGTAAGCACGTGACTTTGTGAAAAAAGAAGCTTCAATATCAAGCAACGCTGATTCGACTCTCGAGGGTGCTTGTTTAGGCTAAGCAACGCACGTTAAGCTGTTAAGTGCATAATCAATTTTTCATAACTCGATGTATCGTAGGCTACTGTGCGCATTTAATTTACCGACTCCCATTTTTCGTCGCCTTATTACTTTATAGGGAACGTTCAAATATTACGTAACGCCTTCGAGGGGGAGGGGGGGTTTATGCAAAGCGTTACGTTAGCGTCACATCGGGGGGGGGGGAGGGGGTTCAAGCAAAACGTTACGTAACGCTTTCGAGTACGGAATGGTAGTTTTTTGTGCTGAATTCGTAGTGAAAAAGCGTTACATGGGGGAGGGGGGGATTGAAAAAGGCGTTACGTTGGCGTTACATGGGGGAGGGGGAGGTCAAAAATTCGGAAAAAAAGCGTTACGTAATATTTGAACGTTCCCTATAGAGTAGGCTACGGTATTGAAGAGACCCCAGCACACAACGCAACAACAATTGAATTCTTGCCTCTGTGAAAAAAAAACAACTAAACGGTCACCAAGGAAATGCACCGTTATGAAGGAGCGCTCTTCCTGGTGTTAGCACTACTTGACTGCTCACTACAAAAAAGCAAGCATTGTGTTTCGCTAACCATACCGGTGTTAGCCTCTACACTAGCCATCAGTGTGGAGGCTACACCGGTGGCGGTATGGTTAGCGAAACACAATGCTCGCTGTTCTGTAGTGAGTAGTCAAGTAGTGCTAACGCCAGGAAGATCGCTCCTTCACAACAGACTACAATTGTCATTAGAAACAATGTTCCTCGGTTTCTTTATAGCGCCGTTCAAACAAAGCGAATAGGAGAAAGCGAGAGTGAAAATGCCGTAAATAGCTGCGATCACGAAAACGACAATAGTTGTCTTACACACAGCAAAAGCGACTGTCTCGGACGACAATTGCTGTCATACGCACTTACAAGTTAAAGGACTGCTCTCCATTTAGCGACATCTAGTGGATGGAATAATTCCCCGGCGATCTCGGGGATCGGGCCCGAGTCAGTGGTTCAAAGCCTCTACGAGTTTGCTAAACTGCCAGGATTAAGCTCTGAAAGAAGCTTTCCCAGTCCAAGGACAAGATTCAATCAAGCTCACGATTAGTCAGGTGATCTGATTTCAAAGTTGCCAGTTTCGCAATTTTCATGTGGAATTAAACAATTTTGTTTTGGAGTTGCAGGGAAATTTTAGCAGTTGCAGTTTTTTGTTTGGTTTTGTTTCATAAGGCTTTTTCAATTTTCGGATTTTGACTATATTTTGCGCAAATTTGTCATATTTTGGGTTACTTTTGTTTTTGTCATCACTTGTGACAATTGGGCTATTTTTGGGCTGGAAATTTTAAAAAACATCTGGCAACTTTGTTTCATTTGCAAGTTGGGCAACTCCAGAATAGACCTGCAAAGCGCAAACTGCAAAGTTTACCAAAATTTTGTCAAGAATATACAGCAGCTTTGAAATAGACAAAAAAAAGTCCAATCCAGGCTTGTATTCTTGAGACTAGACTATTTGGTTTGAAATATCGTAGGATATTTCTTGAAAACAATTTTGAACTTGACTGCATAACGTAACTATTGTTACACACTACACAGTTAGTGAAGCGATTTTGAGCACAAGTCAATTCTGCATTTGTTAGGTACTTGCAAAGATGGGTTGTTGTGAAAGCTGTTTAGGAACAAAAGAAACTGAACCAGTGAGTTTTTTGGAACTACTTTTTATTTTTGTTTTCTTTAGGGCAGTGGCTATTTGACCGGCTCCGGTCTTTGAATCTGAAATACTATTTGACCGGTCATGACGTCACTACACAAACACTTTTTTCTTTCAAAGCAAAAGACGATAAGCGCCTTAAGTTTTAAATTCAACACATTTTCTTCAACTGAGTCCGTGGCGCATACGTAACGTCTCGGGCTGCCATTTTAGAGGGAATGAGTTCGATACTAACTGGAAGCGTTCTTTTTTTTTTTTTTTTTTTTATAACTACAAAAGGATACAAACTGATATGAATGAATCAACAGGTGAATAAAAAAGTTTCAAAACGAATTAAAAATGTTTTTCTAGTCTTTATTTTTAACAAATTCCTTTCATTTCTTAGCACAAATTCTCTGAAAAAATCACTCCTTCTAATAGGCTGTAAGATTACGTTTCGCTGAAGTCCGAAGTTAAAAATTAAATCCAGTCTCATTGTCGCACAACAATCAGTCAAGTTTCAAATCATCATCTCAACCAACCCTTCAAGACAACTTTCACTTTACTACGCTACGCTGAAGAGGTTGGGAGATCGAAACACTGGCCTTTGTCCGTAGTTGCTTTTCATAATGTCTTTTTAGACATTCTTTTTGGGTCAATAATGTCTTTTTAGATATTACTTTTAAAGAAATAAAAAGGAGTCAAAAGGCATGTAAATTTCACTCTGTGTGGAGCTACATGTACTTGAGAGGTTAACTGTTATTCTTTTATTCACAAATTAAAAAAACTTAACTTTATTACTCACATTTGGAAAGATTTAAAAAAATAGGCTGTAGGCTACTCAAATTAAAAATTGACGACAAAAATGCACTTTGGGTCAAAATTTAGTTAAATAAAAAAAAAAAAAAGAACGCTTCTGGATAGTATCGAACTCTTTCCCTCTAGAATGGCAGCCCGAGACGTTACGTATGCGCCACGGACTCAGTTGAAGAAAATGTGTTGAATTTAGAACTTAATGCGCTTATCGTCTTTTGCTTTGAAAGAGAAAAAGAAAAAAGTGCTTATGTAGTGACGTCATGACCGGTCAAATAGTGTTTCAGATTCAAAGACCGGAGCCGGTCAAATAGCCACTGCCTTTCTTTAGCCGTTGCATAGTTTGTTGTATTATGAATAAAACAAGGCTTTGGCTATATTTACACTATATAGAGTAAGAATAGCCTCAATAGCATTGCCAGGTAAGGAATTGTGCCTTAATTTGAGAAAAGTTTAAAGGTGTTGAAAACAAAAACTTGTATTTTGGAAATTTTTTTTTGTCCTGGGCAAAGATCAAAACCTCCTTATTCCTAACTTTAACCCTTACTTTCCCAGGTAACAAAATCAGTCCTTTTTACGTAGACTCAAAGTCTACAGTTGTTGAATCAATGTAAAAAAACACATTTTTCCAGCTGGGTTAACCCTTCATAACTTTAATCCTAACTCTGGCAACACCTGATTGTAACCATGGCAACAAATGTGTAAAAATAGCAACTTCAATGAAAACAAATGCTGCAATGCTGTGATGACTAGGGCAATTTTTTTATGATCTAAAAAATTGAGAACTATAATATAATATAACTTTTATTTTTAAGCATCAAATTTTTGCAAATTTCCATAGCCTAATTGGGTGCAACCTAGTTCGTACCCTGAACAGTTCGGACCCTCAGTTCGTACCCTGAAAAGATCGAGAGAAAAAATTAAAAAAAGCCGAAGTCGCTGATCGCAGTTTAATAGCACAAAGCCGAAGTCGCTGATCGGAGTTTCCGCAAACAAACTCGAGGGTTAGGGTTAGCGGAAACCGCGGAACTGCGGAAAAATATTTGCGGAAACTGCGATGAGCGAGGGTTAGAGCAGAGCATAGATTACTCGATGATTAGAGTTAGGGTTAGCCGAAACTGCAGTTAGCAAAACTGCTGAAAAATATTTGCGGAAACTGCGATCAGCGAGGGTTAGGGTTAGAGCATAGATTGCTCTATAGTTAGGGTAAAGGTTAGCGGAAACTGCGGAAAAATGTTTGCGGAAACTGCAATAAGCGAGGGTTAGGGTTAGAGCATAGATTAATCTATGGTTAAGGTTAGCGGAAACTGCGATCAGCGACTTCGGCTTTGTGCTATCTTTCTCTCGATCTTTTCAGGGGGAAAATTTTAAAATATTTGCGGAAACTGCGATCAGCGACTTCAGCTTTTTTTAATTTTTTTTTTTTTATCTTTTTAGGGTACGAACTGAGGGTCCGAACTGTTCAGGGTACAAACTAGGTTGCATCCGCCTAATTAATTAACAGCTTGGCTGCTGGCCTGCAAGTTTTCACAATTCACATGTGCTTTGAACAATAACCACATATAATGTTTACATCTGCAAAATTTCTATTTGAACAAAGCATTGATTTTAAAAAGGAAAACGGTCACTCCACATATGCTGATGTAGACTGGCATTTTAACAATTTTGCATTCAATACTGAAGAAATATCTGTCTACTCAGCTTCACAATGTCATTTTTTTCAAGCATTTCTTGATATATTTAACAATTGCACAGGGTCGCTTTCCAAATTAAGGGAGTTAATATCATCATGGGCCTCTTGTACTGCGTATGTCTAACTTATCATTTTGAGAATTTAGTTTGTCAGCCCATTTATGCATTAGCTGATTTCTGTCAACTGACTGGTCAGCTTTTATTCATTTACTACTCACTAGCCTAGCCTATAGTTTTAACCTCTTAAAGAATTACATCTTTTTTTAATAAACTTTTTTCATAACAACGTAGTTCTTTCGCTTCTACAGACAAAATTAATTCAGTGCACACTGCTTGAACATATCAACTGTTTATTTAATTCATCATCATAATCCATCGTCGGTTTGTTCCCCACTAGTGGGGGTGGCCGATTGTTTCCGCGCAGCAATTGTTTTAGTCCCTTTTCTCCATTTCACCCTGTCCCTTGTATCTTTCTCCTTCAGTCCGACTTTTTTAAATTCATCCTTCACTTGTTGTTTCCATGTTTTTCTTGGACGACCGCGTTTCCTCTTCCCATCCACCTTTAGATCTAGTGCCTTTCTATGAAAAATTCTTTCCTCCCTCCTTATCACATGTCCATACCATCTTACTCCATTTGCCCTTGCCAGTTGGTCTATGGTCTCTCTCATCTCTAGCATATCCAACAATTCTTCAGTCCTTTTTTCCCTTTTCGTTTTCACCCCACACATTGCTCTCACCATTGACCTTTCCGTTCTTCTCAGGATTGCCAGTTCACTCTCAATACCCATGTCTCGCTACCATATAGCATTGCAGGCCGCACACAGCTCCGATATACTTTTCCTTTCATCCTTAGTGAAAATTTTCTGCCATGCAACATTTCCCCACATTCCCTGAACTTTGCCCAGCCCAATCTTGCCCTTGTTGTCACTGCTGCTTCACATCCACCACTTCCATTTATCCGATCACCCAGATAACAGAAGTCTGTCACTGTTTCGATGCCATGGCAGAACTCATCATCATGGCCTTCCACTTCATTCCTTCCTTTACTGCATTTCCCACAAACAAAACACTTCGCCAATCTTTTTGCGGCTCTCTTGACATTAGCACATCTTGCATGTACGCACTTTCCACATTCCTTGCATTGCATTGAATTTCTCATCACTCTCTTGCCACATATTCCACATGGATCTACTTTGTTCTCAACAACTGTTCCTTCTGCTCCACTCACCATCACTTTTGTTTTTTCAAGATTCACCTTCATACCCTTGGTTTCAAATGCTTTTTTCCATTTCTCAAACTTTCTCTCCAGTCCCTCCATACTATTACTTGTCAAGACCAGGTCGTCTGCATACAAAATTTCACTCAATAAGCCCTCCCTCACTCCTTCAGTTACAACGTCAACCACAATAGCAAATATCAGAGGTGACAAAACTGATCCTTGGTGTACACCAACCTTCACAAAAAACGCGTTTGAATAATTTGATCCAACTCTCACTTTTGTTCTTGCATCCTCATACATAGACATCACAGCTCTCACTAATACCTCTGGTATACCTCTTTTCCTCATTGCCCACTCCATCACTTTCCTTGGTACTCTGTCAAATGCATTTTCTAAGTCGACGAAACACATATATAGTTTTCTCTGCTTCTCTCGATATTCCTCCTGCATTCTTCTCACTTTAAACAGAGCATCCACTGTACCTTTTCCTGGCATAAATCCAAACTGCATATCATTTAATTTCACCAATGTTCTTAACCTCTTTTCTGGTATTCACTCCACAATTTTCATTCCATGCTCTAGTAGTTTTACACCTCTATATGCACTGCAACTTCTCACATCCCCTTTTCTCTTGAACAGTGGAACAACAATACTATGCTTCCACTCCTCCGGCATTCCCTCTCCATCTAATACCCTTTGGCTAAGTTGTAGCATTACTTCAATTCCCAACTCTCCACTTGCTTTTATCATTTTTACGCTCACTTCTGATGGACCGGCTGCTTTATGCAGTTTCATTTGCCCCATTGCCTCCACCACTTCATCACGAGTAACCTTTCCCACTGGACCCTCCACCAGATCAACCTCTGTCATATGATCCCATACATTCTTCTTATTCATAACATTTTCCATATGTTCCTTCCACACTTCTCCTCTGCTTTCCGGGCTGAAATGCAACTTCCCATCTCCACTCCTTATACATCTTCCCCCTACAATATCTTTCCCATCCTTTTTCAGTTGCTTTATGAGTCTGAATACTTTGTTTTGGCTTTCCCCCATTTTATTAAGTTCCTCCTCAGCACCATTCTTAATAGCTCTTGCAACAACCCTCTTTGCCTTCTTTTTCATACTCTTATACTTCTTTTTATTCTCTTCTGACCCATTTTTGCGCCACTGCTTGTATGCATCTCTTTTCTGTGAAATCGCATGCTTCACCTCTTCATCCCACCACCATGTGTCTCCACGATCCCTCCTCACTTTTTTTTCCCACATACTTCATCACATGCTGCTAGGACACCTTTCTGAAATGAAGCCCACAAGTCCTGCGCACTCATGTTTACCAGCTCTTTTGCTCTTTTCACAAAGTTAATTCTTGTTTCTTTTTCCTCCAGTTTCCACACATTTCTCACAAAAACTCGTTCTTTCTTCACAATTTTCTTCACTTTTTTCATATTTAAGTCTCCTACTACTAGTCTATGCTGCAACTCCCACGGAATTACTTTCACATTCTTCAAGTACTTTCTCTGTTCCTGCCCAACCACAATAAAATCAATTTTCGACTCATGTCCTCCTGAGCTGTAAGTCACCTTCCTTTTCTCTTTCTTTTTAAACCATGTGTTGGCAATACAAAGTTTCCTTTCATCACAAAATTCAAGTAGCATTCTTCCTTCCATGTTTCTCTCCCCAAAACCATACCCTCCATGAATGCCCTCGAACCCATTTGCTTGTTTTCCAACATGTGCATTAAAATCTCCTAATCCAAACACCAACTCTTTTGAACTCCGTAAATCCCATTCCTCTGCCAAAGCATCATAAAAACTTTCCTTTTCTAAGTAATCCCTACCACTTTGAGGTGCATATGCACAGATTAGCCTCACTACCTCCTCTTCAAAAGCAAGTACCATTGTCATCACTCTGTCACTCCTTCTTCTAACTTCTATTACTTTCTCACATAATTCCTCTTTTACCAAGAAACCAACACCACCGATTCCCAGGGTTGTCGGTATTTTACCCGACCCAAAAAAAACCGGGTGGTTTTTTTTTGAAAAACCCACTTAAAAAACCCAAAAAAACCCATAAAAAAACCCGGGTTTTTCTCAACCCTGCCGATTCCTGTGTTATTTCCTGACCGCCATAACTTATATCTCCTCCCATTGGCACCTAAAAACCGCACTGACTGTCCCCTCCATCTTACTTCCTCTAGGCAACATATATCCACCCTTCTTTTTCTTAGTTCTTCACATATTTCAGTTCCTTTACCACACAAACTTCCCACATTCCAGCATCCGATTCTAACACCATAATCTTTTTTCAATGTTTTTTTGTTTTCTCGGAACCCAGAGATTCTTCCCACCCCTTGCCCATCTAAGGGCTGCTGGGGACTAGGGGCCAATGCTTGTAATTGTAATTCAAAACTAACTCTGTAATTCAAAATCTGAAATAACTCCTGTAATTCAAAACAACTCCTGTAATTCAAAATCTGAAATACCAAACCAAGTCTTATGTAATGTTATGTATAACCAACGGTTAAGCGTATCTCGCTTAAAAGAATCAGTCGGATAGGCTAAAATAGTATCAGGATTTGCTTCATATTTATTGGAATTAGGAATTTATTTGATTGTGGAAATCTTCATTTTCAGACTGAGAAGTTCTTTCAGAAACCTCAATCCTGGCAGTTATGCATGTTTGAAAGTTTTTTTGGTCTGAACTTTCAAAATGGTGTCGAATTACACGAAATCTCAAATTAGTAAAGTACCGTACAGTACTGCATGTATAAAACCATAGGCATGCTGCCAGGATCAGAGAAAAGTTTTGAGTTAGGCAAATTGTGTTGCAAATGTAGGTCAACAATACACTCATATTTTATTTTATGACAATAAATTTGTAATAATGCGATATCAATGAGATCCAATGTTTCAGAATGAGAGGACATCTTTATTAAGCAATGCAGATGCGAGAAATGTACCTTCAATCAATTCCACAGATCCAGTGCGAGCTCCTGCTGCACTGATTGACTCTCCTCCTAGTGGGAGCTTGTCTCGCAGCAAGCAAGATGAACAGTCCATTTTATCAGGAATTATTCAGCAATATAACAAGTAAGTTCATTGTTAGCAGTTTAAGTGAAACTGCACAGTTTCTGTTTTGCTACTTTGTTTGTGTTAGGCAAACAATTGACCAAATAATTCAAAGTGTAGCCTATTCTTTGAAATTCTTTCTTAAAGCACGGAGCTTGTTCTAAAAATAGTGTTGCCAGACACAGCCTATCAACTTGCCCCACTTATCAATTGGAATTTTATTTTTCCCTCTCAAACACCACTTTTGCCAGATTGTCTCTTACAAATTATGAGTTGGGCACTTATGCTATGAGACTGACGATATATACATTGATTTTAATCAATTGTCTTCCAATCAATGGATTTATGAACTAATGCGAACAGACTGTTACTATCAATCTTTGTATTTGCTACACTACGACTTAGCTCTTCGGAGTTGAGTATCTGCTTTGTTTCTACTTTTTATGTGTGATTGTAATTTCACACACATCTTGAGTCTGATGCAAATAAATAAATAAAATAAAAATTACTATTATCGGATCTTCTTGCTAAATGAGAATTTATTGTTTTTGTTTGCTTAAAGTGGCCTGTTCTAAGTTTACTTATCAAAAAAGTTTCTTGCACATCCTTTTAACGTAAGTTTGGGCAGTGAAGAAATTGGTTGTGGCTTTTTTTTCATGTCAAGTGTTGCCAGATAAATGATTCTGTCCTAATTATTTGTTATTGTTATTATTACTAATTATTTGTTATTTGGGAAGCAGCTGACTCGATGACTGATATAGTCTTTCGCTGCTTCCTGTCTGTTGTGGTACCTAGATGGCTATGGTGCTATTCTATTCATGTTGTGTATAATTGTATCGTGCTATTCTTGCAACAGACAAAATAAAAGATTTCTGTCTCTCTCTCTAATTGAGATACGTTTAAAGCTGTTGACAAAAAATTGTGATTTGGAAAATTCTAAAGTCTTGAGCAGAGAAAAAAATCCTAACCCTAACCTAGCCCCAACTTTAATTTTAATTCTGCCAACAGCCCAACACCTGTCACAAAACAATACTTTTTGATCACAACCATGGCAACTCACATTGAAAAGATAGCCATTGCGGAAGAAATTTTGCAGTGCGTAAATGTCACAATAGCATACCAGTTACTTGTAAGCAATGTATCTTTTCAGTGACGTGATTGATGTGACCTCACTAGACAGCAAAATAGATGCAGTTGAATATATGAACCGTGTGCAAGCGTACAAGTGAGTTTTCGTCATGAAAATGTATTTTAATGTATGCAATACATTATGCTGACTTTGCATCAATGTAGCCTACTTGGCTTGTTTTTGTATAAAGACAAAACTATAATGCTTACACATACTGAAAAGGTAAAATGGTAATTTGTTAATTGCAATTTTTAGACCTGGTTGAAAACGCGCAAGCTGATGGTTGCACAAGATTTTACTCTTCATTAGTTTGCTGTTTAAAGTCCTTCTATGCCCATCGGCTTGTTGTTTAGCAATCTGAGATTAACATCCCATTTGTTGTTTAGCCGAAAGATAGCCACACTTCCTGGTGCGCAATTACAAAAACAGAAATCGCTTTATTCAGTTGGCAACAATCCAGCAGACATTTTGAGCCGCCCTTCAATTGGTATTGATGATGTTTTCTTGGTAAGTGCTGTACTTGTGATGTCACAGTAGAGTGGGGACTGGGTAAAGGTAGTCCACTAGTCCTAGTATACTCAATTCCTGAATGTTGGAGAATGAGAAGATAAGATTTTCATCACACTAGGCCTCCGCCACTGACGAGAGTAGGGTGGCCAGTTCCTTTCTCTCGGCCGCTTTTCCTTCAACCCACCCAATTTATTACACCCTGGGAACTGGGTAGAGGTGAGCCATGCTTAATTGTAAGGATTTTGTCTTTTAACTCCATATAATAATTAAGGATCTTGTTATAATATAATAATAATAATCATTAAGGATTATGCGACCGGACCGTAGTGTTCAGTGACTTGTTAATTGTGTATAACGCGAGCAATGTATGGCTGGTTTTGAACTTATGCATTCGTCCAGTGGTCACAACACTGGAAGCGGAAAGGTTTCGCCTGGAATTTAGAATGGTGCAGGCCTACCACCCACCCCATGGTTCATACCACAACTAACAACGTAATATGAGAGCCTGTTAAACCAGGGCTGTGTAGTCGGAAGGATTTCGGCATGGTCGGAGTCGTTAAAAAAAGGCCAACTCGGCCTTGACACAAGACGATGAACAATAAAGTTTTTGTTTGCCATCTAATCATCTATTTTCAAAATATTTTTTCTTATTCTCTGTATTGCGTCTTTAAACTTTACCAGAAAGTAGAAATGTTTGTTCTTGTCAGTTTTTGGAGAAGCCGTCGTTTCATTTCGAACGGAACTTAAGTGAAATTAATTTGGGTAGGGAGGTTTTTTTCAACCATAAATAGACATCTAGCAGAACAACACCACGACATTTAACATTATAAAAATAAAATAAAGCAAACGTTTTTGACTATGCATTTAGTCCTTTTCAAGTCTTTAAAACAAAACAAAAAATACATTGTATAAGAAGTACTAGAGGAACACAGTATAACATAAAAAATAGGGTTCAAGTTTAGCATTAACAAAACTGATTATCCTGCTCAAACACGAAATGTCTACACAACAGATCAAGTATTTGATGGACGAAAAATTAAGTTTGGAGAAGCGTCCAAGCAGATTTGCACAAGAGAACAGATTTAATTTTTTCCTCTATTAAATACTTGATTCGCTGTGTTGTGTAGACATTTCATGTGTGAGCAGGATAAGCAGTTTTTCAATGCCTTGAGTAGACCATATTTTTTATATTATATAGCCTACTGTGTTTCTCTAGTATTTTTTATTATTTTAAAGGTCTGAAAAGGACTATATGCAGAGTCGAAAACGCTTATTTTTTATAACGGTGCATACCGTGGTGTTGCTCAACTATGTCTGTTTATACTGTAAGTGAAAATAAATTAAAAATAAGCTAAAAAAGTCTGGCAACACTGAAGCCGGAGTCATATAGTTTACGTCCGACTTCATAGTCCTGGTTAAAACCCATTAGGCCAGTAAAAATAAAAAGATATTAGTACCCTCAAGAACATGTGGCCCCACATGGAGTGAAAATTACATTACTTTAAAACTTTATTTTCAAAAAAAAATGCCTAAAGAAAAATACAAAAAAGGGATCTACAATGGATACAAACTGATCAATACAATCAGTGGCGAAGGCTTAGTGATGCAATCAGTTTGTATGGTATGTGAATCCTTCTTTTGTTTTGTGGGTCAACGGACAGATGTTTGCAGGTATATGGTAGGATACACCTATTTTTCTTGGAACTTTTGTAACCCATTTCCTTGCTTTTCGTTACTCACCAAGTGATGTATTTACTTTATCGATCTATATGCGGATTTTCACGAAAGATGTTAAAAATTGACATACGTTAAAAGCATACATACATAGATGGATTAGATGCCTGTTGATTTCCAATAGGTAAAAGTATACAACTTTCATAATTTGAGCTTTTCACAGACTGTTTACAAAAATTAGTTGTTGAAAACGTTTATATATAATATTTTTTTTTTTGCATATAAAAAAAAGAAAACTTATGACGCCTGATACCCCTTAGGTTGTTGCGTGATATAAAGGATCTCGCTTTCCAATCGTGCAATCCTGGTTCGACTCCCGGCTTAAGCTGGTTGTTGAAAAACACCGCTCACCTCTACCCAGGATGTAAAAAATTGGGTGGGCGTAGTTGCTGAAGGAAAGGTGGCCGAGAGATGAGAACTTGTCACCCTACTCTCGTTAGTGCTGTTGGCAATGAGATCTTTATTTTATCCCCGATGCTTAGATTCAAGCACGGGACTTACCTCAAGAGTGTTTAGCACGTTATCAACATTTTCGTACAATGACTAAATTACATTGTTTAGATTACGCAGTGTTCTGGCGAGCTATACACAGCCGTGGACAACATTAAGGTACAGAAGGACAAAGAACTCGTTCTGAGCCTGGCTCGCAGATAGTAGATAAATTCCACTTGTCCTTGGAAGCTTTTTCACCAAAACTCTGAAAGACAGAACTGCATACACCAGGGAAGGTCACGAATTGTGAACTCTCATTTACTATTTCTATATAATATATGTGAGCTAAAGTATGGTTATTCGTTGTTTTTGTCAGTGTTGCAACTTTCTCTGGTTCGCTTCCTTACAGTGTGTCATTTGCGTCTATATGCGCTTAGGTGTAATTCACATCATCATCATGTGGCATATTTTCGTTTCACTCCGCAATCGGCCAACTTTGTGATATAAGGACTAGTCTTAATGATATAAAATAAACTGTCCCGTGATGATTTCTTGCTGCTTTCGTCTGCAACGAAAAGCAAAACCGTTTTGCAGATCTGGTTGTGTCGTCGCTTCTCTGTTGTCTTCCCCCGTTAGGGCAACCAGTTAAAGGCCAAGTTTAAGAAGAAACGATCAAGAGACAGTGGTTCGACTCTCTGGGTGTGCAAGTCGCTTCAAAGACAGCTGTTCACTGTTCAGTGGCATTCTGGTTGATGGAATAATTCACAGACAACAAGCGAAAGCCTCATACTTAACCACGGTGAGCAGGCCTGCGTCAATGGTTCTAAGCTTTTATGAGTATGCACGAACTGCTGAGATCAAAGAATTAAGCTTTTCAGTCCGAAAATAAAGACTCACAATCATTTTGACTCCAACAGCTTCAATCATACACGACATTGATAAAAGTAAGCATTTCTTGTTACGTCAACTGATAGCAACTCTGTGTGGTAGTCCCAAGACGTGGCCATGGGAGCAATCGTCCCCTCTAAGGAGTTTAGTTTGTCAATGTTCGGATTCTTGTATGCAATGTTGTATATGTATTATGCAGGCCTGTTGGGTGCAAGTCAATTACTGAAGCCAAAATTGACGCGTGTTTTTTCTTTGTAAAATGCTTAAAAACTTTTCGCCAAATCATTGTAAAAAAAATGATCTTCTCCAACATATTGTCAACGTCATATCACAATGTCGAAATATCATCAAAGCTCTTTGTGGTTGAGGTAATACGGATACGGTTATTCTCTCGTGGAATTAACTGTTTTCTTCATGGCTGAAACAATGGTAGTGGTGGAATGGGCGACTGTTCTATTTAACGTAACTAAACAAACTTTTTTCTGAGATTATTACGACCCTTGTCATGCGAAGAAGAGTTTTCAGCTTAGTCTTTTTCATATTGAGACGTTGAATCAATTTAAAACAATACTGATTTACTGACTGAGGTTATTTTTCGCCATAGTTTCATTGAAATGTTGTGTCTGATAATACAGTACACTAAGCCTTCAACCTCTGTTCTGTTGATTTTTATTGATTCTCAAGATGACGAGACGAAAAGCGAAACATGTTTGAAAAATAAACCAAGACAATATTTCTATCAAACCAATGGAAAAAGAACCGGTTTGTTGACTGAGGTAAAGGTGCATCTAGAGAGCACAATCCGTCTGCAGATGTTGAATCAATGTAAAAGTGACGGATTTTACTGCCCTGGGTAATTCGCAATGTCACGACGTATTCACGATTGGACGAAAACTAGTTAGAGGCTGTTCAATGTTCAAATATCAAATGAAACCTTTCGTGAGATTATAAAAGTTAGACAAAAATGGTCAAATTGGGGGTGGAGAAAATAACTTCATGTGATGTTTCAACAGCCCCTGAAAACAAATTTGATTCATCACAACAATAATAAACATAAATAATAAAGTTTCTTTAATGGCCATTTGACACGACTTTCTCGCATTAGGTGCTCTGCCATTCACAGTTGGTATGCAAGGTAGAAATTGTACTTCACTGATAGTGTTCACAGTGAAATATGAAATTCGTTCACATGGCGTTCGTATAAACAGTGCACTGGACCTGCCTGGTACAAAGTGCTAACTGCTTATGCAACATAAGGAACCCCAAGCGTACATCTTTGAAATGTTGCTGGTGAGGTCTGAAAGTGTTTGTCGATAGAAATGTACGATACTGCAGCATGGGTTTGATTGAAACGTCACCACGAGTCCTGCCAGGCTGGTCTGACTGGCCGGGATGTGTTCTTGTGCAACCCGATGACTTTCTGGACGACTTCAGCGTTACGGGTGAGCTCTGTGGAAAAGAAATTATATTAAACTGTTCACAATTCAAGTTTTGCAAATAGCAGTACGCAGTGCCGGATTAAGGGGGAGGCGGACTGGGCTGAAGCCCAGGGCCCCCACTTTTGAGGGCCCCCACCTCAAAGAAAAAAGTCTACTAATTTTTTTAGTTGCACCGCTGGATATTACTGCTTTAATTCGTATCTCAAACAAGCAAGAGCGGCTCACCCATATGTGCTGCGGTACTGCAGCACCCCTGCCCAACCCCAGTTATTCAATTTTTCTTCGTTTTTTTAACAAAAAACATATTTATTTGATACTTTCATATCCGAAAATGGTATGGATTACGGGTCAAAGTTATGATAATGCTGCCAATATGAGTGGCAAGTATAACGGTCTTCAAGCTCTTCTGCGCGAGAAATGTAGTGTAGCTCATTATGTCCCTTGCACAGCACATTCACTTAATTTAATCGATAGCCTAAATGTCCTGTAGAAACATGCCGTTCTGCTTTTTGAATTGTTGCAAAGCCTTTATTCATGGCTCGTCTCGTCTACTCATCGTTGGCAAGTCCATCGAAAATTCCTAGATGGTTTGTCTGTTTTGAAGACATTATCTGATACAAGATGGTCAGTTACATATGAATAATGATGCAGTTCTTCTATCGAGTCTTCTAAAGGTCGTTGATACACCACAGATTGACACATTCTTCCGCAACGGAGTTATACACTGACAGGTCCCACCTACTGCACCTGGTGGCAAACCGAGGGCAAACAAGAAGGTGATCCGCTGCCTAGGCGTAGCCAGGGGGCGAAAGGGGCCATGCCCCCCCCAAATTTTCCAAGTTTGGATTCCAAAGTTGAGCCGTTTGTTGAAAATATAATAAAGTTTGTAGAAATTTATATCGTTTTCCAAGACATCTGGCTATTAACAATTTAACACCCCCAAGGACTTGTTTTAAACACACAGAAAGACACCAATAAATTTTGCAAATTGTAAATCGCGCAAAATTTACACGATTTATGTTTCTTTGAACTAATTTGTGGAAGCAATTTCAGAATGGCTTACTCTATTGGGTTTTTGTGTAGTTATTGAGTTTTTGTGCAGCTGAGTTTTTAGTGTTTTCTAATTTTAGCCGTAGTTTTTGCCCGTTCGTGTGTAAGAGCTATCTTTAATAAGTTAATAGCTGTTTAGCTGCTAATAAATTTCATACAAATATTACTCTAAAAGTGTTTTCAGAAAGCGCTATAATCCATTATTTAAGTGTAATTTTTCAAAAATTTTCCGGGGGAGTATGCCCCCGGACCCCCCTAGAATACGCGTGCCTTCGGCACGCTCTAACCCCCCTACCACTTTTGTTGCTTCAACCCATCAGGATACGCCACTGCACATCAAGTGGCGATGGCTTAAAATCAAACACTTTGTTGTTCTCTTCAATTCATCAAATATTTGGCCCCCCCAAAATTTTTTTCTGGCTACGCCACTGGTCCGCTGTTTGGGGCTCGGTGCCACAAATACATGCAACTGGGCCGTGTCGTAGCCCCACTCCACCATTAATTTTTAGCGAAAAATGTCACTTGATAAGGGCCCCCACTTTTACCTCAGCCCAGGGCCCCATAAAACCTTAATCCGGCCCTGGCAGTACGTATGCAGCGTAACATTGTTTACTGACTATTTCGACGCCACAGCCGCGAGTATGAGAATGTTCTTACGACAAATCAGACCTTGAGCTTTCTTTAAGGACATGCCACTCCTGTTAAGGGTAGTCCCCATGTAATCGGACTGGCGTTTGTGGTCAGCCAACAGACGTTGCCGCTGCAAACCATTGGATGGTTTCGCCGACTGAAGTCGCTTGAGCATTAGCTGAAAGCACATGATAAATTGAACAGCAGCCAACGCAGAATTAACGTCGGTTCTAAATGGATATGTTAGCCTAATAATAATTTATTTCACACCAGTTGGGTGCAAAATACCGTCAATAAAAAGTCTCCACAATTGGAAAGCCTAGATTAAATTAGAATATACATACGAGCTACAGTATTTTGCGTGCGACATACGGTATACCATGAGTTCAAGTGCATTAATGGGGTCGCCACTGACTGATATTGAAAAATTTCAACTAAACGTAAGTTACATTTCTCCATTGCCAGTAGTTTTTCATGCTTTGCAATCATTGTGATTTTGACATTCAGGAAAGAAATTAAATTTTAAGATCAATATGGTGAGAATGCATGGTCAATTTAGTCTAAAAACAAGGAGCCTAAAATGCAGACGAACTACTGTAGATTGTTTTCAGTCCAATGCATTGAATGATTCAGTTGTGTAATTTATACAACGATGAAAACAGCATCGTTTTCAAAACGTTTGCTAAACGTAAATTTGTTTACATATCAGACTATTTTTGGATAAAATTAATTCTGAGTCATTTGAATACAATCGCGAACCAAATAATCTGTCTAGGGTTAGTTATCACTGCTTCTGTATATCAAGAACTTTGTTTGAACTGGTTACCTCGTAGGCGTACAGTGCGATTAACGTTGGAAGTTAAAACCATATCGTTGGCAAATACACGATTTGAAACCAGAAGCTTCGCGGCCTACGTACCATATTTTCCCTTTCAATCTGACGTTGCTGTTGTATCCTGTTCAAAGCCGTGTGGTATAACTTGCATGGCTTCGAACTGTCAGGTCTTCTACTGCTTCCCGGCCTCGACGACGTGCTTTTACTGAAAAAGAACAATAAGTAGGCCTACGTCAATAATACGTTATTTTCTGTCATTTCCATCACCGAACACTGGACACATACGCATGGCTTAATACAGTAGTATTCGGCTATGGTGACATCTCTTATAGTGACACTTTTTGGAAGGTGTCTTCAGGTGTCACTATCAGCTCTCCCGTGATTTTGGTAGACCTAATATGCGCCATTTTGTCGAAAATGACTTTTTTGTATTTTTCTACGTTTAAAGACTTCATGCATCTCCTGACAAAAATTTGTGCCCTAATGTAGTATGGTTTTCGAGATAAATGGTGGGTAAAACCTAACATATTCTAATCTGTGCAAGAATAATTTTCTGAAACCTAACATATTCATCTACTCCAATCACGTAACAGGATATCGTCACGTGACAGCCATAATTTCAGAAGCAATTGCAGCAGGTTATTTTACAACATCTTACATCTCTTGAGTTGCATGAAGCGGATTTCAAACTTAAAAGCATTTGATAAAGTAGATTGGGCGAAAATGTTGTCAAGCACTAAGTAGGCCTAAGCTTAATTATGTAGGCTAGCCTAAAAATGTCCATCCGAACACACTAGCTTTTCTTTTCATTAAATGCCGTATTATTTACGTCTCGCCGATCAGTTTGATTTTTCGTAGCCTACTGGTGTACTGATGGCTTAGTTGACTTTACGGTACGCTAAATAACTTAGCTTGCATATGATTATTAAGATTTTAAAGCAGAGGCCCGGGAGTACGCTACTCAGTGTGTTTGGACATTTTTAATCAACCGTCCCAGATGCTGTGCAGCCATTGAGCCAATGTAGTACGGTAGCCTTAAATCAGGGGTGACGAACCTTTTTGCGGTCGCGGGCCACTTTGTCAATTACACATGAGTTATCGGGTCACACAACTTAGCGCTTGTCAAAATTCTATGACGTCATAGATTGGAATCGACCAAAAATACAAGGTGAAGTTGGTGAATAGTGTTTAAACAACTTTGCCTTATAGCTTTCCTATTTTCTAACTTTAAACCTTGAAAGTTAGTGTTTAGGGCAAGAAAATAGCAAAGGAAAGGTGTACCAGTGAATGCATAAAACAGCTTTGAGATGTCTTTTGTCTTTACTGCATGAGCGATTGTCAAATCGTTTTGCGGGCCTCACAAAACTCTTTGACGGGCCGCATGTGGCCCGCAGGTTCGTCACCTCTGCCTTAAATGAAGGCATGGTTATTAAGTAGGCTACCAGCAACTAATTTTGAGTCAGCGATAGCCTTTAACCTAGCAGGCTTTTGTGATATCAGCAAAGTCATCTAGAGATTACAGTGATGAAATGATACACAGTTCTGGGAGAAATCCAGAGGCCTACCGGTACTTTAGGTTTGATTAAGGCTTACAAAGCCAGCATAGTGTGGTCAAAGTCAACATTTAGCTTATATGAGGCTTTATCATACAAAAACATAACATTAAATAAGCCAATAAGGCGGTTAAAGTCAACATCGAGAGTATATAATAGGTTTTATCATACAAACCTACTACTTTTTTTATAACTAGTTATCTGGCAAAACCAAATATAAGCCATATTTTAATAAACAAACAAAAACCTGGCTCAAATTTCATTCTTAAAAATTTTGTTTGGTTGTCCGCTCCAGCCTTCCAAAAGTCAACTTCGAGTGTTTTACCTTGTTAATTTTACAGCTATAAACACAAAAAGTCGTTTATCTCGAAAACTTGAAAATGGCGGATATTAGGTTATGACAAATCACGGGAGAGCTGGTCACTATAAGCGAATTTTACTCTATTAATCAATCGTTTTGCGCCCATTGCGATAACATACTGCGAACCACAGATGAAACAATACAGAAAACTGGGAATAGCGATGGGACATATAGTCAGTTTATCAGTGACGTTCGGTGGCTTAAACCGTTGGGAAAGCAACTTGGAAATATGCTGCAGCAAGGTAGTAGGCACGAAGGACGTAACCGTCGGGCGAAGCCCAAAGGCGTGCTGCCGAAGGCAACACTTCCAGCGGGGGGTCTGGGGGGCCTCCCCAGAAATTTTTGAAAAACACTTCCAATTTGGTGCGCTCTGAGAGCATTTCCAAAACAAATCAAAAATAAAAGTCTGTCAAATTGTGCTGCGCCTATGTCGTGATCATACATCCATTTAATGTTTAGAAGTCATGAACAATCTTAATTTTAACGTTGCAGGACCAAAATCCTGTGTTAGACATGGAATAATAATTGTCTAAATGTTTAATTCGTCATGAATGTTCATTCTCAGATATTCAGTTAAGCCTACACTACAAAAACTAACACTTAGGCCTAAACATTACAACCGCAAGCAATTTGTACAAAAAGCTGGATAAGTTTGCCTCCTGCGTATAGAAGCTTAACAAACTAAATATTGCACCCGCACCTGAACGTTCATTGGCGAAGTAACGTTATATCAACGCTGTAAAAAGGGCAAAGGCATGACTATGAAAGCTAGTACAGTAGGCTAAAGTACATGGCGAGGAGACATCAAAAAACAGCAACAAGCTTTTTGGCATTATGATGCTGTGCGTGTACCGTGACGAGATACCATTCTGACGAGTTAGTCTAGTCGCTCTAGCGAATGTACGCATTGACGTCACTGGGAAAGCACAACTAACCTACCATAACCACAACACATCTGATTGGCTAAGCAGCTGGTGACGTTTTGCAAACCGGGTGAGGATTGGTTAAAACGAAGGCGTTTTTTGACATTTTTGAATCTGGGAAAGCAAGTTTGGTAGTTGCTTACCTGGAGCCTCAGTGATTGTTTCTGACAGAAGCGTTTGCGTTAATTGGCATTTATAGGCAAGACATGCGGTTTGGTGAGGACTTAGACTACTCACAAGCGTTACGAGTAATTCTAGTCACGAATACAGTAATTTTCAAGTTAAAATAGACGTGATAAAAATAATAAGTTAAACCTAGAATTCAGTCATTATACTTTGCATAGTTTTTGCTAAGGTAAGCACTGCTTTCCTTGCTTTCCCTCACCGATCGTCACTGCAGTTTATATTGTAAACCAGGTTTAGCGCAACGTTTTTCAAAAAACTGACAATAAGTCTCTTCGCACGCTGCGTTTGGGTGCATTCAACATCTGATGACATTGAATCGACGCAAAATGGTAGATTTTTGCTATGTCTCAGGCAGCAAAATCAGTCATTTTTACAACGTTAAATCAATGTAAAAATGACGGATTTTATTGTTGTCTGGGGTGGGATTGTAGCATCGCTATTCCTTCTAGTGATTACTTATCGCGAAGCTGTTGCGGTTTGCATTTAAAAATGTTTTCCTGCTGCCGATCGCTAGTTTATCTATTGTTTTATGTATCAATCAATGCAGCATAAAAAGTTGCTCCCACGCAGAAATATGCGTGGGGGCCTGGCCCCCACGCCCCCACGGCTTAGGCGCCCATGCCAAGAGGTTTTCTTTTTACATCGTTGAACGCCGTCAAACAATGCAGACTTGCAACTTTTGTTTTCTGAGACTGCCTGGTTTAAAGTTTGCACCAACACAACACGATGACTGATGTTGAAAATACACAACATACTTTTGTATCGTCCTCGTATAGCAAATGAAACCCAGCAACTATTTTTCGAAAAACGTGCTGCCAAACATGCCAAGGTAAAACGAAGAGTGCCATTTCTGTGTAACCGCATTGTAAAATATGAGCCGAAGTCGTTTAAGAAAGCGAAAACCACTTTTCGTGTCTATTTTGATTAACTGTGATAATCTTTACCAACAAACTGAGAAAGCTTTAATTCTGGCTGTTTCACATATCTGAGGTGCTTTGAACCACTGCCATAGCGTCACCGCGTTGCCAGAGCGAGGTTTTCACTTGTTGTTGAAGTGTTGTCTTTATTCATCCACAAGGTGCCGCTGAATACAAAACTATCCATGGAAAGCGTTGCTCAAGCGCACACCCAGAGAGTTGAACCGGCGCCGTTTGATCTCGTGGTTTCTTCAAACACGAGGTTAGGTGCTTCAACGACTGCGATGTCGGAGTGAAACAAATTGCATATTTCTATTTGTTCAAAGGTCGAACCTGCTGCTTCTGGACACGTTTGACCTCAAACTTGCGCTTGATCGAACACTTGAGGCGCTGGAGGGTCTGGAACGTGACGTAATCTCCTTCAAAAGACGTCGATTTTCACGGTCAATATCACGCACCTACATTTAATGACTTTTGTGAATAAACAATTTCATGCTGATTCCACGGATGACAACAGTCGCGTGCGTTAACTAGAGCAGCCAGTTTGTGTCGAAGAGAAGTATGTAGTTTACTTTAAATGGCCGCATTAGACGCATTTTCAATGCAAAATATACGCAACTCAAAGGACAGTTTTAAAGTAGATTGTCAGGAGGTACTTTCGGTCAGTTGTGGTGAATCAGGATCAACTGAATGTGTTCTTCCAAGCAGAGAGCAACATGTTTGAGGCTCCCACTTTCGATACAACAGCAACACACAAGTAGAGTCTAAGCAATAACGTGAGTACTTTGCCTAACACGAAAGTGACATGAATTATTCAAATCGAACGGGAAGACACGATCTTCATTCATGTACACGATTATAACTTTAATAAAGTGAAAATATGCACCCCTTAAAGCGTGAACAGTTTCATATTTTATTTCCGATGATCAGAGCGAAAATTTTTACTGTCGGCTACTTACCACAACATAGCAGGGTTTGGAAAATGTAAAAGCGGCAAAACGCTATAGCGTGCTAGTGACCGAAATAATTCACTAAATACAAAGATTTGGGACAGTCGCAACACCTCGATAGATTTAATAAGTGAAGGAAATTAGAAAGCAATCTCAAAAACTGATGTTTGAAAAAAAATTATACAAGAAATAACAAACCAATAAAAATATAAAATTAATAGATAATTGTTATCTTGGTCAGCCGTGGTGGGTTATAAAGAGTGTGGACGGTCAACGTGGGGGCACAGCTGTTGATGCGTTGGCTTTGAATCCTTAGAAAGAGCAAACCAGGCATGTGAAATCGTTCGGGTAATCTCGACATCGTTTGGGTAATCTCAAACTTCATCAAAAACGTACCTGGTCATTTGAAAAAGACATGTTTTGCCTTTGCTTTCCTTTAAGAAATCTTTCTCCTATACTATAATTCATTTGAGATTCTTCGTCTTTGTGAACCTAGTAACACAAAACATAGGCAAAACCATCAGTGCTAAAGGTAAATAAAAACAGCAATTATAAAATGCCATTTTGTGTCCAAGAGTACAAGATATTACCCAGACAGCAAATCAGTTGTTTTTCACATTGATTCAACGTCTGATTTGATTATGTAAAAAACGACTGATTTGCTGTCTGGGTCCAGGAACTTCCTAACATGAAGTTCAATGGCTTACCATCTGTAATTTGGTATATCTTACTTCGACCCATTGGCCATTCTCCATTAATTTATGACTTCTTTCTCTTATAACTGCATACAACCAACAAAATAATGACACTTCCGTCAAACTTCGTTTGATAGATCAGCTTCTACCTGATCAACTGGGTGTGTAATGTGATTACTTAATATTGAATAATGTACTCGACCCATCACCCATACAGTGCTGTGAGCTTGCACACTCCTGCACTGGAACCAATTTGAAAAACAAATTACTTAGTCACCCCAGTGAGGAACATTAAAACTACTGCACTGTACAATACCTGAGGCAATAAAAATCGTTAGACTGAGAGGTCAAATGTAAATTGGATGTTTGCGCACATGTGGAAAAATTAATGATACTTTAAGCTAACAGCAATCAGATACACCAGTATATTTTAGAGTTAAATCTCACTTCAGTTCAGTTGATTTAATTCCAAGATCTTTGTATGGTCTAAATATATATTTAAAGCTTTGGTAGAGAGTTTGCTTTGTTGAACCATAGAGAAATAAAACATAGTAACTTTATCGGGTTTAGCATACTTTAGCATACAAAATTTTGTGTGAAATAAAGTATGCTAAACCCGATAAAGTTACTATGTTTTATTTCTCAAATATATATTTACTGTATCTGTACATCTAATGATCTAACTTTAGATTCAAAGTAAAACAATGTAAAATAAACACACAATCTACTTGAACAAACAAACCATTGAAAACATTTTAAGCTAAGAACAACAAACCTTGCGCTCATGATTCTTCTTTTCAAACTCAAGGACTGTTTCTAGAAGACTGCTCACGTCCATAGATCCTCGTGCCGCAGAATCCAGTAAACGTTGCCGATGTGTAGTCCTAGCATAATCCTGTCTTACATGCAGTTGCTGTTTATTTTTTTTACGTATACTGGTATTGTCACAACTCGTAGAATGTTTGTTAGCTTCAAACTCATCTTCACTGCTGCTCGACCAAGCATATGTTGTACCAGAATAGGAATTCGAACTTTTGTTTTGTTTGTTTCCATGAAGAGAACACAGAGCATCTTTGTTTTCATGTTGCTGTGTTGTTTTTATGGCACCACTAGACCCGGTAAAGGTAACATTTAGTTTTGTGATATGCCGAACTGGTTCCATATTCTCTGTCTTATTTTTACTGCGATTTGGAATTACAAAATGTCCAAAACTGGGCGAGCTTTCAGGGGAGGTCAAAGGGGAAACATCTGTCACGGAATCAGAAGAGTCACCTTTTCGGCTTGATGAGGAAAATATTTTAATCATTTTAGGCTTTCGCTTGACAACTGTTTTTTTATTAACATCGTGTTTTGTAGAGTCAGAATCATTCTTTCCATAACTTTTTTCATCACAACTGTCCAGCGATCGAGAGTGCAAAGATGTATCATTATCAGACGAATAACTACTGCTTCTGCTAGACGATTTCAGTGTTGAGTTTTGATCACTTCTAGAAGATTGATAAGAATTTCCATGACTTTGATCAAATGACTTATACTCAGAATTAGACGATATCGAACTGCTTTTATCAGATTCACTTTCTTTAGTTGAATTCTTATGAAAAGTGTTTTTGGAGAAGGCAAAGGAATTTTTGTCACCTAAAACAATACACAAAGATATGCTCGGTAACGTTATTTATAATACACCATTGAAATAAGTGATAATACTAATGCAGTAAAAGGGAAGTGATATCTTTGGACAGGTGTAAAACTCCCAACAATGCTTGATACGAATAACTCGATTGCATGTCTTGTAATACAAATTTATTTTCATGAAAGTAAGTTTAACATTTCAAAGCTAAAAAATCAATTTTTGTCTACTAAACCATCTTCAGTTAAGCTGAAAGCTAACAGTGCACATAATCACAGGTATAAAGGTTCAAATAAGTTGAAATGCTGCACTCTTGGTACTGGTATGTCAGTTAGTTAACTCTTTTGCACCTTCATTGTTTCCATAATTCATGCTGTTTGCTTTCAGCTTAACTAAAAATGATTTAGAACAGTAGTTCTCAAACTGTGCGTCGCGACGCCCTGGTGCGTCGTTTTATTTTTCCAAGGGCGTCGCAGTCGCAGAATAGTTCCGTTTCATGGCTGAACTCAGTTTAACATTATGAAAATGGGGTAACCCTTTGAGGACCTCTGGGACACATGTGTCCCATGCACTTAGCCAATTACACCGCAATTAACTAAAAAATTTGCCACTGCTGATACCCTAACGTAGTATTGGATGTCTATCCTTCATGAAAACTCTGAATCATTTTTCTTGGTGTTATTTCAGTTTGAAAACAGTGAAGAGTTGAGGTTACAAGTGTGTTTTTTCCCTTCAAATTTGCGAAGCATATTTATTAACATTTGTCCAAGCTCGAGTCGAAATTTGCAAAATACTTCCCAGAAAATTTTTCAAACTACGAATGTAATTGTGATCCTTTCGTAGCAGGAAATCCAGCAAATTTTTGGATTCAATAAATGACGATTATCCATGTTTGGTAAAAGAAAGCACTGCGAATTATTATCCCATTCGCCACAGTGTATTTATGTGAAGCAAAATTTTCTGCCTTGGCGGTGATAAAACCAAATATCGATCACGAATAAACAGTGAAAGAGAAATGCGGGTGACAATTTCAAAAATTCTCCCAAGATTCAATGAACGTTGTAAAAACAAACAAGTCTACACGTCACATCAAATAATATGCATTGCTTTTTGTTGTACCAATAAACAAAACTTTAATCATTCATAAGTTTCTTCATTTACTTTTATTTGCTGGTGCGTCGCAAGTCCAGAAAACTTTTCCAGAGGCGTCGCAACAAAAAAAAGTTTGAGAACCACTGATTTAGAAGACAAAAATCGATTTTTAAGCTGTATATATAACATTGAAAGGACTTGCATGACAATGAATTTGTTTGTAATAATACCAAAGCATACTTTTTAGTGAGCTGAGATATTGCAATTTAATAAAAACATTTGAAGCTTATATCATTTGTTTATATATCATATTGCTTATTTCGCTTGTTATGTATATTCTAATTTTCAATGTGCAAAAATATCTTAAAGAAAAGCTATTCAATAAAAGCTTTGTTTCAAATTTACTGCAAAGTGTACTGTACACTTAAGCCTGGGGTGCGATATCTACAAATTAAGTTTCAAGTCATAAGGTACAATACTAAAATGCAACCAATTTTGCTGACCACAGATGCATGTCTGACTAACTTAAATTTAAAATCATACATAACCTTTCGAGTTGTCGTGATATTGCAAAAGTTTAAGAGTCCACAAGAATTACTAAATAATAAAGAAACTCACCATTGCTTGGTCCATCGTCAAAAAAATCATGATCTATTTCTGGCACATCAGCCATGCTCAATGATATAAAATCAAAAACCAAACAATTCCTTGTAAAATCACACAATACATATATATAACTCTTAATACAAATATAACAATGATGTTACAATAACCTTAAAACTACTAATACCAGTTATTAAAAAACTAAGATTTGTAACAACGTAAAATTCTTATCAGTTTGACTATCACTGTCATGAAACTACCAAGAATTAGTGATGCGATACTGATAGGCCAAACCTCATAGGCAAAACACTGGTGTCTATTGCTGTTAATTCTTGCTACAATTGGCTGCCAAAAAACATACAATGCATCTTTCTTAAATGAAATCAATCACCAGTTGCTATAAACCAATATGAAACTTCTACTAGAAAGAATTTTATATTATACATAAATGAGTTGCACTTAGATGATGTACGGTAGTCTGTAACAGTTTAAATCATTTGCATTAAAAATAAAGCATAAAACTATTGAGATCCTTTTTTCTCTTCCAGTACCGTATGTTTTTTTTAAAACAAGTGGTTTATTTCCATGTAACCCACAGCCCTCCTGTGTCTGGCGCAACCAAGACATTTGATAGAATTAACCAGGATGTGTTATTTAATAAATTAATTGACATGTGTCATGATAATGTTGTTTGCCAACTTTGTTCCTGGTATGGTACTCAGACCACATGATGCAAGTAAAATGATGACCAAAATCTAAACTATTTCATATTTCTGATAAAGTTAAAATCAAGATTGTATCTGTGTTTAATGCTGATGGACAGTTGGATGTACAGTTGAATACGACTTGAATACAGTTGATAAGACTGCTTTATGAAGCACATTCACTTTGTGGTTGACATTGCTGATTTTTACCTAGCCTGGATGGTCTGAAAGATCTTATCAATATACCGTATATAATATACTCGAGTATACTGCTTTACAACATCTCATATATTATTATACGTCGACCCCTACTTATTCACTGAAAATCAGTGCTATTTTTGTTCTCTCATGTATAAGTCGAGTAGCTTATTCCCAGCAATGCCATTCCGTGGTTTATCTAAGTATTGGTATTGACATACTGTGAGGACTATGACATACGGTAACAGCCGATAAACAAAAAGCACAAAACAGGAACATCACAGTTGGCTACTGGTAGATGTGAACTGGAATAGACGCCAACCACTAGTTAACACAACAAAAAATAAACCAGCTACATAAAGCATGCTATTCATAAGCAAGGTCTTTCCGCTGAGAGAACAATTGATTTACCAGAACAGATTGTTGTGTTATTAGATGCATAGGTCACATGCAAACAACATTATGCAGTAACCTGTCAAACTATTTTAAATATTGTGATGTTTTCTGAATGAAAATAAACCATTTTAACATATTTACTTATTAGTTTTTTATTTAATTCTCACATACATTACTAGTAATTTAACTTATCTTGTTACGATGACAAAAATGTTATGAAAAGGTTTTATCACACATTTTTCTGGACTAGTTTTGTTTGAATGCAATTGCTTTGACTTTTCAAAGCAGCAGTTTTGATGATATGAACCAATCACGTCAAGCTACAAGACAGACACACTTTTTGAGCATCTGCAGTAGTTAAATCAATGCAAAAAAAGTTTGATTTATTGACTTGTTTCTACAATCAACACTAGTTAAAAATTTGAATTTGTGTGACACTTTTTTACTCACTCAATTCTTTATTTAATCATTTGACACAAAATCAACACAAAGGATTGAACTGATATTAGATTCATACCCAGCTAGCAAAAGTCGACGTTTTTACATTGTTTCAATGTCCAACAATGTAAAAACGTTGACTTTTGCTAGTTGTGTAAGAATTGAAATAGGCTAATTTTGTTCATTTCACAAGAAAATTAGCATGTGGCTTCTCCAACTACACATGGTATGCTAAATAAAACCAAAAGCGAAGAGTAATACGGTAAGTTATTAATCGAAATGAAGACAAAATATTATCCTGTGCAATGTGCACACCAGGGATGCCAGCGACAAATTTCCAATAAACTTAGATTGTGTGCTAAAAAAAACCCAGATGAGGCAAAAAAAACCCAGGTCCAGAAAATATGTAGTAAAGCGGTTAAAAAAACCTGCGTGTGCTTTCAGCACCATTTTAAATCATTACACAGAAGCCTCAGAAAGCTACAAATAGTAACACGTATATATAATTATACAGTATACATGCTTATGTTGGTATGGTAGTTAATATATACGGTATGTAATTTAACTATATATATATACAAAAACAAGAGCTTGGTAGGCCTATATGGGCTCACAGCAAAGATTTTGGTTCAAAATTACCTTTATGGTAAAGCGTCTAGCTAGCAAGGTTCAGTGTGTGTTTAACCAAAATTTCTAAAACTGACTAGATGTATGAGTGTATAAGCTAGCCATTAAGGTTAGTTTTGACTTTTGAACTAAACTTTTTACTGTGTGAGTTGAAGACTGCGGCTGAGGAGAATCACGATGCCTGCTTACAGTTTGGTGTACAACTACGATAACTTGGTTCTTAGCAATAAACTTTTTAGCCTTTTTCATTTGAACATAATGTTGAAAAGAATAACTCAAATTCACAATAAATAAATGTTCAGTAACACAAATAGTTGTACTACTCCAATTTTTAGTCATCCACAATTTCATAAAGTTGGATCACTTCTTCAGCATCCTGTACCTCACTGACTGCAGTAGCTGATGCAAAAAACGGAGCTGGTACACAAGTCCCCCCTCCCCTTGGTAACTCATGACAAAGAGGAATTGACCAAAACATGTGGATTGAAGTGTGTGAACCGTAAAGCAAAGGTAAAGTAGTTTCACCCAATATGTTTGGTCGAGTCCTGTCTTTGTCATGAGTTACCAAGGGGGGGGGGGGGGTACTTAAAAAATAAATTGAATTGTATACCAGCTCCCAAAAAACATTATACCAGTACCTTATCATTTTTGTGTTGCAGTGTGGACCATTTATCAAAGATCCCAGTGCCTTAATACCGTTCAAGCTCTGTACAAAGTTAAAAAACCAAAAAAACCTAGATTTACCTAAATTTAAAATAAAAAAACTTAAAACCCAGATGTAGTCAAAAAAACCCAGATCTAGGTGGAAAAACCAAGCTCTGGCATCCTTGGACTGCACACTGTATAAGTTAACCTCCTGCTTTTTAAAGTGAAAACCACTGGCGAAAATCTCGACCTATATACTTGAGTAGCCATATACGGCGTGTGAAAAAAATGGTATTTAATGTTATGCAGGCAGCTGTAATATCTTTCCACTTTAGTTTCTCAAGGCACTGGCAAAGATAGTATTAAATATCTAGATGTCAATCAAACTCCACACTGAAAGATATAAAAAGATAAGATACTTTTGTGAGTTAAAAATAAATTGAAAACAAACTTTTTCAAAAGCATCTTATTCTAATTATATTGGGTTAGTTTTTAATGCATGTCCATTTTGAGACGATTCCCTTCATGCCTCCAAAAATAATTTGCATGTTGCTTACAATTATGCGTTGTAAACAACATACAATCTGCTTATTGGAATAATTCACTTTCCAATGTTCTGTTTTTAATCTTGTAGATATAGATCTATTGGTATGATGAAAACAAAATTATCAACAGCCTTGGGGGTGTGTGTTTGAGCTACACATTTCAAGACTGCTCTCCATTCAGTGACATCTAGTGGATGAAATAATTTCCAGGCAACAACACTTCAACAACTATTGGCAACTCCATTCTGTCAATATCGGTAACCTTCCCTGCATCAAATGCCTCTACAAGTATGCAAAACTGCCAGAAATAACTTATCAATGGTGTTGTCAGTTTGAGGATAGTGATTCAAAACCAAACCGAATTGTATGTGTTGTATCCAGGCTTACGTCAGGTGGTTAAGGATTTAGATTAAGTAGACGAGAAGGTAAGAAAGCTAATCTTCGTGTCCACCTTTTGGCATGTCTTGAAGTGTCCTGCCAAAGACACAGCTGCATGATTTTAAGCAGTGTCGAACCAGTGCTCTTTTAAGTGTTGTACCAGGGCTCTCACCACTCGGCTATGCAGCTGATAAACCAAACTTGTCACCAATAACATTATTTATCTTAACTTTTTCTAATATAATTATTTTGACTTGACAGTCCTTAAAAAGTTTTTAATTTTTATCAGACATTAAAATAAAAACAAAAATATTAAAATCAGGTCTAATGAACATTATATCAACATTGCATACTGTACATAAGCTTAGGCTAGGTAAATAGGTTAATCTGAACAGTACGGTAACTCTTTATAATTTAGTGACTACAGGTAAGCCTATCCTAAATTTAATATTTCTGAGTTCTATTGGCATGTTCTAAATCGTCAAATTCTCTGCCTTTATCATTCCGTTCAATCACAAGCCCTAAGTTAGATTGAATCTATGAACTGTTGGAATATTGTTAATCACAATTAAAAATAGCAGCACATATCTTCAATCTTCCAAGTTATTTTGGCGTCATACAGCAGACAGCTATTTTTAATGTTTTTAGGCGATGTTATTCATACATAGACAGAAAAGACCAAAGAAAAACAGAGAAGTAGGCCTACTATGTTGTGGTATCTAGATTGCTATTTTATTCGTATTGTGTATAATTGTACCATACTATTCTCGCCACAGACGATATAAAAAGTTTCTCCCTTTACTTCACGACTTTCTAATGTATTTTAGCCTTGAATTTTCAAAGTCCTTGTTGTAGCAACAGAATAAAAAATAGCGCCACCTATTTTCATGTAATAACAGTGCTGCAGCGAGCAGTGATAATAAAATCAATGTGACAGATCCAAAGTGTGCTTGGAGCAAAAAAATAAGGTTTCAAAAATCTTCAAGAAATTGCAAAGCACGCACAGCAAACTAAATTAATGTGAAACTTGATTAGCCTATTCATAAAAGACTTCTGTCCAAAACGAGACATGGGTGTAGCTCTTGCGGCTTTTACTTTGCGCATTATTGGGTTCCCTGGTGTCTTATTTATGTCGTGAAAACCTGGAGGCCTTCATTTAGGCCCTGTACTTTCGCTATAAGTCAAGTGTGTCATGATTAGGAATTTGAAACGCTAGCTAGGTGTTTGTGTGCTTCTTAGGAATTGAAACGCTAACTAATAATTTGAGCGCATTCTTGCAATCGGTAGTTTGATCAGAGTTTGATACACATAGGCTACATGTAGTTTTAGGTCCTTTTAGCGTTGTGCATCTGCTGCATGCCACAATGCGTTTGTGTGTCGTGATTAAGTGCATCGCTCGGAGCATTTTAACTACCGTACACTGGATTTTCTCTTAAACCAACACATCTAGCGATGAATTTCATTGTTATGATTTTTTTCAGTCATTGAGTGGCATCATTCAGTCAGTAATCACGCTTTCTTTGCAGTTGTGGTACTGGTACCAGTTCAGTTGTGGTGTCAGTTTAATTTATGTTACGAGTCATGATTTGATTCTGTTCATCATGTTCTGTTAATTAGGCATTTTTCGGTTGCAATCTTTTGAATTACCGTAATGCGTCCTGATTAGAGATGTAAAAAAACGTTTTTTTTTGTTTTTAAAAAAAACGAGCTCGTTTTTTTTGTTTTTTATCGTTTTTTTTGTTTTTTATTCGTTTTTTTTGTTTTTTTTTGTTTTTTTTACCTATTTTTTTATTAAATGTCACAATATGCAGCAATTAGGGTAAACTCATTGCAATAGCGTCTCTTTCAACAAAAAAATAGTCTCATAACTCGTATAACATCTTTCAAATGAGACAATATGTCTCTCAAGTCTCAACACACGAGCCATAAAGGTTTCTCATCGACTCATATAGTAACACAGTGTCCTATGGTTGGCACATCTCAAGTATTTGTCTGTAATTTGGTTCAGCTAGTTGTTAAATGCAGTACCACACTCGTGTACAGTTTCGAAGCCACCTGGGATTTTGGTTAATGGGCATGTTACGTTAGGACTAGGTGGTCAGGGTCCTGTTTCTCTACTTCACAAAGGCACTTTTCCCCAGCACACCACACCATTACCAGTACAACGTCAAGAGATTGTTCCAGTTGATGTGCATTTGGTGCAAACGTGATGAAAATCACACAAGCGGTTCTCGAGTTGTAAGTGAAATAACCTTAGCCACTAAGTGGCTTTATAGATAAGGAGCAATAGAAAAACGGCCATATCTCAAGAACCGCTCAACATATTTACATAAGTTTTAGCTCTACCCCCATGTTTTATGGGGTGGGCTATCTGTTTATGAATATTAAAACAAGTTTTGGCTACTACTTTTTGAGCTAAAAAGAAATTAACCTCTTGTCGTTACGCACCAATAAAACCATGGTGCGTAAATTAAAAAAAAATAATAATTGGGTAGAAGAAAGATTGATGACAAGTTTGGCAAAAGCAGTGTAGTGCTAAAGTCCCAACTTTTAGCCCAAATCACACTTAAATGTAGTGAAAGATGGAAACGTTTTGATGTTTTTTTTATTTTCCCTGAAGAGGTTCAACACTCCTTTATGATGTCATAGTCATCTTTTTTTCCCTTAATCACACCATTGTGCTGTCATAGACATGTTTAAAAGAAGTATGGTTGCACTTAATCCATCCAATTTAAACTAGTTTGCAGAACTTTGAGACTTTAGCACTTTTTTTGTTTTTGCCTAACTTTTCGTCAATCTTTCCTCTGCCCAATAAAAAAAATTAAAGTTTGCATCATGGTTTTATTGGTGCGTAACGACAAGAGGTCAATTTCTTTTTATCTCAAAAAGCAGTAGGCCTAGTTCTCAAATAAAATAAGTTTTCATCTTTGATGTTTGTTTTGTATCTTTATCCTGCATTGTGGGAATATGGGTAAAACTTTATTCTTGTCAGGAAAAGCATTATAAAGCATTTATTCACTATGTGAACACTGAGCACTGAGCAGTGCTGAAAAACTCCACTTTAAAGGAAAAATTTCTTCATTCAAGGTTGGTAGAATGGTAGTTACTAGCAATAGTCAACATGGGTGGTGGGCATTTGAAAGGAACATTAACCTAAACCTTTTCTGACAAATGCACTAACTTTTGACAACTAAAAATATCAGTGATAAGGTCTCTTGCATTATATGTCCCAAATAATCTGCAAGAAGCATCAATGACGAAGTGTCCAATCCAAGATCTTACAACACACGAAAAGAATACTTCTGTTTCAACATTTATAAAGCATATACATCGTTGGCAAGCTATCAGTTACAAAACATGTTTAAACAAGCTATTGGCAATAGCTTGCATTAGTAAATTACCACGTCCACAAACAAGGTAAATGTGTGTACTGAATACTGCCACCTTGTTTTGTCAAAATTTCGTCAACCCATTGAGTGTGTACAAGAATAACCAGTACCACAGTATACTAACATCATAGGCTAACTTCCATAAAAGGAAAAAGAAATTAACTCATCTACATTATGTCATGCATCGAATTTCATTAATTCAATGTTTGTCAGGTCTACTGCCACAAACATGCCAGAGAATGAAGAAAAAAGCGAAACAACATAGGTCCTCATAGGACTATGCAAGAACATATGCTGCCAAACACAAACACTTAGGAATTTCAGCACACCAATAAAACTATTTTTAGTAATTTAATGTTTTTCAAGAGCATTATAATGAAACTAAGCTGTAAATTGCAAAAAAATTGCAACTTTTCCAGAAAAATATGAAAAAAAACACGTTTTTTTTCAAAAAAAAACAAAAAACGAGTGTTTTTTTTGGCTCAAGTTTTTTTTGAAAAAAAACACGTTTTTTTTTTAAAAAAAACGGTTCGTTTTTTTTGCATTTACATCTCTAGTCCTGATGGTTTGGAAATTTTGGCTCACATAAAAAATGAAATCGCTTTTTTACGAAGCCCCCACAGAGTGTCCCAAAGCGTTGAAAATCTATAATCTTGCCTTGCCTACTAGACTGAACGCCTTATTACTATATCGCCTAAACCCCTAAAGTAAAGTTAGACGTGCATTACACAGCCCGATATTGACGCAAACAAATTGTTTCATGAAATGTGAGCTTCAATATTATCCTGTGCATTATCGAGACTTGAGTTTATTTCAGCCTACTTTCGATTGGCAGCGTGCATCGTTGCATGAATTGGCGGTGTGACGTCACAAAACGCAGCAGGAAATATCGCAACTGGAAATGCGGGGTTGCTGGTAACAAAGTACAGTTAGCTGTGAATAAATACCAGATGGTTATAGTTTAGACAACCAGGCGGTTTGATAAAATAGCTTAACTGACTTCTGCAAATACTAAGGTTAGCCTACTACTTACTACTACGATTACAATAACTGAATAGCAGAATAGGCAATGTGATTGTGATGTAACAATACGAGTTTCTCACCCTCAATAAACGGCACGACAGTAGGCTAGTGCTAAAAAGTCGAGTGAAGTTTGATGGGCATTTTCAGATGTTTTGAGCAATTCTAAAGTGAATTTTACCTTTCTAAATTCATAGAAGAAATATGTAGACCTACTGTAAATGTTAATTATTTCAAAGTTTAAAAATGCATCGCGGTCGCATCAAAAGTCTTCACCGGCCGCATGCGACCGCGGGCCGCGTGTTTGAGACCCTTGGGCTAGTGCAAAGGTCACCAAACTACGGCCCGCGGGCCGGAACCGGCCCGCGAACTGATTTCATCCGCGTGCTGCGGAAATAACAGCCGCACTACAACTGTTAAGGAAAAAAGTTACCAAACTTTTTATAAAGGACTGACGTTGCTGTTGAGCTACCATCACATTGCATCTTTATCATTAGGTCACCACAAAAAGGGACAGCCTAGGCCAAATTTGGAAAATGTAATGTTTTTTCAAGAGCACGATGCCCTGTAGTGTAACCCAGCAGGGAATAACTTTTCAAGCAACCTTTCGATTTTCATCACAACTTTTCCATTCCACCGCTGACTTTGTTATTTATTGTGCTCAATTCAAGCCAATGGAGATTCTAAATAGTTGTATATCTTTTTGCAATTTGCATCCGACCCGCAGCTGTTAATCTCGCAGCAATCCGGCCCTCAGAGAAAAAATTTTGGTGACCCCTGCGCTAGTGCATAGTTAGCATTGCAATAAAATATTGGAATTGTATTCTTCAAAGAACCTGGTAGATTAAGCGTTCACATTGGGAATAATGACATGTCCATTGTCATATTTGTGACGTCATGCTGCATGGCAAACTGATGCTGTTGCTGTTGAAACTAAATTTGCGACCATAAGTTGGATTTTTTAACCCCGATTGTTTCTAGCGGTATGTTGATAAAAGTCCAAGCAATATACAATTCGAGTAGGCGTAGAAAATGGTGGAAACGTTGAGTGGGATGCGGATGTTGGTTGTCGCAGTTGTGACCATGGTTGGCCTGCCGCCTATGTGCAGTTTTCCAGGATTGCAGAAACCTTAAGTTGTTCTTGTCTGTGAGTTGTTTTATTCAACTACTAACAATGGAAAGCTGAATAGAGTGCGTTGCTTAAGCGCACACTCGATCCGAGAGTCGAACCAGGGTTGCTTGATTTTTTTTTTTTTTTATTCATCTAAAAGATATTTTTCACAATCAAAAGCTCAGATTACTTTCGTCATGTGACGAAAGCGCTCAATTAAAGCCTGTTTGATAAAAAAAATTAACAATGAAGTCTCTGTTGCTTCAAAATTCATTTTACAGCTTGACAAACAAAGTCTTATAGAACCTATAAAACTTTACAGATATCAAAGTTGCAAAACGATTTAATTCAATGCATCAAAATGCAACACTCAGACTTGGAGCACGGGAGAGAGAGAGAGACCTTTTATTTTGTCTGCTGCGAGAATAGTACGGTACAATTATACACAATGCGAATAAAACAGTACCATAGCTATCTAAATACCACAACAGATAGGAAGCAGCGAAAGACTGCGGTATGTCAGTCATCGAGTCAGCTGCTTCCCAGTTCTTAATGTGACAAATGTCAAGCATCGGCAAATTACGTTGAAACAAGATAGGCTGATGTTCAATAATATTAATGAAAGAAAAGAAATCATGTGCTGCTGCGATCCTCAAGTGAAGTCCTGTGGTTTTATTCAAATATAAACTTTATTCTGGGTGATTAAAAATAGGAAAAAGTTTTGAAATCAATAGACTCTTGTAGTAAGGACGTTTAAACTTCAGTGCAACCAACAAAAGTTCAAGCCAATAAATGGTACAAAGCTACGAGTAAAAACATTTTCAGTAACAGACGTATTACAAAACAAAAATAATCACATCAAAAAATAAAGAGCCCAAAATGTAGAAACCAAACTCATGTTCATTTTTACCAAACAGTTTGGTATCTACATTTTGGGCTCTTTATTTTTTGATTTGATTAACCAGGCGTTCTCACCATTTTGCTCCTAAAAATAATTACAATTTAAAAAAGGTAGGCTATAGGCCTATTGTTCTGTCATAAAAGAAATGGCTGAGTGACTCTCCGTGTGACCTGTTAGGCTGCATGAAACTAGCGCAATGTGACCGTATTTGACAAAGAAATTAAATACATGTAGAATGTAAATGAGAAATAATTGAGTGTAACCGTATAACACAACAGGTCAATTTAATTATTTTAGTATGAAGAGGAATATTAGAGGCGAAAAAGCTTATTTGGCCTACAAACTTAGTGAGAGTTTAATTTCTCTGCTCAGACTAAGATTAAAATATTAATATAAACGAGCTGTTTTACAAACTACACTTGTAGGGGAGAAATTTAGATTTGAATATCGACTAAAAGGGTCTACAAGATAAAAAAGGTTGGGAACCACTGGGCTAGACACAAATTGCCACCACGACGACGACAATGTTCACAATGCAGACTGCTCCCAGACAAGTTTGGATCAATCGCACTTAAATTGACAAAAATGCTTTTTTTTCTTCCTTTTATTTCAATGCAAAGTGTTTGATTTTATTTTAATTGAATTTAAATTTTGTTGCTTTATGTCAGTGGAAAAGTGACAAAAATTGTCATAAATTGTTATTTCGGGCTAAACTTTGTAATGATACGTTGCCTGGATTTGATTTGTTAAATTTTGTCTGAAGAAAGCATTATAATTAATGATCAACTTTGTTGAAAAATATCTTGTTTAAAGAATAAGCGAATTTTGTTTAAAGAATATATTCAAAATATAAGAGTGAATGCATTTAACAATCAGTTTTGCGCAGTCAACACCCAAATTTGGGAACCTCTGGTCTAGCCGATGCTGTCTACCAACTGTAGGGTATCCAATTATTAGTTTTTTTTTTATTGTATTTTGCTTTGCTTTATGTTTCATATGGCATTCTTAGCTGCACTGCATAATTATCCCGTTAATGTCCCGTCATTTATGACGTAAAAATAAACCTTCCCCGCTATAATGACAGAAATCTGATGTCAAGCAGCATCTTGACTAGAAACCAGCAAGGTTGTTTAGCGCTGCCAGACGTTTCTACTGCATTTTTGTGTACTTGTGTTCCTTTCGTTCTCGACTGGTATTTGAAAGGTTAAATATTCTCATCTTTCTTCCTCCCTCTTTCTCTCTATATATATCTCTGGTCTCTGGAACAACTAATAAATAAACTTATTACTATATAGCTACTTTTTTGAAGATGTGTTTGAAAGATACTTAGGAGTGACATGTTGTCAAATCACAATCGTATTTGATATTTTGAAATAAAACCACCATCCATGGTTACTTGGTCACTTCTGCTTTGCAGGAGCAATAGCCTATTGTTGTTTAGCGCATTGACAAATGCAAGAAACTTAGTAGGCCTATCAAGAATACAGTATTTAACCACATTTGGAGATGAATTACAATTGAATTCTGCCTTTGTAAAGATGAATCTAAGCTGGTTTGCTTTAACCATTGTTGTCGTCACAATCGTTCATCCCGGGTTGATCGAAACACGTGAGAGTGTCTTTGTTTCTGAGTATGACATCAGTGGGGAGGATTTTTTCTTGGATTTTATGAGAAAGGAAAGAATCCTCTTGGTGAAGAATGAAGGTCGCGAATTAACGTCGCTTTTTGGTCAGACAGAGGTGCTGAAAGAAGAATTTCATGACGTCATAGTGCAGTCGCATCACCATGACAGTGATGGAAGCAGAAACGAATCTCTTGGTTCAGTTTTGAATGGCCGTGACGTGGTACGATTCACTTATGATATCACAAATGGAAGCGAAATGATGCAGCGATCGGTCAGAATGCCCTCAATGTTGATGTCGTGTCAAGGGCTGTTCGACTGTTTCATTAAATACGGAAAAGTGACTTTGGCAGGATCCATCAATGGAAGAACTACGTTGCCGACAATGCATTCCAACCAGCATTCCATAGTTGCAGTAGCGAAGGGAAGAGCCAAGATAGAAGTTGAATCGAGCCCTTCAATCGACCTCAATCGACGAAACTTGCTTTATATTCCTCCAGGTGATGACGTCACAATGGAGTGCGATGATGACCTTGTGTGGTTAAACTTCTCGTGGTCATGCGATGAAGACTTTGATTTAAATTGCAGAAGAGAATCACTATATTCTTTGACACATCATGTAAACGATTACTGCGCAATTTGCCGCGACAACAGCCTTCCTGATCGTGTTCTCAACACCGGGTACACAATCCCTCCAATCGGATTTGGTACTGCGAGATTATTTGAAAAGACGTACGAGATGGTTAAAATTGCCTTAAGCATCGGCTATACGATGATCGACACAGCAAACATATACAGCGGGGAAGCACGAGAGCAAGGATTCACGATCTCATCAGAGCATGAAATAGGTCGGGCGATCGCGGACAGCAAAATCAATAGAAGGGACTTGTTCATTGTGACCAAAATCGATCCGGACTTTATGACGTTTGACGGAACTTTGGCGAAAGTTGAACAATCACTGAAGGAATTACAAACGGATTATCTCGATGCAGTACTAGTGCATGATTTCGTGACAATGGACTCATGTGGTCCAAATGATAGCAACTGCCATTCCAGTCCATGGATCGCGTGGCGCGGATTGGAGGAAATGCAGTCACGTGGTGTAGTACGTAGTATTGGAGTGAGCAATATTAACGGTAATGACTTAGCATTTCTGATTAAAAAGTTTTCCAAAAGAAAGGTGTCCTTGGTTCAAAACTGGTTCGATCCTTTCCACCAAGATCGCATAGTCAGGAAGATTTGTTCTGAAAACAACATCGCCTACATGGGCTACAGGTGAGACCACGAACGAACTGGATAAAATTTGAAATTATATTAGTAAAGCAATCGTGATAAGGAAGATGTAGGACGTTTGAACCAGTAAGGCCCTTGAACCACCATTATAATTTTTCCCTTTCAAACCAAATTTCTTGAAGTTAAATGCTTTTGAGTCGAGTTTAATCTTAGTCTATGATTTCCAAAAGATTACAGCAAAGTAGTGATAAAAAGTAAATTTTTTAAGGTTTTATGTTTTGAACAACCAAAAGTAATTTTTATCTCACCAAGTTTTCGTTTTTTAACGCTTTCCCTTGTGCTTTTTTTGATTATCTTAAATGGTAATTATTTCAAACAAATGGGTACCCTACTGCAGCTTATCTCATATCATTAAAGCTGATGGTTAGCCTATATGTTAGTAAGAACTGCTAGGTTGAAAAGCATGCATGTTGTCATATGGGACCTTTAAGCGAGCACCTAGTCAAGGGGACTTTAAACCAATGGTGGACGATTGTCTGTGAAACCACTGGACAAATGACGAATGAACGAATGTCAACCAAGATGAAGAATATTTTTGCAGTATTTCGTCTAAAACTCATGAGCACTTTAAGACGAAAATCTAGACAGTTGAAGTCTATCATAAATACAAAAACATATTGTATTATTGGCATTGCTAACTAAAACATTATATAAATAAAGTGACTTGCGTTCTTCTGGTGACTATAGGCTACTTGGTCACCTCCTGATGAAGAACGCAAGTCACTTTATTGATCAAATGCCTGGTGAACAGTTTCACTCTGTTTAAAACATTATATTCTGACACTTAATTCTATCAGTTTGGACTGATTTAATGTCACAAACAGCGATTTTGTGTTTAAAACAAGACGGACTATATAGTTTTTGATTCAAAATATTGCTTGCATTGTACAGTATTTAAACATAAATATAACTATTTTTTTAGTTTTCCATTTCTTGCGAATTTGAATTTAGTAAAGTGCTTCAAAAATCCCACACGGGTGGTTTAAAAATCCCACCCAAGTGGGTGCTTCAAACCAATTTTCAAAAAATATTAAACTCTTGCAATCATGAAAAATAAAGGTAGAAAAAAAAATATTCAATCTGTTGGTTACGTAAATTGTTCTGTGAATTTTTTAAAAATTTGTCTTGTCGCTTCTACCTTTTTCTAGACCTCTGCTATGCTTGGTAGCCTATATATTGTTTTTTGTTGTGATGATCAGGAATAAAAAAAAAAAAAACTAAACTGAACTGATAGAAAGCATATAGCATTGTTGAAAAGCTTATGCTGGGGATACTTTGACACAAGTTTGAAACATCTGGATAGCAGAGGTGTACAGATTTTAGATGGGTGAAACAACGTAGGTGAAAATATCAAGTTACAGTGAAACAGCCTGGGATAACCAATCAAGGCTTTGTCAGTCCAAGGATAAATATTCAAAACTAAACCAACCATTTTGAGTTACGTTCAAATTTCAATTGTATTTTCTTTTTTCCAGCACTCTCGGCAAAGTGTGGACTGATGAACTTAGCTACGACGTCAATCCTGTGTTGAACCATTACCACATTGTGACGTTTTCGTCGAACAACAAGCTTCCGGCTACGTCATCTGTGTTGCGATGGGCAATGGTTCGTGACGTCATAGTCATTCCGAGCACACGTGACCCCGGCCATGCGGAACAGAACATTTTGACGCGAAGTCAAGTCCTTGATGGCGGTGACATAGAAGCCATCGATGATTTGGATAATACTTTTGGAAACCCTGAAGACTCGGAATGGACTAAAATGAAATTTTCCGAGGAGTTTGTAAGACAACCTTCCAAAACCAATCACGAAACAAAAAGTTCCACAAAAGATGAACTTTAGGGTCCGGAACAATGGAACAAAATGTACTTTCAACGTTTTATGAACATAATGGACTTAGGGAATAACCAAGTACAATATTCAATTATCTATGGCGCGATTAATCCAAAGTTGTAGAGCCAAATATGTTATGGTGGGCTATCATCGACTCATAAATAGCCAACTCCAACTTTAGCGTTGCCAAATTTTTGAAGGTTGTCAGTTTTTTTTAAAGTTTTGGACAATAAAATAGCAGTAGGCTACTAGGTACTACGTTCAACTATAGGACCATGGTTTAACAAGACAAACTCTCTAACGAAGCTCTATCAATAGCAGTAATCAGCAGTTTTATGAAACGTAGTGCATTAAACTTTTGTGGTGTTGTGTTGTAGGCTAAGTGATAAAATTTTGAACTATCTATGATATTGCAAGCAGTTTAAAATTCAATTAGGGCAATATCTAAGTTTTACAGCGCGATATGGAAACCAAGAAACATTGCCAAAAAAAATTGCAAATAAAAGAATGACTGTTTATCGTTTTGTATCGAGTTGGAACCGGCCTTTTTTACGAATCCGTCTCCGATTTCGGACACGCCAAAATCCCTCCGACTCCGACGCCCTGACGATGTAAATTTGCATTGCTGGTGCGCCAATACAGACCAAATCTGGGGATAAAATCAAAGCAAAAAATATAGTTTATAATTAGCAACATGGCCAAATAAACTCGTCTAGGATTTTTTACCAGCAAATATTGTGGTAGGTTTAAGCATACAAAGTTTGTATGACAAGGGAATCATTAGACCAATCAGAAGTTACAAAAACAGCATTTCAACCCATCAAAAGTTGCAAGAAAAACAGAGAAAATACGTCTTATATAAAGTAAATTAAGTCAACGCTTCGCCGTTCACAGCTTGGCGTAGACTCCCGTAGAGGGTGTAGGTAGAGATAGCATTTCTATGATGTGTGTTCGATTCCCATCCAACCCTTAACTGTTACCACAATAGCGACGTCCACGCTTAAGTAATCTGTAAGTATGCCCAAGGCACTTTAAGAAGAGTGAGAAAAATTTTGCTTCATTACAACAACGAAAACTCTTATGCGTAAAAATAATTAAAGTCATACTAAAGGAAAAACCTGACTTGGCGACTTTCCACGTTCTTTGTGTTTAACATGCTACCATAAAACGATTATGAAAAAAAAGGCCCCATTGCGGTCTGGCCACCATTGCGCGCGTGCTTTTGTCAGAGCTTTCGACACGGGAATGGGCGTGAGCAGCGAAGCGTGAGATTATACAGTCTACGTCACCAGCGACTAGCAATCAGCTGATCGGGCAAGAGTTTTTACTGCGTGAGTTTCAAATGGCAGATCTTGTTCTTCAAACAGTGAATCATCCTCTTTTACATAGATTCAACGTATTCAGGCCTTCAATCAATGTAAAATGAAAATGTAAAAAACAAGGTTTTTGAAGGCAAACTCCACTAAGGCATGTGAAACAATTTCAGCTAGGCAATTCAGAAGGCGTGGAGTAATCAGCATTTTTTCATGGATTCAATGTGTCCAGGCCTTGAATCAATGTGAAAATTCTTGGAACGCAACACGTCTGAACTTTCCAATCCAACGCGCGAAAAGACTTTTGATAATGCTACTGCTAGTCGCTAGTGACGTGATTCTGGGGCAGTGTTTCCACTTTTTGGTCATTTTGCAAAAAATAAAAAATAAAAGAAACGTTGGACTTTGCGCTTTGCCGGCGCCATTGAAAACAATTCTTTTTCAGTGATTTTTTATGAAATGTATTCTTGAATGTTCAGTTTACGCATTTTGATGCTTAATTCCCGTTTGAAAATTTCATTTAGTATGCCTTTAATAGTTTTTATTTGAATATCCACCATGGCCACCTGGAGATGCGGCCTGATTTGTCACATTTTGCAGATTTTGATTACAGCTACTGCTAGTGCTTGACTGACATTTTTTGAGATGTTTTTACTTTTTGCGGTTTCCTAATGACATAAATCTGTTTTGTTGCCTTGGGGAAGCAATAGCAAATGAGAAAAAGTAAATTGAAAAACGCAAAATCAGACTGTTATTGAAAATTAACAGTCTGACTACAATCTTCGAAATCAAATTTTCTTTGTTTTTTAACATGTGAGGATGTTAAAACCTATTGTGTCATCTGGGAAAAAGAATAAAGAAAGCGTAAAAATCTCATTTTTAGAAAAATTTATTTAAACGTTCGCCCAAAGTTAGAAAAACCTGAAAATTTCTGCAAAATGTGACAAATCAGGCCGTATCTTTAGGTGGCCATGTATCCACGTAGGCATAGCCTATAGCTTATTAATGACTTGTTAGAGGCTGAATACTTTAGAACATTTCATGCAAGTTAGGCAGAACTTTTGGTTCCAACACTCCCGCATTGTGCCATCATAGTCTCATTCAGGAGACAACTCATTTTCCGTTTTGATATCAGCTAGTACTCTAAATCCCTTTTCGATCGAGTATAGACTAACAGAGAGTTAAACAAAAGAACTTTAATTCTAAAGCACTTCAAAATATCTTGGTTGTTTATTATTTACAGTCGTGTGCCTTGAAAAAAACTTGAATTGAATATGTAGGCTATGCATTTTATGTTGTCATACTTTTTCTGTGCTCTTGTCAATTGGTGTGCCCGCAACAGTGCAGACAGCAAGTTACCACTGTTTGTGATGAGCAAGCGGCAACTCCATTCAAGGGTGAAAAGGGTGATGTCGGGTTTCCTGGAAAAGCTGGAATCGCTGGAATTAAGGGTGATGTTGGAAGGGCTGGTAAAAAAGGAGAAAAGGGAGATTCGGCAGCAATCGGTGCTTTTAGAGAAGAAATTCGACAAAAACTCAAAGGCAAGTGTTGTAGCAATAGAACTTCTTTGTAGCTAAACCTATTGCGTAAGCGAAGGAGAGGTTCTGGTGAGTTCCCAGTCTTAAACCTCACTTTCAAAACGTGTGTGACGTCACGACATAATATTCAGTAGCAAATAAACATTGTTAATCATTCTTTATTACAAAATACATGGAAAATCAGCAGAGCCCTATTGGCATATGCATTTCGCTCTAACTTTAGAGCATCTTTAGTGCCTAAAAAGCAAACATAAGAAAGCAAAACCTAAAAACTGTCACTAAATAAATAAATAAATAAATGAATCTGCAGTAGCCTAAGATACTGACGAAGACTAACTGCCAAAACTAACTGGTAGAATACTGCGTAAATATTAACTGGCTGCGTAAAATATTTATAGGCAAATTTAAACTATATTTAAACTAAACTACACGAACCTAACAACTATGACAAAATAATGATGACAATGCGCAAAAACAAACCAATGTTGATGAGAGTCGAATGGCTAAAGCAATACGTACAAAATGAAACTGTGTGAAGATAGCATGTCAAAATAAAACTAAGTGACAGAACATAGCAAAATCAATGGGTCCATGACCTAAGTGTTAAGTGCAAATCAATAAGATAGCGCAGCGATAAATTCACAATAAAATGAAGCTGGAAAAGCAGGACCAGCGATCAGAAACCTCTACTTAACAAGAGGCAAAATCATTCTCTTAATGTTAATCGAAGATTTGATTAGTGATGCCCATTTATCTTCGCACATGTCCAAATCTGCAACGGGTGGCTTTTCAACAAATGTTACTGTGAAACAGTCTGCAATAGATGGTTTTGTGTTTATGTACAAAGAGTGGCAGGAGGCGTAATGTTTGAGTAATGCCGCCTTATCACCTTCCGGACTGGTGTCAAAAGTGTTCCATGCAGACCTATGGCCGGACCACCTGGTAGAAAATCGATTGGAGGTTTGGCCAACATATTGTTCCGAGCAGAGTTTGCAGGAGGCAACATATATCCCGTAGTCGCTACAATTAAGGTCTTGCCGAAGTTTGATTACACTATCCCTAGATTGTATTACTCGGGTCCAAGGAACCATATTTTTATTATGGTTCCGGAAATTACCGCACAAAGCACAATGTCCACATGGTTTAGAACAGTCGAGTGTCTTTTCAAGATTGTCCGAAAGTGCAATGGAACGGTAGTTGGTCAGGGTGTTGCCAAGAGTGAGAGGTCTTTTATAAACAATGCATGCTGTCGGTTGTAGGGCTTTTTCTTTGGCAGTAAGTTTCATGGTAGTGGAAAATGAAGAAGCCCAAATTGTGCGTTTATTGGTAGTTTTGTGATTCTTGGGGCCAAACCGTTCCTTCCAATTTTTTGCTAATGTAGTGATGCGTTCTACCACGTCCTGTTTAAAACCAGAAAAATTACATTTATTCTGTAGTCTTCGTAAAGAGTTGAAAAAATCTTCATCCAGCTCGTTGAGACGTCTTAAACGTACACATTCACTAAAAACAATAGACTGGAAAATATGTGGGGGGTGAAAAGAAGAGCCGTGGAGGAAGGGTCTGTGTTTTGCTGTGGTCTTTTGGAAGTCTCTCGTGGTAAATCCTATTAGGTTAGATTGATCCGTAACATGAAGCACATCTAGGAATTCAACCTCTTGGTCCTTCAAAGCTGTATTAATGCAGCGAAATTTGAGCGAGAGGCCATATTTTGTAAACGCTTCTGTGAGCGTCTGTTGGATATTGCGTGTATATTCGGCTCCTTCCGAAATCCACATTATGTCGTCGATAAACCTAACAAACAATACCGTATATTTCAGTTGCTGGGCTAAAGACTTAATAATATAGTGGACTGCAATGTTGGCAATAGAAACCGAATGGTTGTCACCTGTGACAATACCGTTTTGCTGTTTGAAAAACGTCTCGCGATACTGAGTGACAACGTTGTCCAAACAAAACATAACTAACTCAATCAACTTCGTTGAACCAACTTCGTTGAAACCAGAGTGCAATTTTACAGCTTCTTGCAATGACTGTACGATTAAATGTCTAGGGATGCTTGGGTAAAGAGCAGCAACGTCAGCGGCAACCAAAAAGAAAATAGGTTGCTCACCAGGTGGTGAGGAGCAATTATCGTTCAACCAACCTTCCTTCCATTTAACCAATTTCATGAGATAGTCCCGGCTATCTTTGCAGTATTCATTAACCATGTTCTTGCAGTAATCAATCCTAATGGGGTTAAGAATGGATTCCAACAGAGCTGTCACTCTGGAAGTGGTAATATTTCCAGCAGATTGTAAAGTTCGAACAGGAATATCAAAGACTGAAATGGTGTTTAATACTTCAGGAGGTAGTTTGTGGGTTTTAAACAGTTTAAACTTTTTATTTTTTTTATTATTTTTTTTTTGTTTATTTTTTTTTTAGTTTAAATTGTTTCACAGTAACATTTGTTGAAAAGCCACCCGTTGCAGATTTGGACATGTGCGAAGATAAATGGGCATCACTAATCAAATCTTCGATTAACATTAAGAGAATGATTTTGCCTCTTGTTAAGTAGAGGTTTCTGATCGCTGGTCCTGCTTTTCCAGCTTCATTTTATTGTGAATTTATCGCTGCGCTATCTTATTGATTTGCACTTAACACTTAGGTCATGGACCCATTGATTTTGCTATGTTCTGTCACTTAGTTTTATTTTGACATGCTATCTTCACACAGTTTCATTTTGTACGTATTGCTTTAGCCATTCGACTCTCATCAACATTGGTTTGTTTTTGCGCATTGTCATCATTATTTTGTCATAGTTGTTAGGTTCGTGTAGTTTAGTTTAAATATAGTTTAAATTTGCCTATAAATATTTTACGCAGCCAGTTAATATTTACGCAGTATTCTACCAGTTAGTTTTGGCAGTTAGTCTTCGTCAGTATCTTAGGCTACTGCAGATTCATTTATTTATTTATTTATTTAGTGACAGTTTTTAGGTTTTGCTTTCTTATGTTTGCTTTTTAGGCACTAAAGATGCTCTAAAGTTAGAGCGAAATGCATATGCCAATAGGGCTCTGCTGATTTTCCATTTATTTTGTAATAAAGAATGATTAATTGATACTTGATGGAGAATCGCTGGCCCGCTGCTTCTTAGTCAGGAGATCCCCTAGCATATCCTTAATGGAAATCAATATACAGCAGAACTCGATTAATCCGGATTCGATTTGACCGGCGATTCCATCCGGATTAGGCAAAGATCCGGATTAACCGATGACGGTTCTATCAAGCCTGACGTTACCTAGATAGAAGGGTATCGGTAAAAATCACCGAAATTGAACGCATTAGTGTGGTCATCTGTCAATTCCGAGACGCGCGATCACCATATTAGCGATAGAATTCTTTTGAAATGCAGCATGCATGTAAAACGGATGTATTTGTAGACTCTGCGTTTAACGCAAGAACACACTGGCAAAAGTTATATCTTTAGACATGCGTGTCGGAATAATCTGTAGTCACTCAAAACTTTTGAAAACAGTTACGGAAGACGAGTTTCTTTGGAAAACTTACAAAAAATCAAACAAAGTCTTCTATTGGAAAAACATCACCGACATACCGCCGAAAATTCCACCGACATCTTTTCAAGTGACAGTACGAGTTTTGGCATTTGCGCACGAATTTTGGTTAGGAGGGATTACTGTTCATGAAAAGAAGAAATCCGCAATAATTTATTGCGTCACATTAACGGAACAATAGATAAGAAATTTCTCGCTATAAGCCACGTTACGTTTTAGCATAAAATGGCAAAACTGTCGGGAAAATCCGGATAAAGCTATAGAGAAAGCGCAACTTTTGTCCGGAATAGGCGAAGATCCGGATTAAATAATCCGGATAATCCGAAGCCGTTTCTCAAGAAAAAGGTTACAAATCATTTGTACTTCCAGTTTCATCCGGATTAGGCGAAGATCCGGATTAACCGAATCCGGATTAACCGAGTTCTACTTTATGTATAAACATTGTTATCATTGATCCAAGTATTATGACGTCACACACATCTCAAAAGAGATTGGAGTTTACAACTTATCTCTGTCTGCCCTGCTAAATCTTGGCTAGGCCCATGTTTGAATGTAAAAGAACAGTAGGATTACAATACCATAAAACTACAAAATATTTAAGTAACTAATTTGCTGAACAATTTTTTTTTATATATTTTTGTTTTCAATCAAATATAGTTATTACTATCTAATCTAAACCCTTGACAGCCTGTTTCACCTAAAGGAGGATCATCGGAAGGTTCTTATTCAAGTAGAATCTATTTAAATAAGGACCTTCTGATGATCCTCCTTTAGGCTTAGGTGAAATAAGCTATCAAGGGTTTAGATAGTAATAACCACAGTATATTTGATTTAATTTGCTCTGCTTTGCTTTTTGCTTGGCATTGAGCACTTTTTGTAGTATTAATAGTTTTCATTGTTTTATTTTATTTTTCAAATGCACAGTCTTGTTTGACTGCTAACCTATTAGCCTACTGGAATTAGTCATGTCCTACTGATGATGAAAATAATAGGCTATCGTATATGAAGCATTTACAAAAAAAAAAAGGTGTCCTTTTGCAATCAGTGTTTTATAGTCAGATATTCCAGTCTTGTTTTTTAGATTTAGCTCAATGTTCTGGCGGAGTCGTGGTTGGAAGGATTTGCTACAAGTTGCCTTATACAGTGGGATCTCGTCTTGACTTTGGGAAAGCAGAGGAATTATGTACTTTCCTGGGAGGTCAATTGGCGGAAATTCCAACACGAAAAGTCTATGATGCTGCTTACAACTACGTCAGATCAACTTGGAGTCTTGAGTTAGAAGCCCCTAAAGCCCGTCATATTGGAATACGGTTTGGAATGCAATACCGGTGTAGCAGTCCAAGAGTTACTGCAGGCCAAAAGTTACAAAGGTTGCCAAATATTTTATTTAAATTTTGTTTTGAAAAATAATTAGATTTTTAACCTCTAAAAAGGTCAGATTAATACTTATAAGTATTTTGTAATGTTAACTGAAAAGCTTGCATTAGTTTGAGAGCAATGAATTCATTACACTTAGTTAAAACAATTTTCGCTTTTCTATCGATTGCGATAACGCCGGGCACCCCTGGTAACTTATGGACTGACAGTAACTTCCAGACTGCAACGCGTCAGAAGCAGTCCAAAAGTTACTGCTATTGTAAGTGGGTGTGCTTTTTCGAAATTCGTTTGGGAAAACTTGTAAATGGACCGAAAATTTTGCAGTTAAAACTGTTTTTTAACTGCAGTTTAAACTTCACTTGGTCAGTATAGATTAAACCCTCTGCAAGTATGCGAAAGATGAATTCCAAGAATAAATATTCTCACCACGAAACCGTTATTCTTGACTTTAAGTTTCGTGCCACTTGTTTTCGATGGGAGTCCAACGGAAATTCATTGTAATCTTAAAGCTTCAACACTTTCGTACTTGCGGCGTGTTTGTCGATCTCACGGCTGCCTACGACACTGTATGGCACAGCGGCCTTACCTGCAAACTACTTCGTCTCCTTCCTGACAGGCACATGGTCCATATGATTATGGAACTTGTGCAAAACCGCAGCTTTACTCTTTCCACCGGTAGCGGCCGACGAAGTAGACTACGTCGACTCAGGAACGGCGTCCCACAGGGCTCTGTCCTGGCTCCCCTCCTCTTTAACACTTACATCTATGATCTGCCTGACACCATCTCCAGGAAGTATGCTTACGCAGACGATCTGGCTCTCCTGCATCCAGCCGGAGACTGGCAGTCAATGGAGAGGAACCTAAGCCAGGACATGTCAACTATATCAACATATCTCCAGAAATGGAAGCTACAGCTCAGCAAGGCAAAGACAGTGTCGGCGGCCTTCCATCTAAACAACAAGGAAGCAAAACGTGAGATCGGCATTACCACCGATGACGAACACCTCCCCTACTGCGCCGAGCCCGCCTGCCTCGGCGTAACCCTGGACAGGTCACTCACGTACCGACGACACCTGGAGTCACTGCGCAAAAAACTATCGGCGCGCGTTGCACTTTTGAGGCGGCTGGCGGGTTCCGGCTGGGGAGCTGATGCGAAAACCCTTCGCACAGCTACCTTGGCCCTCGTCCATTCTACCGCTGAGTACTGCGCACCAGTGTGGTGCCGCAGCTCTCACACCCGCCACATTGACACCGCCATCAATGACGCACTACGCACTGTGACTGGATGCCTGCGTCCCACTCCAACGGACTGCCTTCCCATCCTTGCAGGCATCCAACCTGCTGAGCTTCGCCGTAAAGGAGCCATGATTTCCCTTGCTCGTCGCGCACTGGACCCCGACCACCTCCTCCACAGTGCACTCCAGCGCCTACCTGGAGGACAGCAGCGACTGAAATCAAGACGCCCATTTGTGCCCGCCGCACGGCAGCTTCTGAACGGCGTTGAAGATCTTGGAATGGATGCGGCACACTGGACGAGCTGCACATGGAGCATGGGGTGGCGGAGCGGCGCCTCCCGACTCCATGATTTCCTGCCCGACGTCGATCCCCGCCCTCCGGGAATGTCCCTCGCGGGGCTTGCGTGGGTCCGGCTTGGCCGCCTACGAACCGGCGTCGGTCGCTTTCGTTCAGACATGTGCAGATGGGGCCTGGCTTCCTCACCGGGATGCGAGTGTGGCGCCACAGACCAGACAGTAGATCATGTCGTCCATGACTGCCCAATCCATCAACCACCACATGGAACGCTTGGACTGAAGACCCTGGATGACGAGACTGTAGAGTGGCTGATGACATCATGCCCAAACATATAGTCCCGAAGAACAGCTCATACGACGAAGAACACTTTCGTAAAAGTTAAAGCCTTCCCCGCGTGTGAGACTGTGATAGCCTACTCACTGAAGGTTAATGGCGTTTGACTACCGGTTGGCCTACATGTAGCCTAAGCTACTTTATATTTCTTCAAAACGGTAGTTATGAAAAACCAGACAAAAAATAGGCTCAGTGCTTCATTCACTAGAAAACTTTGGAAAACTCCAACTCAAGACCAGCGGCTAACATCAGCCTTCAAATGCAAACTTTGCACGATGTATTAAGGCCTGTAGCTTATTAATTGCCACCGATTCACGTTCAATGCCAAGCAAAAAGCCAAACAGAGCGAACCACATCAAATGCAGTGACTAATACTAGCCTATAGTTTCTAAAACCCTTCACAAGCTAACATTTATTTAATAAGAATCTTCAGATGATTCTAAACAAAGGTGAAACAGATTGTAAAGGGCTTTAAAGACTACGGACTGCATTTAGCCTACTAGCGTCTATGTAGTTTTCATTTTTCATGTAGGCTAGGCCTAGCCTTTGAGGCTTTTGCATTTGAACCAATGGAAATTTGTTTTCATGGACCATTTGCAAAGTCCAAATTCGGAGAGTCGGCGAGGCCCTACTGGGACATGTTGCTGTTGAAACCAGGACCGTTAACAGGATTTCTCGGGGCCGGTACCAATTTATTTTCGGGTCCCCCTCATCGACAATGTTATGAATATAAAGGTTGTGTACAAACTTTTATTGATGTGCCAAAGACAGGCAAGACACAACAATAAAACAGGGTTGAGCATTACAACAATACATTTTACATATTTAAAAATAGTTTAACAGTCGAACGTTTTCGGCTTAACTTAAAGCCCTCATCAAGAATCTAAAAACGTTTATAAAAATGCAATAAATTTCAACTTCATGAAGGTGCAGGGGTTTGTGGTTTTATTTGTATTATAAATGTTTATAACCCCTGAAGACAGCAGATACGCTGCTGGCGTAACAAAGCTTCGATGGTACAAAGGTAACACGATGAGTCTCAAGTTCTTTTATTCGTAAGTTCGAGTTGAATTTAGATTTTGAATTCGAAAAGTTATCTTATGAGTCTGAGTTAATTTTCAGTAATATTATGAGTCTCTGTTAAAATTGTTTTTTGCAGAGGTATATAAACCACTTTCAGAAAAAGGAAAAAGCAAACAGTTACGTAATTTAAGATTGGCAAATTTCAACAATGTTTACCAACTAGGGTGAACTCCTGGTGAGATTCCGTCGCAGAGGTGAACTGCGGATATAACGTTTTGTTAAAGCAGTGAAGATTGAAAGCGATGACTTGCCATTAAACAGAATCACTTGAGGAAAGCTGTCGGTGGAAGGTTATTTGAGTAAAAAATGATCCATCAAAATTATCTCGGTGCACAACAAGTGAGCCTTTTTTAAGAGACGCAAATGTTATGTGAGAATTACATTTTGTAGAAAGCTAAAAACAATGGAAATTCATTCGGGTCTCTACAAAGGTAATTAACTAACTGATTATAAGCATCAAGAAACATGCAGCGATTAAAAGCAATAGTGTGGAAACATTTTTCCACAGATTAAATGTTTGCCCACTCAAAATATTTAGGCGAAGGACGGGACCTGTGAACAGGGGTCACTTCAAAATCAAAACCCTTTAAAATTAATTATACAGCTCTTTAGTGCCAGTTGTGGATATATTTTGGTTTTGAGATGGAATGAAAGTTAGGTTTTTCATGGAAATGACGTTTGTTCACAAAGAACAAGAACTTCATATCACAACTGTTCAACAGTAAACTGCTTGTTTGGACTGATGGCGTCATGCAACAACAACAACAGTTACTGTTGTTGTTGTTGCTTGACGCCATCAGTCCAAACAAGCAGTTTTTATTTTGCCAATCCATAAAAGGATCAGAGGTGCACGGATCCAAGATTTTTAGGATTCCGTTTTTCCTTTTTGAGATTCGGCAATTACTAGCTATTTCAGATCGGAATTCGGAAGTAATTTTATATCTGAAATTTTATTGTAAAAGTATTTCACCACATGACAGATTCACACTATTTGTAAAAGTACCGTACCGTAGTTTACAAAATGGATTCATGAAATTCAGTACCGTAGGCTAGCTTTCTAGCCTACTTAGTATATAGGTGTATGGTGCTTAGCCTACTACCGTACGGTATATCATGCAATATTGGCTGGTCTCTTAGAGCACTTTTGGTCCCTACATCACAAGCATCCTGACTTGTAATGTGTTATCTTCATTTAAATGCAAACTACTTGACACAGCCACTGGTTGCTAAAATAACCATTCAATGCATAGCAAAGCAATAACTAAAACTTCTAGGCTGTAATCTTAATAATGAAACAAAATTTATCATCATTTGTCAACTTAATATAGGCCTAGTAGCCTACAGTATCTTGTACCGTATATAACCCATGCATGTGTATTGTGTACCGGTATCTTTCTAACATTTTCAACACATACTGCAGTAAACATGCAACAAGTAAAACAGGTTATTAACTTTGACCTGACCAAAATTTCAGTGTTGCCACTAACGCAATGGTTCAAAACTTTCTTTCGGTTTGGAAATGTTGCCAGGAGCTTATTAAAATTTTGTATCTTGGTGTACTAAATTTTATGTAATGTCGGAGGCCATTTAACGACTTCTCTGTGCCCATGGCCACCAAGAGCTTAGACGCTAGAGTACCACTTTTAAAAAGTTTTTGGCTTGACGCGACAAGGGCCGACAGGATATCCAGCCCATGCCTACCAATTCAGTGGTGAACACAAACACAAGCTTACCATTAAGCCAGCCTTCGCAATATCTACTTATCAATGTTCAAACCGAACAATTGTTGGTATTACTCTCAAGCGGTTACACTATATAGTGTAATAATAGCCTCAACAGTGTTGCCAGATAAGGAATTCTGCCCTAATTTGTGAAAAGTTTAAACCTGTTGAAAACAAAAACTTGTATATATTTTGGAAATTTTGTTAATCCTGGGCAAAGATCAAAACCGTAATCTTATTCTTAACTCTAACCCTTACCTTAACCCTTCCTAACTTTAATCCTAACTCTGGCAACACCTGATTGTAACCTTGGCAACAAGTGTGGAAAAATAGCCACCTCCTAAAAAAAATCTTAGAAATTCTGACCAACAACTTCAATGTTAAGATAGTGGTAAGTTTTTATTTTATATGTATTTCAATTTTAAGATAGTGGTAACACTGTTTTATCGATGTATATTTTAAACCTTTAGGTTTTGCCATCTTTCCCTTTTGTTGGTGTCAAATTCGTATGTTTACTTTGCCGTTCTGTACATGTGAGCGCCAGCAACAAAAAATAAATTGAATTGAATTGAATGTTGTTGAAACTTCAACAGCTTCATTCAATTCTCAACTTCAATGTTGCTTCATTTTTTCTATCAATTTTATCAACATATATACAGATTATTCAGGGGATGCATTGGTTGTTACCTTTTTTGCACTTTCTTTCAGATTATTTGTACTGCTTCATAAACTTGTTGCATCATATGAACCTTACTGTCCATATGTTGCATGAGTAGTTTGAAGCTAACCACCTGATTATTGAAAGTTACTTTTCTGTGGTTTGCCCTTGCTCACTGATGCGCTTCTCATTCTAAAAGGTGTGCCAACCACCGATTATTTGTTGGCTGACATAAAATGCATCCTAAGAACAACCGTTGTGACCAAACAGAAAGCTATGAGCAAATTGAGACAGATGGAAGACCCATGAGAACTGCTGGAGATTCAATTGACCAACACAGAGTGGACATTCCTCTAGGTGATTAATATATGTTTAATACTTCCAAAACTTTCAGAAACATAAAAAAATTTATTTTATATTAGTTAACGTATTATCAGTTAATTGGTGATCATCATTAAGTTTAAAATTTACAAGTTAAACTGCAATTCTAAAAGTTCCATATTTTTTCAGTGACCTTTCTTTCAATAATTCTATTTAGGATATACATTTTTAGTTGCACATTATAATTATTAGCCATAATAACGAAAGAGTGTATAGCAGGGGTCACCAACCTTTTTTGCATGCGGGCCACTTTGGTACTTAGGAGAGGTGTGGCGGGCCGCACTAATAAAAGTTTAGGTAGGTTGACTCTTATGCTAGAAAAGAACGCATTTCGTACCCAGTATCCAGCGTTACATGTTGTTAATATTTTTCTTAGAATACCGCAGCAACAAAATTAGTTGAACAACGCTGATGCCAGGCCAAGCTCTTTTAACAACACTTTTGACTTCTTTAACAATGCTTAATAAACAGGGCCACTTGTTTTGCGCACTTATAACGAGGCGAGCGGTTTCATCAAAATATTCATCACCAAGCAAGAGTGGTGTTGTCACTTCGCTTCACAAATGATATCTTGCAATTAACAGTTTCAGTAAACAAGGAAATATTTGACACATCGCAATACAGGCAACAATAGTGACCTGCAAACATATCAGGGAAAATATGCTCCAATAACAGGGAGAAAGAAACCAGGCACCATGAAACAAACGCTTGTGGAAATTACCGAAAAAACGTTTCTATCGTAACTCATTAACAGCGTTCCCTCTAAAAAAGGAATGAGCTGGTTTTTCATCCTTTTTGTGAGAGTCTATAAAACCATCTTTCTTTGATTGTTAGTAGACAACTGTCACTTGCCGTGCTTATCAGCATGGAAAGAATTGTTGACTAACAAGATTTTTGCAGTACTAAGCCAAATATTTTTCATCTGCTTGGAAGCATAATAATTCCACTTTGTACACGTTTTAATCAACCACTGGGACAGTTTGGCTGGACATCGCATTGGAATAACTTCAAGCCACCCCCATCTAGAACTACAATCTGATTGGTCGGTGGAATCGTATGCAAAGCGAAAATATGCTTCCTGGAAAGTATTTCTTGCTTAAGAAAAGTATTTTTGGTTATACTTGTACGCTGATACCTTCCGCGGGCCGCACATAGCAGCGTGGCGGCCCCATGCGGGCCGCCATTTGGTGACCCCTGGTGTATAGCAATGTTACAAACCTGACTGATTATTTTAAATTTATGATCATTTTATTGTTTTTGTTGATATGTGTTTGGAAGGAAAACAAAGTGCTGCTTGCAATATGTGATACCGCATCTGCAAACAATCATTGATCAGAAATAGCAAAATTTTGTAAGATTTAAAATGCGCACAAGACACTTGTTTGTGTGGTAAGGTCATTAAAGTGTATACAATTATCCACATTGCATAGCTGTTTTTAACTACAAAATATTTTCTGGTTTGCAATGTTATAAAAAATGTAAATGCATAAATAAGATAAAGTTGACTGTTATTTGAATGGTTTAGGAAATACCAGAGATGAAGCTTACAGACTGTTGACATTTAGAGGGCTCCCTATCAGTAGTTCTCTCAACCCAACACACTTGGCAGCACATGGTTTTTACTACACTGGAATTCGTGATAGGGTCAGATGCTTCAGGTAATTTATAAGATTTTTACGTTAATTTGAAATTATTTGGTATACTTTCAGTTGTCTCACTCTTTTTTATGTTATTTTAGTTGTGGTCTGCCGGTTGAAGGGTGGATGCCAAATGATGATGTTACATCACCACAGTTACATTCTAGTGACTGCAATTTTATCAATGGACGTTTCACTAACAATGTTCCTATCCTTGATTCAAATGGTGAGTTGTTTCATGCTTAACAGCTATTAAGAAACTTTGCACCACAAAATTTATAAAACTAACTTGGGATTCTTCATTTTAATTTTTATATTGTTATTTTGTGCAGTGTGCACTTGGTAACCTTAATACACAGGCCATGCCAAGTTGCCTACTTACACCACTGGTAATCAGAAAAGATTTATTATCTTTTTAAACGTAGTGTTATGAGTTTTACAGTGATTTGAGATTCAGTGATCACACTTTGGCAAATTGGATTCTCAAAACTATCATTTCAAACAGATAGTAAATTTCGCTGAGCGCTCAAAATCAAGATTACATCGGCCTTTATCGGAAGGCCTGTGTATATATATAGACCGCTATGAAGGTGCATATACATTACTTTTGCACATGGAAAACCTGTTTTACATTCAATTAAGCTTAGTGTATCATATGCACTGCAGTGAGGCAGACTATCATAACATCTAAACCAGGGGTATGCAAATTGTGGTTTGTGAATGAGCCCAGATTTGGAATTGAATATGCGCAATGGCACAACTTCAGTATCACAACAAGTTTAATCAGTTGTTATGTCTAGTAAAGTAAACAATAAAAATACTGTATACATATACAACACTATATATACAGCATTAATCCAACTAACTCGACTCTTGATGGGGTATTGAAAATAACTGTTGAGAGTGTTGAGTTAAGCAATCTCTTAAATTTTCCATCAAAATATGGCAAACCAACCAATAACCATGCATAGTTTTTGCTTTATGCAAACGCCTTTGACGTAAGAATGGTTTCATGTTTAACGAAACTTCAAGTAAGTCGGCTGAGCATGTTCAAAATTGCTCAAGTTCTGTCACAAATTCAAGTTGGTCAAATTGAGCGCCGAATTTTATGGTATTTTTTATGGCAACTCGATAAATGTGATAGACCTAATATTTTCTGTTAGGCTATCTGGCAACATTGTAAGTAGACATAAGGAAACAGCATAGTCATTTATTACTTGAACAGTCTCATTCAACTGTTTAACGCAACTGTGACTTACAGGTTCATATGGTTATGATTATTTGGCGAGGCAGAGCTGGATACCAAGCTTCACAAACCTAATTTAACCTTTGAATTTGTAGCTCTGCCTATTTTATCGACTAGCATATGTCATAGGACGAGAGTGAGACATACAATCTGTAATCTTTTGTTTCAATTTGATGTTAGTTATAAGCTACATCTCTTTTTTAGCACTAGAACAGCACTGCAACAATTCAATAAACAACCTCTTGTGCAGTGTACTCCTTTTAACAATACCTCATTGTGTATTTCTTTTCATAGGAACTTGGTCTAGATTTCGAGGAGTTTGCAGCGACTGGGATACAGAAACATCTTCTGCACAAACTCCTCCACAATCATCCATGAGACCAAGGTCACGACGTCAAGCTAATGTTTTGGCGCAAAGACCAAGCACGAATCCTTCCTCCTCCAGTACAAGTGGTTTGAATCAACACCAACCAAATCGCTCATCTTCATCTGTTGCAGTGCCACGTTTGTCAGGGTACAGAAATCCAAATCCCATTTCTCAACCAGAAAGAAGAAGCGTGGTGTCTTGTCCTTCCAACCAATCAGCTCTTTTTCGCTGCTTGCATCCATTCACTCCTGAGATGCGATCATATGATGCAAGATTGCAAACGTTTCTCAGGAACTTAGATGTTTGGCCACAGCATCGGATCAGAGCAACTCCGCAAGACATTGCAGCAGCAGGAATGTACTACTTGGGTGAGTTAATCGGGTCTGCTACTATTCGGTGAGTCCGATTCGGTGAGAGCCTTTTTCGGTGAGAGCCCTATTCGGTGATTTTTTTGAATTTTTTTTTGAAAATTATTGGGTACCCTAGCCTAATTATCATTGCCGTTTTTACATCGTTTTAACGTCGCTAAACGTTGAAATAAGACCCTAACCCGTAACCTTTAACCCCCAACCCTTAACCTCCAAACCCCTACCCCCAAACCCTTAACCCCCAAACCCTTAACCCCCAAACCCTTAACCCCCAAACCCTTAACCCCCAAACCCTTAACCCCAAACCCTTAACCCCCAAATCCTTAACCCCCAAACCTTTAACCCCCAAACCCTTAACCCCCAAACCTTTAACCCCCAAACCCTTAACCCCCAAACCCTTAACCCCTAAACCCCCAAACCCTTAACCCCCAAACCCAAAACCCCCAAGCCCTTAACCCCAAACCCTTAACCCCCAAACCCTTAACCCCAAACTCTTAACCCCCAAACCCTTAACCCCCTAACCCTTAACTCCACAAACCCTTAACCCCCAAACCCTTAACCCCCAAACCCTTAACCCCCAAACCCTTAACCCCCAAACCCTTATCCCCCAAACCCTTAACCCCCAAACCCTTACCCCCCTAACCCTTAACCCCCAAACCCTTAACCCCCAAACCTTTAACCCCCAAACCTTTAACCCCCAAACCCTTAACCCCCAAACTCTTAACCCCCAAACCCCCAAACCCTTAACCCCCAAACCCTTAACCCCCAAACCCTTAACCCTTAAACCCTTAACCCCCAAACCCTTAACCCCCAAACTCTTAACCCCCAAACCCTTAACTCCCAAACCCTTAACCCCCAAACCCTTAACCCCAAACACTTAACCCCCAAACCCTTAACCCCACAAACCCTTAATCCCCAAACCCTTAACCCCCAAATCCTTAACCCCCAAACCCTTAACCCCCAAACCTTTAACCCCCAAACCCTTAACCCCCAAACCCTTAACCCCCAAACCTTTAACCCCCAAACCCTTAACCCTCAAATCCTTAACCCCCAAACCCTTAACCCCCAAACCCTTAACCCCTATCCCTATAACGGCAATGATTAGGCTACGGTACGCAATAATTTAAAAAAAATCACCGAATAGGGCTCTCACCGAAAAAGGCTCTCACCGAATAGGGAACTCAGCGAATCGGACTCACTGAATCGGGCCATTCCGGAGTTAATCAAGGTATTCATGGATTGTTTTATTCATGAGGCAAAAAAGTTGATATCAGGCTTGGTTTAAGTACTGATTGTCATATTGGTGCTTGTTAATGCAATGACATCTTATTTTGTTTAGCGTGTAGTATGGCTAAAAGTTAAGATGATATCGGGTCTTTGGAAAAAAACAGTGTTCCGCCATTACACTTTTTGTTTTTATGCTGACAAGGTCTTTTGCTACACTGCGCAGTGTGCACGAGATACTAGAAAGTAAAAATAACCTTATCGAATAAACCAGGGGTGTGCAACCTTTATTACAGGAGGGCCAGATATAAATAACTGGGTGAAACCGCGGGCCGCACGTTTATTTAACATATGATTTCTAGTAGTTGCAGGCGCAAAAAAGTATTTTTTTTGTTAATCATGTTATTATGGCATTATTAGGGGTTATCTCCTTGCAGAAATAATAAGTTAAGACGGATAAATTTCTGAAGAAAACCGCCATTCAATTTTATTGTCACACTGTCCTTTTAAACCAGTTCAGTGAGAAGTTTGCAGCTGGCCTATGTCACCGACGGCTTTTTCTAAATTTACCGTACTTTAACGGAAGTGTTTGCAATTCGAAGTCCATTTTCCAAGTGTTTGTCTGTCAGAACCGATCGATAGGGAGATTTCATGACGCCCATTTTAGAAAAAAATTGTTTGCACAAATACGTTGAGCCAAAAAGAGCCATTTTTGAAGCAATGGATGTTTTCCAATGTGAAAAGTCATCTTGGTTGAGATGTTTTCTGTAAAAATCGCCAAGATTCATTTCTAAATACTTTGCTTCTAAATCCGTTTTCTCTTGAAGATCAATCAGTTCAAGTTGGATATCATCAGGTGCTTTGAATGGCGAAGAGAATATACCAAACAAATATTCATGAGATTTGAAGTCCTTGAAATGAGCCAAAAATTCATACAACAATTTTTCAAATTTAGTTTTCTTCTCAGGATGCATTCCATAGTCTCTCAAAGTGGAAAAGATTTTCTGTCTGTATGTGAGCTTTCCAAAGTCGTAATTTGTTCATAAAGCCTTTTATGTGACCATACATTTTTACGTTCAAAATAATTAAACACAATGGATTAGCGGTGGCGGTGGAAGATTTCTAAAATGGTTTACAGAAGATGCGAAATCTATAATAATCTACTCCACAACGAATTGTTCACACGTACCAGATTAAACTAAATTATAAACACGTTTTGCGGGCCGCACACAATTCAAAATTGGCACATCTTTGTGGGCCGCACAATTTTTCTTCGCGGGCCGCACGTTGCACACCCCTGGAATAAACTATTCGGAAAACTTGTGTTGTCAGTATTAATTGAGTAAATGTACCGCTCATTTTTAAGGGGAGTCACGTAAATTCACCGAGACCTTTCTTTATGAACAATTTTGTATCTAATAGTGATTGTGGTTTGTTGATTGTTTTTGTATTGCTTGGTGTACTTAAATTTGCTCTTTTTTTCCTGTGCAGAAAACGTTATTCCTTTCAAGTGTATAATATTGGAGCGGAAAGAACTTTATTTGCCGTGGGCCGTGGCAATTGTGTACATACTGCTCATTCTTTATACTAACACAAACTATTTTCTCAGGCGAGAGAGATCGTACCCGATGCTGGTATTGCAACGGAGCATTGCAGAACTGGGACCGGGATGACGATCCATGGGAGGAACATGCAAAGTGGTTTCCAGCGTAAGTGCCATTGTGCCTGGATCAAATGGCAATTTGAAATCACACCATAGAATGTTGAATTGATTTTGGAAAATTTATAAAGATCGCCAACCTGATTTCAAAAATTATGTAATGTGTAACTGGATAAGAGTTGACCAAATTGTGATTATCATTTGTCAATCAGTTTGGTTAAATTTCAAACTAATTTATTTTTAAACCTTTAATAACTCCGTGATTTCCAGCTATCTTTTGTTTTTTTTGAAAGAATAAATTAACATAAAAACTTTTCCAACTCTGTCCAATGTTCATTGAACTTTTTAAAATTAGGTTCAAAGCTATCTCATCATTTTGGCGCAATCGTGTAAAACAAACTATTCAAATAAAATGACTTGCGTTCTTCTGGTGACCATACTAAGTTACCACCTGATGTTAATGATAACCAGTTTTTGTTTTCGACGTTTCGTCAGTCAGCACGGCTGACTTTATCAATGGGCTGAAGTAGGTAAACACAACCTGTTCAGCAACAAATGGCACAACAAGACAATGTTTCGCCCCCTTGATAAAGTCAATCGTGCTGACTGACAACACGTCGGTAAGAAAAGCTAGGTATCATCTTTAACATCAGGATGTAATCTAGTAGCCTATAGTCACCAGAAGAACGCAAGTCAATATATTTATCAAAAGCCTGGTGAACACTGAACAGCCTCTCTCTGGATTTAAGCTTTTAAGGTGCACATTTCAACAGGGACAATAGATACCATCCTACCAAGGAATTTATTTACACACGAGTCAGTGAAAATAAATTCCTTTGCATTACAAGACATGTAACCGAGTTGTTCATATCAAGCATTGTGGGTTTGACACCACTCGGAAGATATTTCATTTTCTTGATTGTTGGTAGGTGCAATCCTAGTTTTTGTTTCAACACAAAGCAGTTCAAAAGGAGAATCCAAAAATGATATAAAAATGGAATGTTTGAGGACTTATGACACTAATTAATTAAAAAAAATTGGTATGCACGCAAAATAGGGTAAAATTCTCAGGTGGCACACTTTTCTTTATTTTATGATCAAGATGACTGGTTTTCTTCAACTGCATAAAATTTCAAATGGATTCTAGGTTGTCACTGACTGGCAAATGTTATAACACGTAGTAGCTAATTTCAAGATAATAACTGCTGCTCATGTGCTATTTTTGCTTTAGATAGCTTGTTTAAGAACTTACCTAACTACATTTAAAAACTTTTCATAGCAGAGTAAAGATATTGGATAGCCACCCTAAAGTTTGTGTGGTGGCCTAATCGGTTCAGTTCATTTCTGATTTCCAAAACTAAAATAATACTTGCCATAACAAAGCATGGGTCTATAAAACGGTATTAGCGACAAAACCAGACATTCCTTTTGAAAGATGAGTAGGTAATCGCTATAATCCAGTTCCATTTTCCTGGCAAGCAAATCAGTATTCTTTTGACCAGTTTTACGTGGAGTTGTGCAAAAAAAGTAGTCATACTAACTAGGCCTATTATGTTTGTTCAAACGAAAATTAGGTTGATAGCCTATCTATTGACCTTCTTAAAACATTGGTCTCCACAATTTCGTTCCGTGTGAATACACAAAATGGGATGACTTTAAACTTAATTTTAAAGCTTCAAAGATCAGGCATTTCACACAGTTTTGCTTTCCATATTAATCTATTCTTTCAACAACAAACATTGAATTCTATACCTTTAAAAAGTACAAAGTTATTTAAATTTTAACTATAAGAGTGGAAATTTCTGGATAAAAGCACTTTGAAATGCAGCCTGTATAGTATTTTATATACTCAAAATTTCATATAACTTTACCAATTCTTGTCCAATTTCAGAAACTCATATTTTTTTAGTCAGGTTGGTTGGCTTTAGAAGCTTGCTAAATTTTAATTCAAACTTCCATGATGTATGATGCAGCTTAGATTACGACATGGAATGACCCAAGTACGTCAGAAACTATAAAAAGATAGTTGAAATGTAAATATTTGATTTGTTTGCATGGTAAGCAACATTGCCTTAGTGTTTACAAACATGTCGTCAGTACTGACTAATCTATATGTCAACATCTTATCATCTACTTTCTCAGTTTTTCACTAGTCTGAGTGTTAAGGTAAACATGCAGACCATGTTTTCCGCAGGTGTGAGTATGTGCTGCAGCAGAAAGGTCGAGAATTTGTTCGTGCAATCGAAGCTCAGCATCCTAATTTGAGAAGACCTGTTCTACAAGCTCCTCCTCGGGTTTCATCTGCTCTTCCTCATGCTCCATTTGCTCCTCCTCCGGCATTACCTCCTCCAGCTTCATCTGCTCCTCCTCCGGCATTATCTCCTCCAGCTTCATCTGCTCCTCCTCCATCACATACTTACACACAGTTGTGGCCCAGGTACTGAAAGGAATGTTTCTTTTAAACCCTAGGATGTCATTCTTGCAAATAGATTTACATCTTGTGTCGTTACTAAAACAAACATTTTGTGGATGATAAATTATTATTCAAACCATAAAGATCTATACATTGGCCATGTAAACGTGCGAGCTTCAAATTTTGGTGGAAGCCGATCTGCGCTTAATAGTACTCAGAATCGCCTGCACAAATTGGTACTCTGAGTAGTAGTTGACAGTCTTTGTAGATATTTTGTTTAATTTTAGGCTGCTTTTGTCCTATTTTACCATACAAATATTGGACTAGATTTTATTACTGGTGTTGGAAATCCGAAGTGTATCTGGCAAGACTGGTAAAAGGGAAAGATTTGTCATTTTTTCAAATGAAACTAAAAGTTTCTCAGTGATCTGAGATTCAGTGATCACATTTTGGAAATCTGAATTCTCAAAACTATCGTTTCAAAGAGAGATAAAGCACATTTAGCCTAGAGTTGAAAATCAAAAGTAAATCGGTCTTCAGTCATTGTTACAGGTTTGCACAAGGCCTGTGTGTGGTTCAAGCCCAGTATGACAGATCGCCATGTTAGCAACGAATTGTCTTCAACTTTCCAAGAGAAACTTGATCTTGTGCTTCGCCTTGATAGAATTGAATCTTTGAAGCATAAACTTTTTTATAGAAACGAACGCTTTTCGTTTGTGGATGAAAGCTCACGATTTCATGTTACCGATAACATGAGTTTTCAAAGCTTGCTGAAAGTCATACTGACACAGACAGCATAATGTCACTCAAGCATATCTACGTGTTCTGTTCTAAACTGCCAACGCGCGACGAATTTGGAATCTCATAAGCTCAACGAACCACTGTCCTGCACCTGGTATTAATGCTATCGTAATATTGCCGTTTTCAATTATTTCATTGATTAATTGTACTTCTTAACCATTTTTTCACAATAGCTCTCGTTCGGCAACTTCTACCGCTCGCAGCAGTGGAGGACCGGAAATAGTGGACCCCAGGGAGGAACTCCGCTTGCGAAACCGAACAATAGAAGAGGAAATGGCGTCATCGGGTGTTGTTTCCCGCGCTCGTCAAATGGGATTTGAGGATAACCAAATAAAAGCTGCGTTGATAAAGTAAGTTTGCTTCTAAAATGTTCTTGAGACAAGACATTTCATTAGTACACCTTTTGTTATTCTGTGTTAGCAGTTACTGTGTGACTGAATGGTTTGAGCGTCTGACCGGCACTCCATGGGTCCCCGGTTCGAAACCTATCTAGAGCATAGTAGTGTCTGAAGAGCACTAAAACACATGATAATCTTTTTTCATAAACTAAGAAAGCTTCTTTGCAAGATTGTAGAGGCCTTGAACCACTGACGCGGACCCGGTCATCTAGATTGACAGTGGAAAGTTTCCTCTTGTCTGGGAATTATTTCATCCACTAGGTGCCGCTGAACGCAGAGCAGTCCTGCAATGCGGTGCTCAAGCGCACACTCAGAGAGTCGAACCAGCGACGCTTGATCTTGCCGCTTCTTCGTTCTCATAATTAAGCTTAACCAACTGAGTTGAAATTGGTCAGACGACAAAGTTGGCGTATGTCTTGCTAGATCAACAGGCATAATCGGTCAAAGTCTTGATCTTTCAATCGGAGCCAAAATCTCCCTGGAAACGCCCGCTGTGGAATACCGCCATAAATTCGGGAGCTGTGGTGTCAATATTTTGAATTTTAGAAGCCATAGTGTAAATGTTTTGTTGAACATACAAAAATTAATTATCTTTTTTAGACAACATGCGCTAAACAATCAAGGCTTTTCGAATTTGGAAGCTCTTGTGGAGATGATTCTCTCTTTGTCTGAAGAAGATGTTAGTGATGAAGAAGCCTCTCTTCCTCCTATTACTTCTATGCCATCTTCTTCATCAGCATCACCTTCTTCTGCAACATCCGATGTCCTCGAGTTGGAAAGCCTAGAGAAGAGCAGGAGATGCCAAGTTTGTCGCCGTAACCTGATTCAGGTTGTATTTTTGCCGTGTGCGCACTTCGTTTGCTGTGAGGAATGCGGAAGAGAAATGGACGTTTGCCGCATCTGTCAAACACCCATCAGTGATCGTGTTGTCGCTTCTCGCACGTGATCGACGTGCGATTCAATGGACGTCTCATTCCAAAGATCAATAGCATATGATGCCGTGCCATTAAGTCGTTACTTGCTCGGTTTAACTCTGCAGTTTTTAACCCCTGTTGGCTTGTACCCCACTAAAACTGAATAAAGTGAGCGGTGGTTTTTAAACATGTCATCATGAAATGGATTATTATTTGGTTTATGTTAAACTACACAGTCTATCAACACAAAAAGTAAAAACAATGCAAACATCAAGTGATGAACTAAATGTTGTACCTACTACAGTAACTGATGATAGTACAGTACTACAGTAACGATCAGAACTGATGAACTAGCCTTCATATTGTGCCTGCAGCGATGGGAACAGAAGGCATGAAGGCTGAAAGGGTGTGCCACTGTCTGCAGCTATAGACAATTGCAATAGTGTGTGAAGTAATCAGAGTGATAAAAACAATCAGATACTGTACATGGCGCTACGTCCAGTATGTCAGAAAGCTTGACGGAGTAATATGAAACTTGCTTTCGATCTGCAATAGTTCTGTACAACTCAGATTGTTTTTATCACTTCAGCCTTTAGTCTCCTGTTCCCATCGCTGCAGGTACAATATGAAGACTAGTTCATCAGTTATGGTAGGTACTGTACTACTATCAATCTATCATCAGTTACTGCAGTAGGTACAATATTAAGTTCATCACTTCTGATATTTGTATTGTTTCTGTCAAGCTTTTTGGCATACTGGACATAGCGCCATGATGTGGGCCATGGCGCACCGGTTGAATTACTTTATCAGCCAGGACATTACAAGTACTTTGCTCTTTCTGTATAATCTCTGTATTTAAGATGTTGCAAGTGTTGACTGTGGGTTGTACCTTACGCGTGCCATTCAATGCGAGTTGCAGAACTTTCATTCTTGCCATTTTATGGCAAGGTCGTGTTTCTGGGGTTGTTGAGAGAAAAATGTTTTTATTGTTACTTTGACGTGTGTGAACGGTAGCACTTCTGTCGTGGGCTGTTCGACAGCAGCGGCACTTGTAAGGAGAATGTAATGGAGCATTCTGTGTTCGGTTAGTTTTTAACCACTGCTCACGGCAACTTTCACAATCATAATGTTGTTTGTCTTTTAGTTTAAAGGAAGCAGAAAACTTTGATCAATTCAAAATTTGCTTAAAATTATTTTATTTCACTAAATGCTTATTTAAATGAATTCTTGTTTGTAGTATGGATCGACGTCACATAAATGCTGTTATTAATTATTATCATTACTATTACTGACATCTCACTCAATCCAACGGTGTCTTGGTTGTTGTTTGATAGGAAAGGTGTATTGATAAATATTGAGATGTAGAAATACCCTGACAGCAAAATCCGTGGTTTTTATTTTGATTCAAATGTAAAAGTGACGGATTTTGCAGACTAGGAATGAACGTTACCGCTCCAGCTTGCAAAATTGGTTCTTTGATCCTTTGCTGCAAATGTTGAATCAATGTGAAAACAACAATTTTGCTACTTGCAGCGCAGTTTTTGTCACTGCAAGATGATGGTAGGAGTGTTGTGTTGATTGATTTGAAGTTGATTATTTTGCGTTCTACATCTATATCAACGTCTGCAGACGTTGAATCAGTGTAAAAAAGGATGATTTGTTGACTGGATACGTTTCGTCATGGTTTCGTCCCATGCTGGCCATTCAACCATCGTGCGTATGCTGGTTGTGGTATTTTGAGATTAAGTCACTTCGAGCATTGGTTTGTCCATGACGCGCATCAAAGCAACTCAGGTCGCCATAAGCATGGTTTCACATCGCTTTAAAGTTATCTGGCAAGCAGAGCCAATGCTTTGGATTGGACCAATGCTTTGGATGTCCATAAAAAATATCATGTTGTATCATACGCATGGCCTTGTGACTCATCACATGAATGATAGCTCAGTGTATCACATGATTTTTATCATGGAAGTGCTGTCATTACAGGCAAAAATGCGGTGAATTTGTGAGTTTTTTCAATGGCATTGTATAGCCATTAGCCAAGCATTGTCCAATCGTTGTTACTGTCTTCAGCTCACGTTCTTGGCGATCTGTTCGATTTCTTTTCTACTTTCAGCATCTGCAATCGTGTTCGTATAATTGCGCTAGGCAAAAGGAATTCTTGCATGTTGGCGTTTCCATTCTCTGTTTCAGTATTGTTCACAATCTTTGTCAGTTAAATGTCCAGACAGCAAAATCCGTCACATTGAATCAATGTATAAAAGGCGAATTTTGCTGTGTGGGATGGATAGTGCACTTTTCAGTTTTTTCCATAAAAAGTTCAATCTTTAATTTGTTTTTGTTTGAGCTTTTTAGCTTTCTAATTGTCATATATCTTAATCTATTCTCATCAATTTATTGATGTCGTTTATTTTGAATTCTTTACTGATTACTTTGTAAGTCTGCCGTATGTCTTTGTAAGTCTGCCGTATTTGCTTTGAACAGTTGTTGAAATTGTTCTTGCTTTAAATTTTAAGTGTGTTCAAATTTGGTCCGTGTGCACGTGTGGTTCGATACGGATATTTTGTGCCAAGGAGTCGAACTTTGATTAATCGGCGATGTCAGTATACAATTAAATTTGTATTGGAGCAAGTGTCGAAATCGTGCAATGTGCCAAAGGTGCACTTGAAGCCTGTCATACTCTCATTCGCCAACTAACGTTAAGTTCTATGCAACATTTATAGAAAAAAATAAATCAAAAGATATCCCTACGTTAATTGCTGTGTAAGTCAACATCTGTAACAGACAGCAAAATCCGTTATTTTTATATTGATTCTACGTGTAAAAATGACACATTTTGCTGTCTTTGACATAATATTTGGAGCACTTTTACCACCTGTACATACTGCGTCTGTGAGTATTGCGCTATAGAGCCAGCAAATGATGCACAGTATATTCTTTACCCTTTTCGGAAAAGAAACATTGGACTTTAAATCCGGTGTGTTTGTTTTACTAGAACGCCATCCTGTTTGCTCCAGTAAATGTTTTTTGTTCACTTTGTCATTCTCGTTCTATTTTTGCATGATGTGATACTGCTGTGTAGTTTAATAGTCTAATAATGCTCAATAAAACCATCCGGGTTCATATCGTGCAATGCAAAATTAACATTTTGTTAACGGATCAGGATTGATAAAGATCTGTCTTTTATTTTATCCGCATCCCAAAACCCGTGAATTTCTGTGAGCTCCCGAATATAAAAGCGTGAGCTGTTTGTTACAAACTCAAGAAGGGATTACGATTCAAACGACAGACAGATGGCAAGAGGTCTCATAGTTTAACGCAGACACTTGTATGAAACAACTTGAACAGAGTTTGCAGACATCTTAGTAAAAAGGTGAAGTAAGGTGGTGATACGGTGACGGTTTCATAAACTACACTTCAGGGCATATTGGCAATCATGGCTGTTTGTAATAAAAACATTTCGAAAATTTTTGTAGAGGCTTCGACTCAAACTTTGAAAGTTAAAATACGATGCGATTAAGCAAGTCACGTGGGAAAGGTTTGGAAACACCAAGAAAATTTACATGCTTCGTCTAGGTTTTGAGGGAGCACATTCAGCTTAGATCCATCACTGACTGCAGAAAGCTGTTGAAAATGCTTACACATGGGTCGAGAAAAGTATTGCACACGTGACGAACTGACGATATTTGCTCTTATTTTAGTTCTTTCGTAATCTCCGACAAATCCCAATATTGTCGTAGATGCTTTAAAGACAACGAACCCCATCTTTTTCTTAGTTTTCGCTATGCCTTCTGTTGTCACGCCTTGCTGAGTTTAACCGATCCAGTAGGCCAGTGACGTTCGGTGGCTTAAACCGTTGGGAAAGCAACTTGGAAATATGATGCAGCAAGGTAGTAGGCACGAAGGGCGTAACCGTCGGGCGAAAGGTCCCCCAGAAATTTTTGAAAACACTTCCAATTTGGTGCGCTCTGAGAGCATTTCCAAAACAAATAAAAATCTGTCAAATTGTGCTTCGCCTATGTCGTGATCATACATCCATTTACTGTTTAGAAGTCATGAACAATCTTAATTTTAACGATGCAGGACCAAAATCCTGTGTTAGACATGGAATAATAGTTGTCTAAATATTTAATTCGCTAAGTTGTCTTAATTCGTCATGAATGTTCATTCTCAGATATTCAGTTAGGCCTACACTACAAAAGCTAACACTTAGGCCTAAACATTACAACTGCAAGCAATTTGTACAAAAAGCTGGATAAGTTTGCCTCCTGCGTATAGCCTAGAAGCTTAACGAACTAAATATTGCATCCGCACCTGAATGTTCATTGGCGAAGTAACGTTATATCAACGCTGTAAAAAGGGCAAAGGCATGACTATGAAAGCTAGTAGGCCAAAGTACATGGCGAGGAGACATCGAAAAACAGCAACAATCTTTTCGGCATTATGACGCTGTGCTGTGTACCGTGACGAGAGACCATTCTGACTAGTTAGTCTAGCCGCTCTAGCGAATGTACGCATTGACGTCACTGGGAAAGCAAGTCTAACCATAACACATCTGATTGGCTAAGCAGCTGGTGACGTTTTGCAAAACGAGTGATGATTGGATAAAACGAAGGCGTTTTTTGACATTTTTAAACCTGGAGAAAGCAACTTTGATAGTTGCTTCCCTGAAGCCTCAGTGGTTGTTTCTGACACGAGCATTTGCGTTAATTGGCATTTATAGGCAAGACATGCGGTTTGGTGAGGACTTAGACTACTCACAAGCGTTACGAGTAATTCTAGTCACGAATACAGTAATTTTCAAGTTAAAATAGACGTGATAAAAATAAAAAGAAGTTAAACCTAGAATTCAGTCATTATATTTTGCATAGTTTTCGCTCAGGTAAGCACTGCTTTCCTTGCTTTCCCTCACCGATCGTCACTGCAGTAGGCCTATTTTTACACGCCAGTGACGTAACCAAGGGCAATCGCCACCCCTCCACAATTTCACATATGTTTTTATAGTTACAACGTTGTAATGCTTTTTGTGCTACATGTAGAATGACGTTTTCCCTCCAACAGTTGTTTTTGTTAACACGTAGGGGCGACGAGGCGTAGCCAGCAAAAAACTTCGGGGGAGCAAATAAGTAGCCCATTTTAGCACAAGTCAGTGAGCCCGATAGCGAGTTGGCGAAATCGAAGGCACCAGAAGGGGGCCACCCCCCAGAAAATTTCCGTCAATAGTAGCCTAAAACTCTGTCGAATTATGCTGTAACAGAGGGGGAAATGTTAATTCAAAATATTTCGGAAAGGAAATTGCCCCCCTGGTTACATACTCTATTGTAGTTTTTACTGAGGATCCTAAATATTTAGATTTTGTTTCGCAAAACTAAAATTTTCGTGACACAAAAAAAGTTCGTTTCAAACAGTTCCATCTTGGCTACCACCTATTTTGAAACCACAAAGTTACAAAATCTATATCCAAAATGCCTTTATCATTAAAATTTCAAAAGATGTGTCCATCCTGTTAGCTCAGTTGTTAGGCGCTCGACTCAAGATTAAGCGGCGCTGATTCGGCTCTCGAGGTATGCGCTTGAGCAACGCACTTCAGGACTGCTCTCCATTCAGCGGGATTGGAAAACTTTACTCCGTCAATTTCGGTCACCGGCCTGCGTCAGTGTCTCAAAGCTTCTACAGAGTCTACACACTACAAGCAGCCTATGCAAAGCTGCCAGGATTAAGCTCTCAAAGCTTTCCCAATCCGAGGATAAAGATTCAATAAATCAATCATTGTGAATTGCCCAATAGGCAGTCGAATGTTGTAAGAATGAAGTGAACGAACTATTAGGCTAAGTTTTTTTGAAGATCAACAGCTCACTTGGCTAAACTCTCTACTTTTTGAACGAGGAAACCGCAAAATCAAGCAGCGCTGGTTCGACTGTCGGTGTGTGCACTTAAGCAATGCATTTCAAGGACTGCTCCCCGTTCAGTAGCTGCTAGTGGATACAACAATTCACAAACAACAAATGAAGACTTTGCTTTTTCAATTCTGGTAGCCGGGCTTGGGTGGCTCAAAGTTTCCAAGAGTATATCCGAAACTGCCAAGATCAATCTACTAAAGAGGCTTTCTCAGTCAGAGCACAAAAGTTTCAACAATCAATTATATCCTATGAATGATTCTCAACCAAACTATACAGTATTTTCACGCATCGTTCCACTCAGGCCCGGATTTAGGGGGGGGAAGAGGGGGCAGGTGCCCAGGGCCCAGACTTTTGAAGGGCCACCCCTACGTAGAAAAAATGTGATTTTGTGTTATTTTGTCTTCCTTTCA